>NC_069500.1:785845248-786171082 GCF_027579735.1 Bombina bombina
AATATAAAAAAAAAAAAAACTTTTTTGACTGTGTTAAATAATAGCAGTCAGTTTCCTTCACACGTGTGCGTTTCAGTGCCTGCCTGCCAGGGCACAGTGTCATCCCAGTGCAACTCATATCTGGTGTAACAGTAGTGAAGATTTAAAAAAAAAACACTTTTTTGACTTTGTTAAATAATAGCAGTCAGTTTCCTTCACATGTGTGCATTTCAGTACCTGCCTGCCAGGGCACAGTGTCACCCCAGTGCAACTCATATCTGGTGTAACAGTAGGTTAAATATAAAAAAAACACTTTTTTGACTGTGTTAAATAATAGCAGTCAGTTTCCTTCACACGTGTGCGTTTCAGTGCCTGCCTGCCAGGGCACAGTGTCACCCCAGTGCAACTCATATCTGGTGTAACAGTAGTGTAGATTTAAAAAAAACAACACTTTTTTGACTGTGTTAAATAATACCAGTCAGTTTCCTTCACACGTGTGCGTTTCAGTGCCTGCCTGCCAGGGCACAGTGTCACCCCAGTGCAACTCATATCTGGTGTAACAGTAGTTTAAATATAAAAAAAACAACACTTTTTTGACTGTGTTAAATAATAGCAGTCAGTTTCCTTCACACGTGTGCGTTTCAGTGCCTGCCTGCCAGGGCACAGTGTCACCCCAGTGCAACTCATATCTGGTGTAACAGTAGTTTAAATATAAAAAAAACAACACTTTTTTGACTGTGTTAAATAATAGCAGTCAGTTTCCTTCACACGTGTGCGTTTCAGTGCCTGCCTGCCATGGCAAAGTGTCACCCCAGTGCAACTCATATCTGGTGTAACAGTAGTGTAGATTTAAAAAAAAAAAAAACTTTTTTGACTGTGTTAAATAATAGCAGTCAGTTTCCTTCACACGTGTGCGTTTCAGTGCCTGCCTGCCAGGGCACAGTGTCACCCCAGTGCAACTCATATCTGGTGTAACAGTAGTGTACATTTAAAAAAAACAACACTTTTTTGACTGTGTTAAATAATAGCAGTCCGTTTCCTTCACACGTGTGCGTTTCAGTGCCTGCCTGCCAGGGCACAGTGTCACCCCAGTGCAACTCATATCTGGTGTAACAGTAGTTTAAATATAAAAAAACAACACTTTTTTGACTGTGTTAAATAATAGCAGTCAGTTTCCTTCACATGTGTGCGTTTCAGTGCCTGCCTGCCAGGGCACAGTGTCACCCCAGTGCAACTCATATCTGGTGTAACAGTAGATTAAATATAAAAAAACAACACTTTTTTGACTGTGTTAAATAATAGCAGTCAGTTTCCTTCACACGTGTGCGTTTCAGTGCCTGCCTGCCAGGGCACAGTGTCACCCCAGTGCAACTCATATCTGGTGTAACAGTAGTGTAGATTTAAAAAAAAAAAAAAACACTTTTTTGACTGTTTTAAATAATAGCAGTCAGTTTCCTTCACATGTGTGCGTTTCAGTGCCTGCCTGCCAGGGCACAGTGTCACCCCAGTGCAACTCATATCTGGTGTAACAGTAGTTTAAATATAAAAAAACAACACTTTTTTGACTGTGTTAAATAATAGCAGTCAGTTTCCTTCACACGTGTGCGTTTCAGTGCCTGCGTGCCAGGGCACAGTGTCACCCCAGTGCAACTCATATCTGGTGTAACAGTAGTTTAAATATAAAAAAAACAACACTTTTTTGACTGTGTTAAATAATACCAGTCAGTTTCCTTCACATGTGTGAGTTTCAGTGCCTGCCTGCCAGGGCACAGTGTCACCCCAGTGCAACTCATATCTGGTGTAACAGTAGTTTAAATATAAAAAAACAACACTTTTTTGACTGTGTTAAATAATAGCAGTCAGTTTCCTTCACACGTGTGCGTTTCAGTGCCTGCCTGCCAGGGCACAGTGTCACCCCAGTGCAACTCATATCTGGTGTAATAGTAGTGTAGATTTAAAAAAAACAACACTTTTTTGACTGTGTTAAATAATACCAGTCAGTTTCCTTCACACGTGTGCGTTTCAGTGCCTGCCTGCCAGGGCACATTGTCACCCCAGTGCAACTCATATCTGGTGTAACAGTAGTTTAAATATAAAAAAACAACACTTTTTTGACTGTGTTAAATAATAGCAGTCAGTTTCCTTCACACGTGTGCGTTTCAGTGCCTGCCTGCCAGGGCACAGTGTCACCCCAGTGCAACTCATATCTGGTGTAACAGTAGTTTAAATATAAAAAAAACAACACTTTTTTGACTGTGTTAAATAATAGCAGTCAGTTTCCTTCACACGTGTGCGTTTCAGTGCCTGCCTGCCATGGCAAAGTGTCACCCCAGTGCAACTCATATCTGGTGTAACAGTAGTGTAGATTTAAAGAAAAAAAAAAACTTTTTTGACTGTGTTAAATAATAGCAGTCAGTTTCCTTCACACGTGTGCGTTTCAGTGCCTGCCTTCCAGGGAACAGTGTCACCCCAGTGCAACTCATATCTGGTGTAACAGTAGTGTACATTTAAAAAAAACAACACTTTTTTGACTGTTTTAAATAATAGCAGTCAGTTTCCTTCACACGTGTGCGTTTCAGTGCCTGCCAGGGCACAGTGTCACCCCAGTGCAACTCATATCTGGTGTAACAGTAGTGTACATTAAAAAAAAAAAAAACACTTTTTTTGACTGTTTTAAATAATAGCAGTCAGTTTCCTTCACATGTGTGCGTTTCAGTGCCTGCCTGCCAGGGCACAGTGTCACCCCAGTGCAACTCATATCTGGTGTAACAGTAGTTTAAATATAAAAAAAACAACACTTTTTTGACTGTGTTAAATAATAGCAGTCAGTTTCCTTCACACGTGTGCGTTTCAGTGCCTGCGTGCCAGGGCACAGTGTCACCCCAGTGCAACTCATATCTGGTGTAACAGTAGTTTAAATATAAAAAAAACAACACTTTTTTGACTGTGTTAAATAATAGCAGTCAGTTTCCTTCACACGTGTGCGTTTCAGTGCCTGCCTGCCAGGGCACAGTGTCACCCCAGTGCAACTCATATCTGGTGTAAAAGTAGTTTAAATATAAAAAAAACAACACTTTTTTGACTGTGTTAAATAATAACAGTCAGTTGTTTCCTTCACACGTGTGCGTTTCAGTGCCTGCCTGCCAGGGCACAGTTTCACCCCAGTGCAACTCATATCTGGTGTAACAGTAGTTTAAATATAAACAAAACAACACTTTTTTGACTGTGTTAAATAATAGTAGTCAGTTTCCTTCACACGTGTGCGTTTCAGTGCCTGCCTGCCAGGGCACAGTGTCACCCCAGTGCAACTCATATCTGGTGTAACAGTAGTTTACATATAAAAAAAAACAACACTTTTTTGACTGTGTTAAATAATGGCAGTCAGTTTCCTTCACACGTGTGCGTTTCTGTGCCTGCCTGCCAGGGCACAGTGTCACCCCAGTGCAACTCATAACTGGTGTAACAGTAGTTTAAATATAAAAAAACAACACTTTTTTGACTGTGTTAAATAATAGCAGTCAGTTTCCTTCACACGTGTGCGTTTCTGTGCCTGCCTGCCAGGGCACAGTGTCACCCCAGTGAAACTCATATCTGGTGTAACAGTAGTGAAGATTTAAAAAAAAAAACACTTTTTTGACTGTGTTAAATAATAGCAGTCAGTTTCCTTCACATGTGTGCGTTTCAGTGCCTGCCTGCCAGGGCACAGTGTCACCCCAGTGCAACTCATATCTGGTGTAACAGTAGTTTAAATATAAAAAACAACACTTTTTTGACTGTGTTAAATAATAGCATTCAGTTTCCTTCACACATGTGCGTTTCAGTGCCTGCCTGCCAGGGCACAGTGTCACCCCAGTGCAACTCATATCTGGTGTAACAGTAGTTTAAATATAAAAAAACAACACTTTTTTGACTGTGTTAAATAATAGCAGTCAGTTGTTTCCTTCACACGTGATCGTTTCAGTGCCTGCCTGCCAGGGCACAGTGTCACCCCAGTGCAACTCATATCTGGTGTAACAATAGTTTAAATATAAACAAAACAACACTTTTTTGACTGTGTTAAATAATAGCAGTCAGTTTACTTAACACGTGTGCGTTTCAGTGCCTGCCTGCCAGGGCACAGTGTCAACCCAGTGCAACTCATATCTGGTGAACAGTAGTGTAGATTTAAAAAAAAACAACACTTTTTTGACTTTGTTAAATAATAGCAGTCAGTTTCCTTCACACGTGTGCGTTTCAGTGCCTGCCTGCCAGGGCACAGTGTCATCCCAGTGCAACTCATATCTGGTGTAACAGTAGTGAAGATTTAAAAAAAAAAAAACACTTTTTTGACTTTGTTAAATAATAGCAGTCAGTTTCCTTCACATGTGTGCATTTCAGTACCTGCCTGCCAGGGCACAGTGTCACCCCAGTGCAACTCATATCTGGTGTAACAGTAGTTTAAATATAAAAAAACAACACTTTTTTGACTGTGTTAAATAATAGCAGTCAGTTGTTTCCTTCACACGTGATCGTTTCAGTGCCTGCCTGCCAGGGCACAGTGTCACCCCAGTGCAACTCATATCTGGTGTAACAATAGTTTAAATATAAACAAAACAACACTTTTTTGACTGTGTTAAATAATAGCAGTCAGTTTACTTAACACGTGTGCGTTTCAGTGCCTGCCTGCCAGGGCACAGTGTCAACCCAGTGCAACTCATATCTGGTGAACAGTAGAGTAGATTTAAAAAAAACAACACTTTTTTGACTGTGTTAAATAATAGCAGTCAGTTTCCTTCACACGTGTGCGTTTCAGTGCCTGCCTGCCAGGGCACAGTGTCATCCCAGTGCAACTCATATCTGGTGTAACAGTAGTGAAGATTTAAAAAAAAAAACACTTTTTTGACTTTGTTAAATAATAGCAGTCAGTTTCCTTCACATGTGTGCATTTCAGTACCTGCCTGCCAGGTCACAGTGTCACCCCAGTGCAACTCATATCTGGTGTAACAGTAGTTTAAATATAAAAAAAAAAAAAACTTTTTTGACTGTGTTAAATAATAGCAGTCAGTTTCCTTCACACGTGTGCGTTTCAGTGCCTGCCTGCCAGGGCACAGTGTCATCCCAGTGCAACTCATATCTGGTGTAACAGTAGTGAAGATTTAAAAAAAAAACACTTTTTTGACTTTGTTAAATAATAGCAGTCAGTTTCCTTCACATGTGTGCATTTCAGTACCTGCCTGCCAGGGCACAGTGTCACCCCAGTGCAACTCATATCTGGTGTAACAGTAGGTTAAATATAAAAAAAACACTTTTTTGACTGTGTTAAATAATAGCAGTCAGTTTCCTTCACACGTGTGCGTTTCAGTGCCTGCCTGCCAGGGCACAGTGTCACCCCAGTGCAACTCATATCTGGTGTAACAGTAGTTTAAATATAAAAAACACAACACTTTTTTGACTGTGTTAAATAATAGCAGTCAGTTTCCTTCACACGTGTGCATTTCAGTGCCTGCCAGGGCACAGTGTCACCCCAGTGCAACTCATATCTGGTGTAACAGTAGTGTACATTAAAAAAAAAAAAAACACTTTTTTTGACTGTTTTAAATAATAGCAGTCAGTTTCCTTCACATGTGTGCGTTTCAGTGCCTGCCTGCCAGGGCACAGTGTCACCCCAGTGCAACTCCTATCTGGTGTAACAGTAGTTTAAATATAAAAAAAACAACACTTTTTTGACTGTGTTAAATAATAGCAGTCAGTTTCCTTCACACGTGTGCGTTTCAGTGCCTGCCTGCAAGGGCACAGTATCACCCCAGTGCAACTCATTTCTGGTGTAACAGTAGTTTAAATATAAACTAAACAACACTTTTTTGACTGTGTTAAATAATAGCAGTCAGTTTCCTTCACACGTGTGCGTTTCAGTGCCTGCCTGCCAGGGCACAGTGTCACCCCAGTGCAACCCATATCTGGTGTAAAAGTAGTTTAAATATAAAAAAACAACACTTTTTTGACTGTGTTAAATAATAGCAGTCAGTTGTTTCCTTCACACGTGTGCGTTTCAGTGCCTGCCTGCCAGGGCACAGTGCCACCCCAGTGCAACTCATATCTGGTGTAACAGTAGTTTACATATTAAAAAAAAACAACACTTTTTTGACTGTGTTAAATAATAGCAGTCAGTTTCCTTCACACGTGTGCGTTTCTGTGCCTGCCTGCCTGCCTGCCATTGCACAGTGTCACCCCAGTGCAACTCATATCTGGTGTAACAGTAGTTTAAATATAAAAAAACAACACTTTTTTGACTGTGTTAAATAATAGCAGTCAGTTTCCTTCACACGTGTGCGTTTCTGTGCCTGCCTGCCAGGGCACAGTGTCACCCCAGTGCAACTCATATCTGGTGTAACAGTAGTGAAGATTTAAAAAAAAAAAAAACACTTTTTTGACTGTGTTAAATAATAGCAGTCAGTTTCCTTCACATGTTTGCGTTTCTGTGCCTGCCTGCCAGGGCACAGTGTCACCCCAGTGCAACTCATATCTGGTGTAACAGTAGTTTAAATATAAAAAACAACACTTTTTTGACTGTGTTAAATAATAGCATTCAGTTTCCTTCACACGTGTGCGTTTCAGTGCCTGCCTGCCAGGGCACAGTGTCACCCCAGTGCAACTCATATCTGGTGTAACAGTAGTTTAAATATAAAAAAACAACACTTTTTTGACTGTGTTAAATAATAGCAGTCAGTTGTTTCCTTCACACGTGATCGTTTCAGTGCCTGCCTGCCAGGGCACAGTGTTACCCCAGTGCAACTCATATCTGGTGTAACAATAGTTTAAATATAAACAAAACAACACTTTTTTGACTGTGTTAAATAATAGCAGTCAGTTTACTTAACACGTGTGCGTTTCAGTGCCTGCCTGCCAGGGCACAGTGTCAACCCAGTGCAACTCATATCTGGTGAACAGTAGAGTAGATTTAAAAAAAACAACACTTTTTTGACTGTGTTAAATAATAGCAGTCAGTTTCCTTCACACGTGTGCGTTTCAGTGCCTGCCTGCCAGGGTACAGTGTCATCCCAGTGCAACTCATATCTGGTGTAACAGTAGTGAAGATTTAAAAAAAACAAACACTTTTTTGACTTTGTTAAATAATAGCAGTCAGTTTCCTTCACATGTGTGCATTTCATCACCTGCCTGCCAGGGCACAGTGTCACCCCAGTGCAACTCATATCTGGTGTAACAGTAGTTTAAATATAAAAAAACAACTCTTTTTTGACTGTGTTAAATAATAGCTGTCAGTTTCCTTCACACGTGTGCGTTTCAGTGCCTGCCTGCCAGGGCACAGTGTCACCCCAGTGCAACTTATATCTGGTGTAACAGTAGGTTAAATATAAAAAAAACACTTTTTTGACTGTGTTAAATAATAGCAGTCAGTTTCCTTCACACGTGTGCGTTTCAGTGCCTGCCTGAGAGGGCACAGTGTCACCCCAGTGCAACTCATATCTGGTGTAACAGTAGTTTAAATATAAAAAACACAACACTTTTTTGACTGTGTTAAATAATAGCAGTCAGTTTCCTTCACACATGTGCGTTTTAGTGCCTGCCAGGGCACAGTGTCACCCCAGTGCAACTCATATCTGGTGTAACAGTAGTGTACATTAAAATAAAACACACTTTTATTGATTGTTTTAAATAATAGCAGTCAGTTTCCTTCACATGTGTGCGTTTCAGTGCCTGCCAGGGCACAGTGTCACACCAGTGCAACTCATATCTTGTGTAACAGTAAAATTTTTTTTGACTGTAATAGATTGAATAGCAGTTAGTTGTCTGCAAGCGTGTGTGTCAGGCCTACAGCGTCTACTCTGCCAACTTCTTCCAGTTCACAGTGCCACTCATATCTGTTGTCACAGTAGCTTGCACGCATAGTATCATTAATCGAAAAAAAAATGACAGGCAGAGGCAGGCCACCCCGCAGGGGCCGTCGTGTTCGTGATGCTGTGATTCCCTTTGACCCTAGAATAATGCCCAGTGTTCAGATGCCACGTACCCCGAACTCGAACATTTCTGACTCTGAGGACATAGTTGACTGGCTAGCACAGGACACCCAATCTTCTACAGCTTCCGCTCGGGAACCTTGATGCACCATCCTCCTCCAGCTTAGCTTCGGGCACCTCTCAAGTTACCTCTCGCCCGCCTGCTGCCACCACCAACACTAGCACCACAGCCGCTTTACTTGATCTGTCAGAGGAGTTATTTACACATCAGTTGGAAGAAATGAGTGATAGTGATGCGCAACCATTATTGCCAGAGGATGTAGATAACAGGGATATGTCTCAGTCAGGCAGCATTACACACATGCACGTACGGTGTGATGATGATGATGTTGTACCCACTGCTGCTTCCTTTGTTGATCTGTCAGATACAAGTGAAGCGGTTGATGATGACGATGCGTCCGTGGATGTCACGTGGGTGAACGCTAGAAGAGAAGAAGAAGAGGGGGAAAGTTCAGATGGGGAGACAGAGAGGAGGAGGAGACGAGTTGGAAGGAGGGGGAGGTCGTCGCAAGGAGCTAGTGGCACAGTCAGACAGCATGCATCGGCACCTGGGGTCAGCCAGACAGCACGCCAATCATTGCATGCTGTTGCCACCACCAGAATGCCGTCATTGCAGAGCTCAGCAGTGTGGCATTGTTTGTGTGTGTCTGCTTCTGACAACAGCAATGCCATTTGCAACCTGTGCCAAAAAAAATGAGTCGTGGGAAGTCCAACACCCACCTATGTACAACTGCTTTGCAAAGGCACATGATCGCACATCACAAACGCCTATGGGATCAACACATGAGTACAAGCAGCACACAAACTCAAAGCCGCCATCCTCCTCCTGGTCCAGCATCTTCAGCCACGTCAATGTTCGACCACCTGATCCAACAAGAAAAAGCCGTTAATGACTATTTGTATGAACGGGGTGCTAGGACAGCCTCTGCGGAGCTGGGAATTTTTTTGCCACGTTACTGGACGCTCATGCGCAATGCCTGTAGGCTCATGCGTCCTTTTGAGGAGGTGACAAACCTAGTCAGTCACACCGAAGGCACCATCAGCGACATCATACCATTTGTTTTCTTCCTGGAGCGTGCCCTGCGAAGAGTGCTGGATCAGGCCGTAGATGAGCGTGAAGAGGAAGAGTTGTGGTCACCATCACCACCAGAAACAGCCTTATCAGCATCGCTTGCTGGACCTGTGGCAACGCTGGAAGAGGATTGTGAGGAAGAGGAGTCAGAGGAGGAATGTGGCTTTGAGGAGGAGGAGGAAGACCAACCACAACAGGCATCCCAGGGTGCTCATTGTCACCTATCTGGTACCTGTGGTGTTGTACGTGGCTGGGGGGGAGAAGATACCTTCAGTGATATCACTGAGGACGAGGAACGGGACATGAGTAGCTCGGCATCCAACCTTGTGCAAATGGGGTCTTTCATGCTGTCGTGCCTGTTGAGGGACCCTCGTATAAAAAAGCTGAAGGAGAACGACCTGTACTGGGTGTCCACGCTACTAGACCCCCGGTATAAGCATAAAGTGCCTGAAATGTTACCGAATTACCGCAAGTCGGAAAGGATGCAGCAGTTCCAAAATAAATTAAAAACTATGCTTTACACAGCGTATAAGGGTGATCTCACAGCACAACGGGAATCTAACAGGGGAAGAGGTGAAAGTAATCCTCCTCCCATGACCACGCCGGCAAGGACAGGACGCTTTACAGACGTGTTGTTGATGGAGGACATGCAGAGCTTTTTAAGTCCTACGCATCGCCACAGCCCTTCGGGGTCCACCCTCAGAGAACGACTGGACTGACAGGTAGCAGACTACCTCGCCTTAACTGCAGATATCGACACTGAGGAGCGATGAACCCCTTGACTACTGGGTGTGCAGGCTTGACCTGTGGCCTGAGCTATCCCAATTTGCAATAGAATTTCTGGCCTGCCCCACTTCAAGTTTCCTGTCAGAAAGGACCTTCAGTGCAGCAGGAGGTATTGTCACTGAGAAGAGAAGTCGCCTAGGTCAAAAAAGTCTAGATTACCTCACCTTTATTAAGATGAATGAGGGATGGATCCTGAAGGGACTGACAGTGGGCGATACATTCGACTAAAAAAGGCCTGATGAGATGAGCTGCCTTGTGCTAAAAATGGTCCACATGCTGATGTATTTTATCTCTGAATGCCGGATGACTTGCGTGACTTATCCGCCACCAACTAGGGTTCAAGCCGTAATGTTTTAGGGCACTTGCCTGGGAAACAAACATCAATTTTTCTGGCCACTGCTACAGCAGCAGCTGCAACAATACCTAATTTTTCAGGCATGTGTACATGCCTAATTTTTCTGGCCTCTGGTACTGCACTGTGGCTTCAAAAACCAAACCAAAAAAAGGCACATAACAGGGATTAAACTGATAGGAATAGTACTACTTAACACACCACTCCTATCTGGTGGCACATTAGATTGCACGCGCAGTGCCCCAAATTTGAAGTAGGAGGACCGACCAAGCATCTTTTTCCATCTCCCAGTTCCTAAAATCGATGCCATATACACGTCCCCTGATAGGGGACGTAACAGGGATTAAACTGATAAGAATAGTACTACTTAACACACCACTCCTATCTGGTGGCACATTAGATTGCAGGCGCAGTGCCCCAAATTTGAAGTAGGAGGACCGACCAAGCATCTTTTTCCATCACCCGGTTACTAAAATCGATGCCATATACACGTCCCCTGATAGGGGACGTAACAGGGATTAAACTGATAATAATATAACTACTTAACACACCACTCCTATCTGGTGGCACATGAGATTGCAGGCGCAGTGCCCCAAATTTGAAGTAGGAGGACCGACCAAGAATCTTTTTCCATCTCCCAGTTCCTAAAATTAATGCAATATACACGTCCCCTGATAGGGGACGTAACAGGGATTAAACTGATAAGAATAGTACTACTTAACACACCACTCCTATCTGGAGGCACATTAGATTGCATGTGCAGTGCCCCAAATTTGAAGTAGGAGGACCGACCAAGCATCTTTTTCCATCTCCCGGTTCCTAAAATTGATACCATTTACACGTCCCCTGATAGGGGACGTAACAAGGATTAAACTGATAAGAATAGAACTACTTAACACACCACTCATATCTGGTGGCACATTAGATTGCACGCGCAGTGCCCCAAATTTGAAGTAGGAGGACCGACGAAGCATCTTTTTCCATCTCCCGGTTCCTAAAATCCATGCCATATACACGTCCCCTGATAGGGGACGTAACAGGGATTAAACTGATAAGAATAGAACTACTTAACATACCACTCCTATCTGGTGGCACATTAGATTGCACGTGCAGTTCCCCAAATTTGAAGTAGGAGGACCGACCAAGCATCTTTTTCCATCTCCCGGTTCCTAAAATCGATGCCATATACACGTCCCCTGATAGGGGATGTAACAGGGATTAAACTGATAGTAATAGTACTACTTAACACACCTTATAATAACGCAGAGAGAGGCAAAGCAGAGAGAGGAGTCTGAAGAAGAGGAGTCAGAGGAGGAAGGTGGCTTTGAGGAGGTGGAAGACCAAACACAGCAGGCGTCCCAGGGGGCTTGTTGTCACCTTTCGGGGACCCTTGGTGTTGTACGTGGCTGGGTGGAGTAAGAGCCCTTCAATGACATCAGTGAGGACAAGGAACGGGACATGGCTAGCTTGGTATCCAACCTTGTGCAAATGGGGAGTTTGCGGTTGTGCAAATGGACTGTTTGCTGTTGTTTGCGGTGCGTTAAAGGGACAGTCTAGGCCAAAATAAACTTTCATGATTCAGATAGAGCATGTAATTTTAAACAATTTTCCAATTTACTTTTATCACCAATTTTGCTTTGTTCTCTTGGTATTATTAGTTGAAAGCTTAACCTAGGAGGTTAATATGCTAATTTCTTAGACCTTGTAGCCCACCTCTTTCAGATTGCATTTTAACAGTTTTTCACCACTAGAGGGTGTTAGTTCACGTTTTTCATATAGATAACACTGTGCTCGGGCACGAGAAGTTATCTGGGAGCAGGCACTGATTGGCTAGACTGCAAGTCTGTCAAAAGAACTGAAAAAAGGGGCAGTTTGCGGAGGCTTAGATACAAGATAATCACAGAGGTTAAAAGTATATTATTATAAATGTGTTAGTTATGCAAAACTGGGATATGGGTATTAAAGGGATTATCTATCTTTGAAAACAATAAAAATTTTGGTGTAGACTGTCCCTTTAAACGGGGAGTTTGGTCTGTCACTGTGAAGCGGGCGTAACCCTTACACTACCTGATCGATACAACATCATACCTGATGTTTTAAAGCACGTTATTCCAAACAATTTAGGAATGTTAGGTGATTTATGCCCTTTATGGATTAAAACCAGACTCTGCATCAACTATGTAATTTTCCATGGGAGTTTTGCCATGGATCCCCCTCCGGCATGCCACAGTCCAGGTGTTAGTCCCCTTGAAACAACTTTTCCATCACTATTGTGGCCAGAAAGAGTCCCTGTGGGTTTTAAAGTTCGCCTGCCTATTGAAGTCTATGGTGGTTCGCCCGGTTCGCCCGTTCGCGAACAGTTGTGGAAGTTCGCGTTCGACATTCGCGAACCCAAATTTTTAGGTTTGCGACATCACTACTGGTCACTGTTTTCTCTGATCAATTTTTCAATAATGTTAAACCCAAGAAGTGGATTGTCATTACAACAGTTGATCACCAGCATTGGCACGTGAATGGCAAAGTTTCCATATCCCTTACTTTTCAGTTCAAGAAGTACTTCAATCCATCCAATAAATGGAATTAAAGAGCCATTGGCGGCAATGATGTGTAGCTTGCTGTCAAGAAGTAGATCTTCTATAGACTTTATAGAAACATACGGAAGAAACTTTCCTAGTCATGTCTCTCCTACCATGCTGACTTGAGCTAATGTGTCCAACAGCATTTCAAAAAGAAATCCATTCATCCAACATGACAGCATGCATTTTTTGCCAATCAGTTGTGCTATTCGCTGTTTTGATTATTTACTGTTTGTTAGAATTGAATTTGTTGAACTGTAAGTAGACACACAATTTACCTCACAGATGATTTGAAGTGGTCACTGGTTGTCCCACACCAGTGACTGTCTGCTGTTTCCCATCTTTGTTCTCTTCTTTAAGCAGCCAACCACTCGGTATCCTGCCTGGCCACAGCGTAAACAATGGCAGCAGTTCTGATTTCCTAGTTGGATGCAGTTGTTGCATCTGTGCTTGCTTTTGGCTTTATCTGGAATTTGAACATTTGTTAATAGCATAGCAGTTTGATTTTCAATTGTGGCAGTAGGTCTCATCATCTTTTCAAAGTTTTTTGTGAGAGCAGAAACCTGAGCTGTCAGTTCCACTAAAGCAGTGTGATTTGCTCTAACTTCTCCCTCAACTCTTTTGTAACGTCTCATAATTTTTCTCACAATCCTCTTGCGAGTGGGATGAACTAACAGTCAAAAGCGTGCGTCTATTTACAGTGTTTAGACGTTTCTGCCTCTCTGTTTCTTCATTGGCTGATTTTGTGACCTGCTCTAGGATAAAGTTATCAGTCACTGTTAAGTCAGAGATTTAATGCTTAATGTCCAGTCTGATATTATAATTTTTCTCGTTTAGCCCCTGATACAGTATATGAAGAATGCCCCCTGCACCAGATTTTTGTCATTGTTAAACTCTGACCTACCATGTTGAGCTGCAGAAATAACTTTTTGTTTTAATCCCACTAACCTATAGACAAACTGCTGTGGTGTTTCTTTATCTAGCTGTTTAGCATTGCTAAGCTCCTGAAATAACTCAGTACAACTTTGTTCTCTCATAAGTGACTTCAAAAACATTTTCAATTCTGCAACAGTCAGATCATCTTTGTTAGTCGACATGTCTTTAAAGTTACCTGGTTTGATCATTCTTAACACTGTGCGTATGATTTCAGATTCAGAGAATTGTTCTTTCAGACCCTCATTAATTTGTCTACATGCACTGTTGTAACTCATGTCTGAACCACAATCTGAAATTACACCATTATGCATTTTGAATTCTCTGTGTGGCAATAAAGCAGCAACATCAGTTAGTCTAACCATCCCAGATACCTGTCCTGTCATTGAGGACCCACTGCTTGCCTCTTTGTTACTGTTCGCAATATCCATGACTGGTGTACTCTCCTTGTTGGTTTTCAGTTCATCAATTTTATCTTTGATGATAAGTAAACAAGACATACCTTGATCTTCTAAACTTTTCAGCTGATCACTTCTCATGTAGTCCCCAATAAATTTAACAAGTTCAGGTTCATTGGTATCGGTCACTGCTGGAACTTGAATGTCTCTTTCATCTTCCAGTGAAAGAACAAGTCTATGAAGCTGTTCTTCACTAAGCAGATGAATTTGCTTTTGTATGTCCAACAACAGTGCGCGAAGAGGAGACGCCAACTCTATTGGAAACCTGAATACTTTCACTCACAAGGCAGACAACACTCACAGCTCTCCTTGCAGCTCCACTCACAGGTTAGTGTTGGTCTCATGCTTCCCTCTCACCAGTGGCACAATGCATCCCAGACCGAGCTCCCAAAATGTTACCTGTCTCATACATGGGAAAATGAGAGGCAGTAACTGTAGAACAATGAGAAACAAAAGCAGTTATTATTCTGGCACTTTCTTTTATTTATTTCCAATTCTGCTAATAATTATAACACTTTGATAACATTTACAACATCAACAACATATTTTCGTTTTTTTCAGGTTAACAAATAAATTGCTATTAGTTTGCTTATTCACAATTTCAGATGTTCACTTGCATATTCAGTTCAATATACTTCTTCAATATATACAAAATTCACACTGCAGAGTCTGAAGGCAGATGTTATGCTAATAACAGCATAGAAAAACAGTTTTTTTTACATCTTATGCCATTGCAATAAACATATAACACACTAAACAAGTGTTCTGTGTTTCATTTACACTATTTCTATGCACAAGTTCAACATACTCATGATACTTAAATACTCTTTATGAAATGACAAAACAGATTTAAACTAATCACAGTTTGCATTACTTTTTAACATTAAGGGGCCGAATTACCAAGCTCTGAATGATGCCCCTGTTTCCACGTGAGCTTTCAGGCTCTCCCTCCTCCTTACAGCAGCATGTGCCATCTACAGTCTGCTTACAGAACACCTTTTACAGGACTCATAGAAACTTCAAACAGAAAAAAATTGTGTGGTGCATATTTTTATAATAATTTCCATAATCTAATTTCTAGTCCATCACACATGCATTCTAAGATGGCAGTAAAACGATGGGGAGCTTCACCAACCAGCACCTTCATGGGATCAAATAACAAAAAGGTTTTCAAGAAACGTGCAGGCACATGAGAATAAAATAATAACAATAACATGATAATGTCTTTTAAAGGGACAGTCAACACCAGAATTTTTGTTGTTTTAAAAGATAGATAATCCCTTAATAACCAATTCCCCAGTTTGCATAACCAACACAGTTATAATTATACACATTTTACCTCTGTAATTACCTTGTATCTAAGCCTCAGCAGAGTGCCCCCTTATTTCAGTTCTTTTGACAGACTTGCATTTCAGCCAATCAGAGCTGTCTTCATGGTAAATTCACGTGCATTAACGTAATGTTATCTATATGAAACACATGAACTAATGCCCTCTAGTGGTAAAAAATTATCAAAATGCATTTCGATTAGAGGCGGCCTTCAAGGTCTAAGAAATTAGCATATGAACATCCAAGGTTTAGCTTTCAACTAAGAATACCAAGAGAACAAAGCAAAATTGGTGATAAAAGTAAATTGGAAAGTTTTTTTTTTAACTTGACTGTCCCTTTAAGAGTAAATAAGATTCCATAGACATATTTGCCAATACATTACAGAATTTTTCTGTTGTCATTTGGGACATGAATTTCATGGGTGTGCCTCTAAAATTATTCACTGCAGTCAAAGTAAATCAGGGTTGGGTGACAAATATTTTCGTTGCAATGCATCTGGAATCCGCATGTTCATGTCAACAGATGATTGCACTTCTATGCACTGATTTGTTTCTATTTGTTTCAGCTAGATATCAGACTGTGTACTGTAAACTAATTCCTCACTTTTTTCCCCCTACAATTCATATAGATGGTAATTTCATAGCGGTATTTACAATTTTTTAGAAATAAAAATGTTTTTCTATGATTGTGTGGTTTTACAAATTTTCACCTAAATTACAAGTTTTGTGTTATGGTGCAGTACGGCTATACTGCTGAAAAATTGGCCATTGCGTGTGGAATGGCAGGTAATGCATATTACAAGTCGCGGCGGTATAGCACTTTAACCTTTACGCGTTACAGCCTATACCGACACAATCCACTCCGCGATCTGAGACCAGTAGTTATGGATTTTGAGAAACAAAAACATTTCACAAAACTCATAACAAAAATGCTACAAAGTATACTAACACCCATAAACTACACTATTAACCCCTAAATCACCACACTCCCGCATCACAAATACTATATTAAACATATTAACCCCTAATCTGCCACCCACCCAAATAGTCAACACTAAATAAACCTATTAACCCCTAAACTACCGCCCCTCCACATCGCTACTACTATATTAAATCGATTAACCCCTAAACTGCCGCCCCCACATCGCCAACACTATAATAAAGTATTAACCTCTAAACCTCCAGCCCCCCACATCCCAACTGATAAACTAAACCTATTAACCCTAAACTGCCAGCCCCCACATCGTAACTAATAAACTAAACCATTAACCCCTAAACCGCCGGCCCCTCACATCGCAAAACACTAAATTAAACTATAAAACCCTAAACCTAACACCCCCCTAATTTTAAATTAAAAGTTACAATATAACTATCCTAAAATAAATAAAAACTTACCTGTGAAATAAAAAAAACTAAGATTAAACTATTAATTAAAACATAACTATTGTAATAAAATAAAATAAACTACCAATTAAAAATCCTGATTTGAACAGCCAATAGGATTTCAGTAGCTCTTAACCTATTGGCTGATTTGAAAAATGTCAGCCAATAGGAATGCAAGGTACCCCATATTTAAATCAAAAACAGGTAAGTCTAAAGGTGCTGGAATTATATGGCTTCTATGCCTCTTTCCCAAACTATCTACTTCCCAGATAGTAAAATTAGGACTATAAAATATACAAGGTAAGGAAGAGGCGCTATAACAAGCACTAGAAGTCAAAAACTATGGTATTAATATTTCTTATGTCAATGGTGCTTTTCCTTTAAGGAGAATATTTAGTAGTTGATGTACCAAATAGGTTTAGAATAGATATGGAGCATATAAATAAAGAAAATAAATGAAAAGGACAATTTTTTAAAAGCACTGAGGGTATTATCCTCACAAAAGAAGGCAAATTTTAAAATTGTGTTGCAACACTAAAAAACTTAAAACGAACTTGAAAAAACAAATATGACCAACAATTCACCAGTTATATTATCGATCACAATATCGTTTTCAAATATAATTAAAACGTCACCTCTTAGCAAAATAATTTTTAGCCGTGTGCTGCTGTAGCAGCTAAGAACGACGATCAGTTACAACAAACAAAGGAGCTGTAAAACGCTAGGATTTACTTTCACTTTAAGTTGCAAATATGTTTCTTTTCTGTGTATGCAAAATTGTATTCAATGTATTCACCAGTTATATTACCGATCACAATATCGTTTTCAAATATAATTAAAACAATCCTAAGAAAGAAGTGTGGCACGTAAGAGTCTTTTGATCTTATTTTCATGCAAAGTCCTGTAGTTGAAAATATGTTTCTTTTCTGTGTATGCAAAATTGTATTCAATGTGGCCTCTTTTAGGCAAACAATTCTTAGACTTTTTCAGGTTTTAAACCTTAGCAGATAATTTCCTCCAATACAACAATATCTTTTAATGTTGATATTATTCCTTCAAGGTAGAAAAACTTGTTTCAAAGCTTGTAGACAGTTTGAGATCAGACTTTCATCATTTAAGTGATATCGGAAACTGTGTATAGTTGAGCCTTCTACGGGATACACTTCAGTGCCCAAACACATGTGATAATGTCTGAATATGTAGAGGCTAATGTGTTTGGGCACTAAAGTGTATCCCGTAGAAGGCTCAACCATACACAGTTGCCGATATCACTTAAAAGATCAAAGTCTGATCTCAAACTGTCTACAAGCTTTAAAAACAAGTTTTTTTACCTTGAAGGAATAGCAGCAACATTAAAAGATATTGTTGTATCGGAGGAAATTATCTGCTAAGGTTTAAAACCTGACTAAGTCTAAGAATTGTTTGCCTAAAAGAGGCCACATTGAATACAATTTTGCATACACAGAAAAGAAACATATTTGCAACTTAATAACTAATTTTAGACAAACAGGACTTTGCATGAAAATAAGATCAAAAGACTCTTACGTGCCACACTTCTTTCTTAGGATTGTTTTAATTATATTTGAAAACGATATTGTGATCGGTAATATAACTGGTGAATTGTTGGTCATATTTGTTTTTTCAAGTTCGTTTTAATTTTTTTAGTGTTGCAACACTATTTTAAAATTTGCCTTCTTTTGTGAGGATAATACCCTCAGTGATTACAAAAATTGTCCTTTTCATTTATATTCTTCATTTATATGCTCCATATCTATTCTAAACCTATTTGGTACATCAACTACTAAATATTCTCCTTAAAGGCAAAGCACCATTGACATAAGAAATGTTAATACCATACAAATGCCCCATTTAGGGGCAATGGGTAGTTTAGATTAGGGGTTAATATGTTTATTTATTAGCTACAATAAGGGGGCCAGGGGTTTAGTTGTTAATAGGTTTATTTAGTGTTGGCGATGTCGGGGAGCGGCAGATTAGGGGTTAATAACTTCATTTAGCATCAGTGATGTCGGGAAGCAGCATATTAAGGGTTAATAACTTTATTTAGTGTCAGCGATGTGGGGGGGCGGCGGATTAGGGGTGTTTAGACTAGGGGTTTATGTTAGGGTTTTAACATAATTTTCTTTTCCCCATAGACATCAATGGGGTTGCGTTACGGTGATTTGCCATTCTGCGATCACAGGTGATAGTTTTTTTCTAACACTCTCGCCCCATTTATGTCTAAGGGGGAAGCGTGCATGAGCACGTAAACTCAGCCCTTGGCTTTTGTGCTGTATGGAGCTTAACGCAGCATAATGCACAGCACAAGGAGGTTTTTCAGTAACTCGTAATGGCAGCTCTATGGAAAGTGCGATGCTGCTCATTTTAGCGCACAACTTGTAATCTAGGTGATGGTTTATTAGAATGTGGTATACTTTCATTTATACCACAGATTTATTAAAAGTCGAGCAGACATGATTCGCTGTAGAGATTTTTTTATTTTTTTATGGGCACTAAAGAGCTGATTACCCTTTTAATAGCAATGCCCATACAAATGCCCTTTTAGGGGTAATGGATAGCTTAGGGTTTTTTTAGACAGGTTTTTTTTGGGGGGGTTGGTTGGGTGGGGGGTTTTACTGTTAGAGGGTACTTGGTAATTTTTTTATGTAAAAGAGCTGTGCAATGCCCTACATAATGCCATTTTAAGGGCTATGGTAGTTTATTGTTAGATTAGGGGGTGTTTTTATTTTGAGGTGGCTTTTTTGTTTTTATAGGGGTATTAGATTAGATTAGGTTTAATTTTTATTATTTTGGATAATTTTGTTTATTATTTTTTGCAATCTTAGATTTCTTTTATTTTTTGTAATTTTAGTGGGGGTTTCTTGTAATCTTAGATTTTTTTACTTTTTTTGTAGTGTTAGGCTTTTTTAATTTTGTAACTTAGGTTTTTTTATTTTTTGTTTATTTTAGTATTTTTTAAATAGTAATGTTAGATTAATTTATAGTTTAAGCTTAGTTATTTTAAATGGCCGGGACTGGGTCCCAAATTCCAGGACTGTCCTGGCAAAAACGGGACAGTTGGCATCTATGCATTATTCCCTGGGAAGCAGGCAGCCTGTACTGGTTGGGTACTAACTAACTCAAGACAGTGGGCATGGCTTGTGATGTAAACAGAGGCAGACAGCGTGATTGGTTAAAAAGGAGCGAGTCGTGTTTGAAAGGGGAAGACGGTAGAATATGTCACTCGAGAGCGCATGCGTAGAACGACAGAAAAAAGGCGCAATCTTGTTTTTTTAACCAGAAATGAAAAAGCGGCCCACTCATGATGATCTCCATTGGCTAAAGAAGTAGCTCGGGTAGATGTGGCTGTGCCCGATTTGTGGTGTAAGCGGCCACGGGCGGGGTGTGAGGCCGGGAGGAAACAAGAAATGCATGCTTGTTTACTATTGATACTGCTGTAAAACATTCTGAAAAAAGAAACAAAGGAAATAAATGAGAATAACCCTGTCTGCTAGTTAGAGGTACTCGTGTACTCCAACCCATGCAAAGTAAGATAGGACTGTGCTACATAGGGGGTACTATATTTCCATAACCCCAGCACAGCAGGATAGATTGTAAATAATGTGAGCTAAGCACTGTTAGACCCATCCCTTTGATAGCTGCATGTTAGCCACAATCACTGACATTTGTTTGGGTGACCTTCTGGCTATCATAGTTACTAGAGTAGTTACTCTCTGAATAGGCTGCTGTTGTGCACTCTAACCCCCACTTGTTCAGACTTTAATAAAGGCAATTCACATTGAAAACATAATGACAGAGAAGCACATGAGAGATCCATTCTTGATGTTAAAAAAACAGTTCTTTTGTAAAAAAAAAAAAATAACAATAACAATAGTAATAATAATACCAATGCAAGCCTAATTTTTTTGAGTGATCTGCTTTTGGTAAAATGAGCCCCCATTTATGGATTACTGACAGCAAAACACTTTATAACCCAACAAGAAAACTATACTTGGATAAATGTTAACACTGATGTCTTCTTGTTAATCAATACTGCTAAATAATATGTGTCACTGTGCTGTTAGACTTTACTTATAAAGCCACGTATTTTAAAGGGACAGTATACACCTTGTAATTACAACATATTTCTGTTGTGCTGCTTTAGAATAATGACAACATATTTCTAGTGTGCTGCTATAGAATAATGAGAAATAAAAACGAGAAAAAAAACGAGAAAAAAAAACACAGAAGGGCCCAATAGCCTAGTACCATCAACACAATCAGGATCTGTAGAGAATAAAGGGCTACTCACAAGTGAATAGCACCAGATAGGTGCAAGCAGACAGACTGGAACCTCATATGGTTTAATGGTTTGATGAATTTTTGTTGATTTTTATATATTTTTTTTTCCTTTTATTTTTGACATTGTATATTGTATATTTGTGAAGAGCGCCCCCTAGAGGAAATTTGTGTTAGCACTCTTTCCTCTTTTTTATTTGCTATAGAATAATTACAATATATTTCTGCTGTGCTGCTAAAGAACAACCAAGTCCAAAATTATCATGCTTTTTTCTGCAAATATTTTTAAATAGCCAAACTCTACCCACCATTTGCCTTATTTGGGGGAGCCAATTTAGTCAGCATACTACCAGGCAAGCCATGGTCATAAAGTTAGTACAAAATGCATTTATTTGCAGTTGTTATAAACTAAAACCAATTAGGGACATATATGTAGCTATGTTAGCCTTCAAAAGTCAGCAGGATACATTTCAAGTTCTGCGTATTAGAAATCGCTCAATTTTCCGAGCTAAATTACATGAAATGGGACAAAATAAATGATCAGTTTCATTCTGCATAAACAAACATTTTTATATTCAAATCTCAAGGTGTTTACTTTCCGTTTAAGAACAGGTCTCCTCTGTGACCTAAAACACTTAAATTATCCCAAAAGTAATTTTCTTGGGAAAATAACAGTAGCACTATCTGAAAGATTGCTTAATATAAGTAGTATCAGGCTAAACCAGTATACTAACCTCACTTATACACATAAATAATATAGAAACAGTCGGCTAGATTACGAGTTGTGCGTTACGGTAAAAAAGCAGCGTTAACAAGTCCTAACGCTGCTTTTTTACGCCCGCTGCTATTACGAGTCTTGAAGGTTTAGGGGCACTGCACACTTTTTTTGGCCTTACCGCAAAACGACTTACATAAACTTCGTAAAGTCTTTTTTCTATGGGACTTCCATAGCGCCGGTATTACGAGTCCTAACGCATTTTAAAGTCAGTAGTTATGAGTTTTACACTACAATGCTGTAGCATAAAACTCATAACTAAAGTGATAAAAAGTACACTAACACCCATAAACTACCTATTAACCCCTAAACCGAGGCCCTCGGTTAAAAAAAAAAAAATCGGGGGGGGGCGGAGTTTGCCACTGCAGGGAAGAGACGTGTTTCTCTACAGCTCCTGCTCACAAATATAATATTTGCTGAAACTTGAAAAATCCAACAGAGAATAAGCCTTTATTCCTCTTCTATGGACATATGCTTAGAGATTTGAGCTTCCAGGACTTTTTATTTGTGAGATATTAGCAGGGCAGGAGCTGCAACATCATACTCCTACATGAAGAGGCCCTGATCGCATGAGGTACCGGCTCTCTACCTATATCTCCTTAGCGTGGCTGCCAGAACAATATCGTTGAGTAACTAAGAACATAGTATAGCCACTTATCAGAGCGCTCCGGACCAGCTACTTTTTACTGATATGGTGATATATACCTAGATCAGGGCCACGGAACCCCCACCCTCTACCCGGACACTCAGGAAGCCATCTGGACTATCCTTTTTTTTTCCCGCTGCCAAACACTCAGAGAACAGCCTTTTGGGTTGCATGCAACTCGCTGCACCATGGGTTCACTAATGGAAGAAGAATGTAGCACCCTAGTGTGTCTAGATGACTCATTTGCGGATCTCAGGCGGAGTTTGCTGGCTCTTTTAGAGCTAGCGAAACAGCTGCCACAGAACTCATCTCCTCCCTATAACTGTGAGACACAGCAAGAGCGGTCTCCCTCTATAACCCGGCAGACAAGATACTCAGATACAAAGGACTACCATGGCCCCTTGGTGGGAGCTGAACTCCAACTTGTAAGTTATACAGACCCTAATGCCGGCACAATCTTCTCCGACCGTTGCGGAAACACTCCGTCAGAGGAACTTTTACTTTTGTTCTCACAAGAGCTCCACTATGGCCTTGAGATCCCTGCCATGCCTGCTCGACACAAGCGACGGAAGATAGCGTTGACATGCTTCCTTGCTAATGGAGAGAAGAAGCTTCACATGTCCGCACACTTTCCTAGAACCGCAGCCCACTCCTCCACGATTATACCTGGTGGAAAATGGACAAATACAGGACTGCTGGGGACTACTCCCTCTAAGGTGCTGCCTCCTTACAGGTTAGGTGTCGGCTAGATTCTGACTATCACCATCGGACCCTCATCTATAATATCCCTATACCAATGTTATAATAGTTTACTTCGTTGTTTATGTATTTAGGTTGTATTCTCATTTTCTGCTTGGCTTATTTGCACACTTTGCTTAGCATTCGCAGATATTGTAATTATATTTAGTCTTAATTTAGTCTCAATTATACCCCTAGCTTACAGCCCCTCTAGACCCAATAGAGATACCTTGAGTGTACATATTCATGTTAGTGGCCTAATTGACTTGACCCTCTAATTAGACACATCTCTGTATTATCCATCTTTTGTTTATCTATTTTCTTCTGTATCATGGATTTCTTTTTCTCTCTTCTTTCTTTTTCCTTTTATTAATCCCACCAACCACCAAGCAATCTCTCACCACCAATTGAACCCCCTTTTCTCTGTTTTGTTGTTGCTGCAAATCAAACTCATCAAGGCCCCCCCCACCCCACATTCACCTTCCATGTCATACAGCTCATGGGGTAGTCTCTGGTCATTTGTAGATTGCTTTTTAGGAGCCACATTAACCTCATGTGGAATTAGCTTTACTGGAAGTTTATTCAACATATAACCCATAACATTCCGCCTAATACCATCTATTACCATCCTACTTATAAGCCCTCTAACCATACCCCCAGATTCCTCTACATCCATTAAGCCTATTACTACAGTTAAGTTTAGCTAGTATTACTGCCCTATGCACTTTTCTCAGTAACCTCAATAATAAAGCTGCCGGTGGCCGAGGCAGCGTAGTAAATCTTAGGGGCAGCACTGGAAAGACTGACAGCTCTGTATAGTATTTAGATAGGAATCCTTACTAGGGGTGAATAGGTGGCAGCCAGGCTCCATTGGCGCTTGAACTTTTTACTTTGTACCCCTCAAACGGTCTTTGTATATAGGATTGATCTCTACATCCCCACATACATTCTTCTTTCCCCAACTGACAGCTGTATTACTAATTTGCTCAGAGCATTCACTCCACCCCACGTCAAGATTAGCACACATGGCGACCCATGGAGCTACGTAAGATAATTGACTGCAACACCGAGGCAGAGTCTCAATACATATAAGTCCGAACATTAGTTCAAAATAATATAAGCAGTGTCCTTAAGATTAAGCTAACGCATTATCTCACTTATCTCTCCCTTCCCCCTATACCCCCAATTCTGAGCGGCTCTTGCCCGCTGATTCCCCCCCCCCTCAATAAATAATATCAATTCATACTGACAGGTGTGAAATTTACTCATTTAACTCTCACCCTCTAGTTTAATATACCACTCTTTATTTAGTATACCTAAGGTTGCTCCTTTTCACATGGTATATCTGTGCTTTCTCAATAATACACACCCTTCACATATCTCACTAATTAATATAAAAACAAAAATGAGGTTTTAGCATCATATATCCGCTCTGCTATTTAACTAACAATCCAGTTATGGTACTTAAGGTTTGTTTCTGGTTTTTGTCTCCTTGTATCGTTTTACTACACACATTATCTGCTGCATACTTTTCCCCCATACTAACCCATATGCTATATAACAGCAGATATATTTATTATCTCTTTCCCTTTGACAATAGTACCAAGTAAATGGTCTGTAATATCACAATTCAAAGATCGAAACTTTACTGTGTAATTTGCCTCAGGTTATCTGCGTATAACCTTTCCTTATGATCCTTTGTTACTGGATTAACACTGTACTATTTCTTTCTGTACCAAGTTTATATTATACCTCAATAAAAAATTTAAATGTAAAAAAAAAAAAAAAAAAAATCTAACAAAAAATTCCTATCATTAACTAAATTATTCCTAATTAAAACTAAATACTTACCTATAAAATAAACCCTAAGCTAGCTACAATATAACTAATAGTTACATTGTAGCTAGCTTATGGTTTATTTTTATTTTACAGGCAAGTTTGTATTTATTTTAACTAGGTAGAATAGTTATTAAATAGTTATTAATAATTAATTAATAACTACCTAGCTAAAATAAATACAAATTGACCTGTAAAATAAAACCTAACCTAAGTTACACTAACACCTAACACTATACTATAATTAAATAAATTAACTAAATTAACAACAATTAAATCAATTAAATTAAATTAGCTAAAGTACAAAAAAACCACACTAAATTACAGAAAATAATAAACAAATTACAAGATATTTAAACTAATTACAACTAATCTAATAGCCCTATCAAAATAAAAAAAGCGCCCCAAAATAAAAAAAAACCCTAGCCTGAACTAAACTACCAATAGCCCTTAAAAGGGCCTTTTGCGGGGCATTGCCTCAAAGTAATCAGCTCTTTTACCTGTAAAAAAAAATACAAACAACCCCCCTAACAGTAAAATCCAACACCCACACAACCAACCCCCCAAATAAAATACTATCTAAAAAACAAACAAGTTCCCCATTGCCCTGAAAAGGGCATTTGGATGGGCATTGCCCTTAAAAGGGCAGTAAGCTCTTTTGCAGGCCCAAACCCTAACCTAAAAATAAAACCCACCCAATACACCCTTAAAAAAAAACTACCAGAAGATTGACTTACCAGGAGAAGTCTTCATCCAAGCCAGGCCAAAGTCCTCAACGAAGCCGGGAGAAGTCTTCATGCAAGCCGGGCGAAGTGGTCCTCCAGACGGGCAGAAGTCTTCATCCAGATGGCATCTTCTATCTTCATCCATCCGGCATGGAGCGGGTCCATCTTCAAAGTGCCAGCGATGTTAGGGACGGCAGATTAGGGGTAATGTTTGCGAGGCGGGAGGGCGGCGGTTTAGGGGTTAATATGTTTATTATAGTGGCGGCGACGTTGGGGGCGGCAGATTAGGGGTTAATAAGTGTAGGTAGGTTGCGGTAACATTGGGGAAGGCAGATTAGGGGTTAATAAATATAATGTAGGTGGCGGCGATGTTGGGGGCAGCAGATTAGGGGTTCATAAGTATAATGTAGGTGGCGGCGGTGTCCGAGGTGGCAGATTAGGGGTTAAAAAGTATAATATAGGTGTTGGCGATGTCGGGACAGCAGATTAGAGGTTAATAAGTGTAAGATTAGGGGTGTTTAGACTCGGGGTTCATGTTAGAGTGTTAGGTGTAGACATAAATTTTATTTCCCCATAGGAATCGATGGGGCTGCGTTACTGAGTTTTACGCTGCTTTTTTGCAGGTGCTAGACTTTTTCTCCCCGTTGATCCCTATGGGGAAATCGTGCATGAGCACATACGACCAGCTCACCGCTGACTTAAGCAGCGCTGGTATTGAAGTGAGATATGGAGCAAAATTTTTCTCTACGCTCACTTCTTGTCTTTTGACGCCGGGTTTGAAAAAACCTGTAATACCAGAGCTGCATGTAAGTGAGCGGTGAGAGAAAACTGCTCATTAGCACCGCACAGCTCATAACGCCAAACTCGTAATCTAGGTGAGTGTGAATTAAAATTAAATTAAAATATGTGCCTAAAAAAACTTAAAAACAATAAGTAAAAACAAAAAGGGGAAAGTGAATCACTGTTTTAAACACAAGCTGGCTGTCCTAACACCTCACCATGCTCCATTTCAGCCCCAGTCACATTCCTTATAGTTATACAGCACCAGGAATGTGACCGGAGAGGAAGAGGGAGGAGAATAATGAACCCACTGGCAGTGCAGCCTAGGACAGAGGAGGAAGAGAGCGGGAAGACAGCAGCTGCAGCACTATGAAACAGACAGCAAATTTGAAGACAAGACTCGGATCTGGGGTATGTATGTTTAAGTTTCAAGTAGATCACTCAGGGTTGGAGTGGGCTGGGGTGCAGGCAGACTGAACGGGATCTGTCTTATATG
Organism: Bombina bombina; assembly: GCF_027579735.1. Classification (NCBI taxonomy): domain Eukaryota; kingdom Metazoa; phylum Chordata; class Amphibia; order Anura; family Bombinatoridae; genus Bombina; species Bombina bombina. Next base: position 785,872,423 of record NC_069500.1, read on the forward strand.
AATGATATAAATTATTGTGCTACAAATTTTTAGGCTAGTTATTTTTTAACATGTACAGTGCTCTACAGAATTGAAGCAGAGACATAAAGAAGGGACAGCACTTCAGAGGGATATAAATTATATCCCTGACTCTGGAGTCCTGTCTCTTCTTTATGTCTCTGCTTCAATTCACTGGTATTTGTTACTGACAGCTATGAGGGATAATATCACTGCTATGTGTTACTGTCAGCTATAAGGGATAATATCACTGCTATGTGTTACTGACAGCGATGAGGGATAATATTACTTCTGTGTTACTGACAGCTATGAGGGATAATATCACTGATATGTGTTACTGACAGCTTTGAGTGATACTATCACTGCTATGTTTTACTGACAACTATGAGGGATAATATCACTGCTATGTGTTACTGACAGCTATGAGGGATACTATCACTGCTATGTGTTACTGACAGCTATGAGGGATAATATCACTGGTATGTGTTACTGACAGCTATGAGGGATAATATCACTGCTATGTGTTACTGACAGCTATAAGGGATAATATCACTGCTATGTGTTACTGACAGCTATGAGGGATATTATCACTGCTATGTGTTACTGACAGCTATGAGGGATAATATCACTGCTATGTGTTACTGACAGCTATGATGGATAATATTACTTCTGTGTTAATGACAGCTATGAGGGATAATATCACTGCTATGTGTTACTGACAGCTTTGAGTGATACTATCACTGCTATGTTTTACTGACAGCTATGAGGGATAATATCACTATTATGTTTTACTGACAGCTATGAGGGATAATATCACTGCTATGTGTTACTGACAGCTATGAGGGATAATATCACTGCTATGTGTTACTGACAGCTATGAGGGATAATATTACTGCTGTGTTACTGACAGTTATGAGGGATAATATCACTGCTATGTGTCACTGACAGCTATGACGGATAATATCACTGTTATGTGTTACTGACAGCTATGAGGGATACTATCACTGATAGGTGTTACTGACAGCTATGAGGGATACTATCACTGATAGGTGTTACTGACAGCTATGAGGGATAATATCACTGCTATGTGTTACTGACAGCTATGAGGGATAATATTACTGCTGTGTTACTGACAGTTATGAGGGATAATATCACTGCTATGTGTTACTGTCAGCTATGACGGATAATATCACTGTTATGTGTTACTGACAGCTATGAGGGATACTAACACTGATAGGTGTTACTGACAGCTATGAGGGGTAATATCACTGCTATGTGTTACTGACAGCTATGAGGGATAATATCACTGATATGTGTTACTGACAGCTTTGAGTGATACTATCACTGCTATATTTTACTGACAGCTATGAGGGATAATATCATTGCTATGTGTTACTGACAGCTATGAGGGATAATATCACTGCTATGTGTTACTGACAGCTATGAGGGATAATATCACTGGTATGTGTTACTGACAGCTATGAGGGATAATATCACTGCTATGTGTTACTGACAGCTATAAGGGATAATATCACTGCAATGTGTTACTGACAGCTATGAGGGATATTATCACTGCTATTTGTTACTGACAGCTATAAGGGATAATATCACTGCTATGTGTTACTGACAGCTATGAGGCATGATATTACTTCTGTGTTACTGACAGCTATGAGGGATAATATCACTGTTATGTGTTACTGACAGCTTTGAGTGATACTATCACTGCTATGTTTTACTGACAGCTATGAGGGATAATATCACTGCTATGTGTTACTGACAGCTATGAGGGATAATATCACTGCTATGTGTTACTGACAGCTATGAGGGATAATATTACTGCTGTTTTACTGACAGTTATGAGGGATAATATCACTGCTATGTGTTACTGACAGCTATAAGGGATAATATCACTGCAATGTGTTACTGACAGCTATGAGGGATATTATCACTGCTATGTGTTACTGACAGCTATAAGGGATAATATCACTGCTATGTGTTACTGACAGCTATGAGGGATAATATTACTTCTGTGTTACTGACAGCTATGAGGGATAATATCACTGTTATGTGTTACTGACAGCTTTGAGTGATACTATCACTGCTATGTTTTACTGACAGCTATGAGGGATAATATCACTGCTATGTGTTACTGACAGCTATGAGGGATAATATCACTGCTATGTGTTACTGACAGCTATGAGGGATAATATTACTGCTGTGTTACTGACAGTTATGAGGGATAATATCACTGCTATGTGTTACTGACAGCTATGACGGATAATATCACTGTTATGTGTTACTGATAGCTATGAAGGATACTATCACTAAAAAGTGGATCTTCGGGGGTTAGTGTTAGGTTTTTTTAAGGGTTTATTGGGTGGATTTTATTTTTAGCTTAGGGTTTGGGCGGAAAAAGAGCTAAATGCTCTTTTAAGGGCAATGCCCATACAAATGCCCTTTTTAGGGCAATGGGGAGCTTAAGTTTTTTAGATAGAATTTTATTTGGGGGGGTTTGGTTGTGTGGCTGGTAGGTTTTACTGTTGGGGGGTTGTTTGTATTTTTTTTACAGGTAAAAGAGCTGATTTCTTTGGGACAATGCCCCGCAAAAGACCCTTTTAAGGGCTATTGGCAGTTTAGTTTAGGCTAGGTTTTTTTTTATTTTGGGGGGGCTGCTAGGGACAGCAGATTAGGGGTTATTAACAGTAATGTAGGTTACGGCGATGTTAGGGACAGCAGATTAGGGGTTTATAATATTTAACTAGTGTTTACAATGCAGGAGTGCGGCGGTTTGGGGGTTAATATGTTTATGATAGTGGCAGCGATGTCCGGAGCGGCAGGTTAGGGGTTAATAATTTTATTTTAGTGTTTGCGATGCAGGAGGGCTTCGGTTTAGGGTTTAATAGGTAGGTTATGGGTGTTAGTGTACTTTTTAGCACTTTAGTTATGAGTTTTTTTGTTTTTTTTTAACTTCTTTATTTATTGGTTCCACATGAAAAAAACACAAATATAATCAAGTAGAGACATACATTATGGTGTCACGCAGGACCCATTCAATAATAACACAGTTATATAAAAGAAAGGAAATCAAATTAGTTATCTCCATTCCAAACATTACAGATTAAATTGTTCATGCTTTTATAATACTTTTAAATCAGTCAGACTAAACAAAACTTAGTACCCACAATGACCCACAAAAAAAAAAACACACACACAAAAAAAAAAACACCCTGCAAAGAAAGGGGTAAAAGGCCCCTCTCTCTCTCTCTCTCTCCCACCCTCACCGCCCTAGCTCATTTTTGTCTAACCAACATCTGGGAAAATGTCCTGCATATATGTTGGCTTGTACATAAGCCGATTTAAGTAATGATTTAACTAGAGATTTTAGTACAGATTCTTGTAACGACCGTATAAATGCTTCCCATTTTTTGAAAAAAGAGCATAATTGCTCCTCAGAAGGATAATGTAAAATAGATTGTTCTATCATATATTGTGTGAGCAGGGCATTTTTAACTTGAGGAAATTTGGGCGCTGACGATGATTTCCACATTCTAAGGATAAGAATACATCCTATTAATATTATTGTATTTATAAGTTTAAAGTTCTTAGAGACCCCATGGTATTTAACCAAAAAGAAAATCTCAAGTGGTTTAAACTTATGATCTAAATGTAAATTGTCATTCATCCAATTCATGCTCTTTTGCCAAAACTGGGAAATTTTTAGACATTCCCAAAAACAATGAAGCAAATCTGCTTGAGGTAAGCTACATCTAGGGCAAAGAACAGAAGTCTTGTACCATCTGGATAAGATTTCCGGAGTAAGATAACTCCTGAGACTAATCTTCATTTGGGATTCCCTCCACGATGTTAACACCCAAGCTTGATCAACTATTTTAAAACTATCTATTATAATCTGAATCTGTATACCTGTAAATTTATTAGATCATTTTGCCACCATATCATCAATTTGTATATTTGAAGATTTTTGAATTAATAATCCATAAAACGGGGAGATTGCATATACCCCCACTTGATAACTGGCTATTCTACTACTTAGATCCCCCAGCGACCAGTCTAGACCATATTTTTTAATCAATTCATTTATAAAATGTCTCACTTGTAAATAAGCATAAAACTCACGTGCTGGCAAGTCAAACTCGGAGGTTATATCTGAAAAAGTAATAAGAAGACCGTCTACTCCTATTATTTGACTTATCAACTTCAAGTCTTTTGTAGCCCATTTTTAAAGACCTTATTCGTAATTCCAGGACTAAAGTTAGGGTTGCCCATAATAGGTAAGAATTGAGAAATAAATGGGGAAAGACCTAGCTCCGTACAAAATTTTTGCCATGCCACTATAACGTTTTTAAAAGTACATAAAGAAAAAATGTTCGAAGGAAGCGCTGTTAATGGGCAATGTATTAAGGCTTTCAGTTGAAATGGGGAAACCAAACTGGATTCCCACTTATATGTTGTAATTTGCTCTTTTATTCGGTAATCCAGTCTATGGCAAACCTTGCTACAGCCATAAGCTATAAGCTTGAATATTGGGTAGTGCTAAACCAGCTGCTATTTTCGAGTTCATAAGTCGATGAATAGTTATCCGAGGTTTTGCCTTTTGCCATAAAAATTTTGAGCAAGCTTTATTATAACTACAAACATCAGTCTTATGAATAAATAGTGGAATATTTTGAAAAATGTATAATAATTTGGGGAAAAGTATAGTTTTAATCAAAGCGGCACGAGCTGTTAGCGAGATAGGAAGAAAGGCCCAATCTTCAAGTTTTTTTTTACATTTCTCTAAACTGGGTGTAAAGTTCAATTTATACCAATCATCTGGATTATTAGTCAATTTAAGACCCAAATAAGTGATTTGGGTCACTTCAGTAAATGGGTGGTTAATTGTAGTTATTGGTCTTTTATCTATCCATAAAAGTTCTGATTTCAAAAAAATTAATCTTGTAACCTGAAATTGATCCAAACTTAAAAAAAATATTTTGTAATATTGGAAGGGTATTTTGAAGGTCGGCCAAAAATAGTAAAAGGTCATCTGCGTATAATAACAAAACTAGTTTTTGACCTGCCAACGAAATACCTTCAAATTCTTGCAGAAGAAATATTGCTAAAGGTTCCAAAGAAATATTAAATAATAAAGGGGAAAGAGGACATCCCTGCTGTGTCCCTCTCTCAAGGGTGACCTGGCTGGAAATCATATTATTAATAATGATCGCTGGTGAGGGAGCATTGTAAATTAATCAGACAAACTTATTGAAATAACCCGTCATCCCAAATTGTTCAATCGAAGAGAACAATTGATCCCAGCTTATACGATCAAAGGCTTTCTCTGCATCAACCATTAGGATAGCCTTATCGGATACTCCACCATTTCTAGAAGCCCTATATTTATTCCAAAAAAAATTGAGGAGCACCAAGACTTTCCTTGTATTTCTTACAGGGTTCCTCCCCGGTATAAATCCCGATTGATTCTCGTTAATTACATTCCCAATATAAGGTTTAAGACGATTAGCTAATATGATGGTTAAAAGTTTATAATCGGCATTCAGTACAGAAATGGGCCTATAGGAACTGGGTAGCTCAGGATCTTTGTTCTTTTTTAATATTAACGAAATGTTGGCTGCTACAAAATATGATGAGCATTCAACACATTCAGAATAATAATAATTAAATAGCTTATTTAGTATAGGTGTAATCTGAGTTTGTAGTATTCTATAAAATTCTATAGGGAGAACATCCGGCCCTGCAGCTTTATTTAATTTAGCATTTTTAATAGCTAATAAGATCTCCTTTTCTGAGATGGGAGAATTAATTTCCGCCATTGTCTCTACCGAGAGTCTAGGCACATTGATCTTACCCCAAAATTCCTTTTTATTATTTACACTGGGATTTTCACATTTATATAAATTACTAAAATAGTCAAAGAATACTTTTTCAATATCCTTTTGTTTAGTAAATCTCTCCGTACCATGTTTAATTGCAGGGATAGCGTTCTTGGAGACGACCTTAGTAATTCTGGCTAGAAATTTGGCTGATCTTCCCGTATGACCTCCATAGATAGTTTTAATTCTAAATTCTTCTTGGATAGTATCCTGTTTCAATTGAATATCTCAAGCTGTTTTTGCTTTAACATATAAACCCCAGCGGAATCTATTCAGATTATCTATATAACCCCTATAGGCATTTTTAACTTGATTAGCTAACTGAATTTTAATGCGGTTACTAGTGATGTCGCGAACATAAAATTTTGCGAAAGCGGACTTCCACAAAAGTTCGCGAACGGGCGAACCGGGCGAACCGCCATTGACTTCAATTGAATTTTAAAACCCACAGGGACTCTTTCTGGCCACAATAGTGATGGAAAAGTTGTTTCAAGGGGACTAACACCTGGACTGTGGCATGCCGGAGGGGGATCCATGGCAAAACTCACACAGAAAATTACATAGTTGATGCAGAGTCTGGTTTTAATCCATAAAGGGCATAAATCACCTAACATTCCTAAATTGTTTGGAATAACGTGCTTTAAAACATCAGGTATGATGTTGTATCAATCAGGTAGTGTAAGGGTTACGCCCGCTTCACAGTGACAGACCAAACTCCCTGTTAACGCATTGCAAACAACCGCAAACAGTCCATTTGCACAACCGCAAACTCCCCATTTGCACAAGGTTGGATACCAAGCTAGCCATGTCCCGTTCCTTGTTCTCACTGATGTCATTGAAGGTCTCTTCCTCCACCCAGCCACGTACAACACCAAGGGTCCCCGAAAGGTGACAACAAGCCCCCTGGGACGCCTGCTGTGTTTGGTCTTCCTCCTACTCAAAGCCACCTTCCTCCTCTGACTCCTCTTCTTCAGACTCCTCTCTCTGCATTGCCTCTCTCTGCATTATTATAAGGTGTGTTAAGTAGTACTATTCCGATCAGTTTAATCCCTGTTACGTCCCCTATCAGGGGACGTGTATATGGCATGGATTTTAGGAACCGGGAGATGGAAAAAGATGCTTGGTCGGTCCTCCTACTTCAAATTTGGGGCACTGTGCGTGCAATCTACTGTGCCACCAGATATGAGTGGTGTGTTAAGTAGTACTTTTCTGATCAGTTTAATCCCTGTTACATCCCCTATCAGGGGACGTGTATATGGCATGGATTTTAGGAACCGGGAGATGGAAAAAGATGCTTGGTCGGTCCTCCTACTTCAAATTTGGGGCACTGCGCGGGCAATCTACTGTGCCACCAGATATGAGTGGTGTGTTAAGTAGTACTATTCTCATCAGTTTAATCCCTGTTACGTCCCCTATCAGGGGACGTGTATATGGCATGGATTTTAGGAACCGGGAGATGGAAAGAGATCTTTGGTCGGTCCTCCTACTTCAAATTTGGGGCACTGCGCGGGCAATCTACTGTGCCACCAGATATGAGTGGTGTGTTAAGTAATACTATTCTGATCAGTTTATCCCTGTTATGTCCCCTATCAGAGGACGTGTATATGGCATGGATTTTAGGAACCGGGAGATGGAAAAAGATGCTTGGTCGGTCCTCCTACTTCAAATTTGGGGCACTGCGCGTGCAATCTACTGTGTCACCAGATATGAGTGGTGTGTTAAGTAGTACTATTCTGATCAGTTTAATCCCTGTTACGTCCCCTATCAGGGGACGTGTATATGGCATGGATTTTAGGAACCGGGAGATGGAAAAAGATGCTTGGTCGGTCCTCCTACTTCAAATTTGGGGCACTGCGCGGGCAATCTACTGTGCCACCAGATATGAGTGGTGTGTTAAGCAGTACTATTCTGATCAGTTTAATCCTTGTTATGTCCCCTATCAGGGGATGTGTATATGGCATGGATTTTAGGAACCGGGAGATGGAAAAAGATGCTTGGTCGGTCCTCCTACTTCAAATTTGGGGCACTGCGCATGCAATCTACTGTGCCACCAGATATGAGTGGTGTGTTAAGTAGTACTATTCTGATCAGTTTAATCCCTGTTACGTCCCCTATCAGGGGACGTGTATATGGCATGGATTTTAGGGACCGGGAGATGGAAAAAGATACTTGGTCGGTCCTCCTACTTCAAATTTGGGGCACTGCGCTGGCAATCTACTGTGCCACCAGATATGAGTGGTGTGTTAAGTAGTACTATTCTGATCAGTTTAATCCTTGTTATGTCCCCTATCAGGGGACGTGTATATGGCATGGATTTTAGGAACCAGTAGATGGAAAAAGATGCTTGGTCGGTCCTCCTACTTCAAATTTGGGGCACTGTGCATGCAATCTACTGTGCCACCAGATATGAGTGGTGTGTTAAGTAGTACTATTCTGATCAGTTTATCCCTGTTATGTCCCCTATCAGAGGACGTGTATATGGCATGGATTTTAGGAACCGGGAGATGGAAAAAGATGCTTGGTCGGTCCTCCTACTTCAAATTTGGGGCACTGCGCGTGCAATCTACTGTGTCACCAGATATGAGTGGTGTGTTAAGTAGTACTATTCTGATCAGTTTAATCCCTGTTACGTCCCCTATCAGGGGACGTGTATATGGCATGGATTTTAGGAACCGGGAGATGAAAAAGATGCTTGGTCGGTCCTCCTACTTCAAATTTGGGGCACTGCGCGTGCAATCTACTGTGTCACCAGATATGAGTGGTGTGTTAAGTAGTACTATTCTTATCAGTTTAATCCCTGTTACGTCCCCTATCATGGGATGTGTATATGGCATGGATTTTAGGAACCAGGAGATGGAAAAAGATGCTTGGTCGGTCCTCCTACTTCAAATTTGGGGCACTGCGCATGCAATCTACTTTGCCACCAGATATGAGTGGTGTGTTAAGTAGTACTATTCTGATCAGTTTATCCCTGTTATGTCCCCTATCAGAGGACGTGTATATGGCATGGATTTTAGGAACCGGGAGATGGAAAAAGATGCTTGGTCAGTCCTCCTACTTCAAATTTGGGGCACTGCGCATGCAATCTACTGTGCCACCAGATATGAGTGGTGTGTTAAGTAGTACTATTCTGATCAGTTTATCCCTGTTATGTCCCCTATCAGAGGACGTGTATATGGCATGGATTTTAGGAACCGGGAGATGGAAAAAGATGCTTGGTCGGTCCTCCTACTTCAAATTTGGGGCACTGCGCGTGCAATCTACTGTGTCACCAGATATGAGTGGTGTGTTAAGTAGTACTATTCTGATCAGTTTAATCCCTGTTACGTCCCCTATCAGGGGATGTGTATATGGCATGGATTTTAGGAACCGGGAGATGAAAAAGATGCTTGGTCGGTCCTCCTACTTCAAATTTGGGGCACTGCGCGTGCAATCTACTGTGTCACCAGATATGAGTGGTGTGTTAAGTAGTACTATTCTTATCAGTTTAATCCCTGTTACGTCCCCTATCAGGGGATGTGTATATGGCATGGATTTTAGGAACCGGGAGATGGAAAAAGATGCTTGGTCGGTCCTCCTACTTCAAATTTGGGGCACTGCGCATGCAATCTACTGTGCCACCAGATATGAGTGGTGTGTTAAGTAGTACTATTCTGATCAGTTTATCCCTGTTATGTCCCCTATCAGAGGACGTGTATATGGCATGGATTTTAGGGACCGGGAGATGGAAAAAGATACTTAGTCGGTCCTCCTACTTCAAATTTGGGGCACTGCACGGGCAATCTACCGTGCCACCAGATATGAGTGGTGTGTTAAGTAGTACTATTCTGATCAGTTTAATCCTTGTTACATCCCCTATCAGGGGACGTGTATATGGCATGGATTTTAGGAACTGGGAGATGGAAAAAGATGCTTGGTCGGTCATCCTACTTCAAATTTGGGGCACTGCGCGGGCAATCTACTGTGCCACCAGATATGAGTGGTGTGTTAAGTAGTACTATTCTGATCAGTTTAATCTCAGTTACGTCCCCTATCAGGGGATGTGTATATGGCATGGATTTTAGGAACCGGGAGATGGAAAAAGATGCTTGGTCGGTCCTCCTACTTCAAATTTGGGGCACTGCGCATGCAATCTACTGTGCCACCAGATATGAGTGGTGTGTTAAGTAGTACTATTCTGATCAGTTTAATCCCTGTTACGTCTCCTATCAGGGGACGTGTATATGGCATGGATTTTAGGAACCGGGAGATGGAAAAAGATGCTTGGTCGGTCCTCCTACTTCAAATTTAGTGCACTGCGCGTGCAATCTACTGTGCCACCAGATATGAGTGGTGTGTTAAGTAGTACTATTCTTATCAGTTTAATCCCTGTTACGTCCCCTATCATGGGACGTGTATATGGCATGGATTTTAGGAACCGGTAGATGGAAAAAGATGCTTGGTCGGTCCTCCTACTTCAAATTTGGGGCACTGCGCGTGCAATCTAATTTGCCACCAGATAGGAGTGGTGTGTTAAGTAGTACTATCCCTATCAGTTTAATCCCTGTTATGTGCCTTTTTTATTGGTTTGGTTTTTGAAGCCACAGTGCTGCGCCAGAGGCCAGAAAAATTAGGCATGTACACATGCCTGAAAAATAAGGTATTGTTGCAGCCGCTGCTGTAGCAGCGTCCAGAAAAATGTATGTTTGTTTCCCAGGCAGAAAGTGCCCTAAAACATTGCGGCTTGAACCCTAGTTGGTGGCGGATAAGTCACGCAAGTCATCCGGCATTCAGCGATAAAATACAGCACCGTGGACCATTTTTATCCCAAGGCAGCTCATCTCATCAGGCCTTTTTTAGTCTAATGTATCGCCCAATGTCAGTCCCTTCAGGATCCATCACTCATTCATCTTAATAAAGGTGAGGTAATCTAGATTTTTTTGACCTAGGCGACTTCTCTTCTCAGTGACAATACCTCCTGCTGCACTGAAGGTCCTTTCTGACAGGACACTTGAAGCTGGGCTGGCCAGAAGTTCTATCGCAAATTGGGATAGCTCAGGCCAAGGTCAAGCCTGCACACCCAGTAGTCAAGGGGTTCATCGCTACTCAGAGTGTCGAGATCTGCAGTTAAGGCGAGGTAGTCTGCTACCTGTCGGTCGAGTCGTTCTCTGAGGGTGGACCCCGTAGGGCTGTGGCGATGCATAGGACTTAAAAAGCTCCGCATGTCCTCCATCAACAACACGTCTGTAAAGCGTCCTGTCCTTGCTGGCGTGGTCGTGGGAGGAGGAGGATTACTTTCACCTCTTCCCCTGTTAGATTCCCGTTGTGCTGTGACATCACCCTTATACGCTGTGTAAAGCATACTTTTTATTTTCTTTTGGAACTGCTGCATCCTTTCTGACTTGCAGTAATTCTGTAACATTTCAGGCACTTTATGCTTATACCGGGGGTCTAGTAGCGTGGACACCCAGTACAGGTCATTCTCCTTCAGCTTTTTTATACGAGGGTCCCTCAACAGGCGCGACAGCATGAAAGACCCCATTTGCACAAGGTTGGATGCCGAGCTACTCATGTCCCATTCCTTGTCCTCAGTGATCTCACTGAAGGTATCTTCTTCCCCCAGCCATGTACAACACCACGGGTACCAGATAGGTGACAACGAGTGCCCTGGGATGCCTGTTGTGGTTGGTCGTCCTCCTCCTCTTCAAAGCCACATTCCTCCTCTGACTCCTCTTCCTCACAATCCTCTTCCAGCGTTGCCGCTGGTCCAGCAAGCGATTCTGATAAGGCTGTTTCTGGTGGTGATGGTGACCACAACTCTTCCTCTTCATGCTCATCTACGGCCTGATCCAGCACTCTTCGCAGGGCACCCTCCAGGAAGAAAACAAATGGTATGATGTCGCTGATGGTGCATTCGGTGCGACTGACTAGGTTTGTCACCTCCTCAAAAGGACGCATGAGCCTACAGGCATTGCGCATGAGCGTCCAGTAACGTGGCAAAAAAATTCCCAGCTCCGCAGAGACTGTCCTAGCACCCCGGTCATACAAATAGTCGTTAACGGCTTTTTCTTGTTGGAGCAGGCTGTCAAACATTAGGAGTGTTGAATTCCAACGTGTCGGGCTGACGCAAATCAAGCGCCTCACTGGCAGGTTGTTTCGCTGCTGGATATCTGAAAAGTGCGCCATGGCCGTGTAGGAATGCCTGAAATGGCCACACACCTTCCTGGCCTGCTTCAGGACATCCTGTAAGCCTGGGTACTTATGCACAAAGTGTTGTACGATCAGATTACACACATGTGCCATGCACGGCACATGTGTCAACTTGCCCAAATTCAATGCCGCCACGAAATTTCTTCCGCTGTCAGAAACCACTTTGCTGATCTCCAGTTGGTGCGGAGTCAGTCACTGACCCACCTGTGTGTTCAGGGCGGACAGGAGTGCTGGTCCGGTGTGACTCTCTGCTTTCAGGCAAGCCAACCTCAAGACGGCGTGACACTGCCGTATCCGGGATGTGGAATAGAACCTGGGGAGCTGGGGGGGTGCCGTTGATGTGGAGCAAGACGCAGCAGCAGAAGAGGACTCAGCCGAGGAGGTTATGGAAGAGGATGGAGTAGGAGGAGTAGAGGAGGTGGCTGCAGGCCTGCCTGCAAGTCGTGGCAGTGTCACCAACTCCTCTGCAGAGCCACGCATTCCATGCTTGGCAGCCATCAGCAGGTTTACCCAATGCACAGTGTAGGTGATATATCTGCCCTGACCATGCTTTGCAGACCAGGTATCAGTGGTCAGATGGACCCTTGCCCCAACACTGTGTGCCAGACATGCCATTACTTCCTTTTGCACAATCGAGTACAGGTTGGGGATTGCTTTTTGTGCAAAGAAAATTCGGCCGGGTACCTTCCACTGCGGTGTCCCAATAGCTACAAATTATTTGAACACCTCAGACTCCACCAGCTTGTATGGTAAAAGCTGGCGGGCTAAGAGTTTAGACAAGCCAGCTTTCAGACGCTGGGCAAGGGGGTAACCTTGTGACATTGGCTTCTTACCCTCAAACATGTCCTTGACAGACACCTGACTATGGGCTGGTGATGAGCAGGAACTGCTCAAGGTGAGAGACGGAGTGGCGGATGGTTGAGAGGGGGCAAGGAGGACAGCAGTGGTTGACGTGGCTGAAGATGCTGGACCAGGAGGAGGAAGGCGGCTTTGAGTTTGTGTGCTGCTTGTACTCATGTGTTGATCCCATAGGCGTTTGTGATGTGCGATCATGTGCCTTCGCAAAGCAGTTGTACCTAGGTGGGTGTTGGACTTACCACGACTCAGTTTCTTTTGGCACAGGTTGCAAATGACATCACTGTTGTCAGAGGCAGACACACAAAAAAAATGCCACACTGCTGAGCTCTGCGATGACGGCATTCTGGTCCTGGCAACATCATGCGTTGATTGGCGTGCTGTCTGGCTGACCCCGGGTGCCTATGCATGCTGTCTGACTGTGCCACTAGCTCCTTGCGACGACCTCCCCCTGCTTCCAACTCGTCTCCTCCTCTCTGTCTCCCCATCTGAACTTTCCCCCTGTTCTTCTTCTCTTCTAGTGGGCACCCACGTGACATCCACGGACGCATCGTCATCATCAACCGCTTCACTTGTATCTGACAACTCAACAAAGGAAGCAGCAGCGGGTACAACACCATCATCATCACACCGTATGTCCATGTCTGTAATGCTGCCTTACTGAGACATATCACTGTTATCTACATCCTCTGTCAATAATGGTTGCGCATCACTCATTTCTTCAAACTGATGTGTAAATAACTCCTCTGACAGATCAAGTGAAGCGGCTGTGGTGCTAGTGTTAGTGGTGGCGGCAGGCGGGCAAGTGGTAACTTGAGAGGTGCCCAAAGCTAAGCTGGAGGAGGATGGTGCGTCAAGGTTCCGAGCGGAAGCTGTAGAAGATTGGGTGTCCTGTGTTAGCCAGTCAACTATGTCTTCAGAACTTTTCGAGTTCATGGTACATTGCCTCTGAACACTGGGCATTATTCTAGGGTCAAAGGGAATCACAGCACCATGACCACGACGGCACCTGCGGGGTGGCCTGCCTTTGCCTGTCATTTTTTTTAAATGTACACTTACACTACTATTAAACAAGATATGAGTGGTGCCACTGGGCAAGTGGGCACAGTATACGCTGTGAGCCTGACACAAAAAAGCAGACTGATGTTTAACAGTCCAAAAAGTTTTTGTTTTTTTAAATGTACACTTACACTACTATTAAACAAGATATGAGTGGTGGCACTGGGCAAGTGGGCACAGTATACGCTGTATCCTGACACAAAAAAGCAGACTGATGTTTCACAGTCCAAAAAGTTTTTTTTTTTTTAAATGTACACTTACACTACTATTAAACAAGATATGAGTGGTGCCACTGGGCAAGTGGGCACAGTATACGCTGTGAGCCTGACACAAAAAAGCAGACTGATGTTTCACAGTTAAAAAAGTTTGTTTTTTTTAAATGTACACTTACACTACTATTAAACAAGATATGAGTGGTGGCACTGGGCAAGTGGGCACAGTAAACGCTGTGAGCCTGACACAAAAAAGCAAACTGATGTTTCACAGTCAAAAAAGTTTTTGTTTTTTTTAAATGTACACTTACACTACTATTAAACAAGATATCAGTGGTGGCACTGGGCAAGTGGGCACAGTATACGCTGTGAGCCTGACACAAAAAAGCAGACTGATGTTTCACAGTCAAAAAAGTTTTTGTTTTTTTTAAATGTACACTTACACTACTATTAAACAAGATATGAGTGGGGGCACTGGGCAACTGGGCACAGTATATGCTGTGAGCCTGACACACATGCTGGCAGGCAGGCAACTGCAATTAGATTACACAGGAAAAAAAAAGCAGCCCTAAAAAGGGCTTTTTGAGATGCTGTCCTTACAGCAGAGATCAGATGAGTCCTTCAGGACTGTAGTGGACACTGAATACACTAGCCTAGCTATAGATTTCCCTACTAAATCAGCAGCAGCTACACTGTCCCTCCTCTCACTAACAATGCAGCTTCCGAATTAATCTAAAATGGATGCTGTCCAGGAGGTGGGAGGGTCTGCTGCTGATTGGCTGGAACGTGCCTGCTGACTGTGAGGTACAGGGTCAAAGTATTACTCAATGATGACGAATAGGGGGCGGATCGAACATCGCATATTTTCGCACACCGCGGCGAACGCAAACATTCTATGTTTGCCGGGAACTATTCGCCGGCGAACTATTCGCGACATCACTAGCGGTTACATTTTTTTCTTTGATAACTCATATAAGATTTGATCTCACCACGCAAGACCGCTTTGGCTCTCTCCCAGAACACTTCTGTTCTGTCAAGATAATCTAAATTATTATTATAAAATTCCACATATCTGTTATTTAACCATTTTTGGAAATTGATATTATTAATTAAATGTTTAGGAAAATATATATTATTATTACCTGATCCTGTCAAATTAGAATTACATTTTAATGATATGGCGGCATGGTCTGAAATTAGGATGTCATCTATGTCAGCCTCCCATGATAGATTAAGTAGAGACTCAGAGATAAGGAAATAGTCTATCCTGGCTAACGAGTGATGTGCTTTAGACATGCACGTGTATGTTTGAACATCAGGATTTTGTACTCTCCAAATATCAGTTAAACCTAATTGAAAGATAAATTTTAGTAAAATTCGTACTTTTCTATCTCTAATAAATACTGTTTTTTTGTTAGACCTATCTAATGTTGCATCTGCAATCAAATTAAAGTCACCTGCTACAATTAAATTTTTCCCAATGTATCCATGTAGTTTTACTGTAAGTTTTCTCCAAAACTCATGATCTACATTACTGGGACCATATAAATTACACAAATTATAACGTTTTCTGTTAATGGTTATTTCTATCATTAAAGATCAACCTTCTGGGTCTAATTCTGTGTTTTCAATATTGTATTCTAACTTTTTATTTAAAAGAACAGCAACTCCTCTCTTCCTGGACTCGTGTGTGGCGGCTATTACCTCACCAACCCATTTTATTTTAAGCTTAGGAATTTCTAATGGTTTTAAATGGATTTCCTGTAATAAAACTATATCGGGTTTGGATTTCCCTAAATATTTAATTATAGATTTCCTTTTAATTGGCGAGGTTATACCTCCAACGTTCCAAGAAATTAAATTAATGGCAGGTATAGCCATTCTAAATTAATTAAATTTGTATATGATATCTGCAGTAAAAAACTGAAAAGATAAGCGGTGAGTGGGGGTGAGAGAGAGAGAGAGAGAGAGAGGAAAAAAAACAAAACAAAAGGGGGTCGGGGGAAAGCTTTAGTTATGAGTTTTATGTTACGGCGTTGTAGCGTAAAATCCATAACTACTGACTTTCAGTTTATGGTACGGATCTTGACGGTATTGGCTGTACCACTCACTTTTTGGCCTCCCAGGCAAACTCGTAATACCGGCGCTATGGAAGACCCATTGAAAAATTACTTTTGCAAAGCTGCGGTAGTTACGTTGCCTTACGGCCAAAAAAGTGTGCGGTGCAGCTAATACCAGCGGTAGTGAAAAAGAGCCATAACGATGCTTTTTTACTCATACCGCAAAACTCGTAATCTAGCCGAATGTTTTTTAAATCAATGTACAAATAAAAGAATAGGATTCCTCTTACTCTAGACCAGGGGTGCCCACACTTTTTGTGTTGGGATCTACTTTACAAATGACCAGCTCAACAAGATCTACCCACTTAAAATGGGCCTGCTCCTAAGCTTACATGCCTGCTTTTTCAAATAAAGAAAGCAAGAGAATAAAGTAATATTGATAATTGGAGTAAATTAGAAAGTTGTTTTTTGTTTCATATCCCTTTAAGGTTGCATGATTTAGCAACACATGGATGTGTAAAAGCATAAAGATACAACAGATTAATCCTAAAGATAAAAGAAGCACTGACTTTTATTCGGGTTAACAGGTGCAACTTCTTTTAGCATGTTACAAAACACTGCATTAAAATTACTGCCAATAACCCCCTTTACTTAGCACCGCGGGCTTCGCCTGATATGACCCAGTGAGGCTTACACAAATAAATTTCAATAGCGCACCATGCAGACCATTTTTTACCAGGCCTACACGTTCATTTGCCAGACTTCAATCACACGTCTTCCTTTAGCATAGCACAGCAGCCTCTGCCTTTACTATTGACACTTACCCTTCTTACTATACTATACCACCATATCCATTGGGAGAGTACTCACTCAACCATGCTTATGATATGCCAATTGTGTTGTCGTTCAAAAATCATCTACATTGATTGAAATCAGTTGTCCCTCAGTTGAAACAAATGTCCCTCAAGATCCAATCCTGTAGCCAATGGAGGAGAGGAACTGGTATAAAGAAAGGTTGCATGCATCCCTGACAGTAGAGTCTTTAGGGAGCGCTTGAAGCTTTCAAAACTAGGGGAGAGTCTTGTGGAGTAAGGCAGAGAGTTCCACAAGATGGGAACCAGTCTGGAGAAGTCCTGTAAAAGGGAGTGTGATGAGGTAACAAGAGAGGAGGAGAGTAGGAGGTCATGTGCAGAGTGAAGAGGATGGGAGGGAGAGTATCTGGAGACAAGGTCTGAGATATAGGGGGAGCAGTGCAGTTGAGGGCTTTGTATGTCAGAGTGAGAATTATGTGTTTGATCCTAGCAGCAAGAGGAAGCTAGTGAAGGGATTGGCAGAGAGGTTCATCAGATGAAGAGTGACATGTAAGGAAGATGAGCCTTGCAGAGGCATTCATTATGGATTGTAAAGGAGCTAGGCGGCAGGTGGGGAGACCAGAGAGGACAGAGTTGCGGGAAAGGATGAGAGAGTGTATTAAAATCTTAGTTGTGTCTTGAGTAAGGAAGTATCTAATTTTAGAGATGTTTTTAAGGTGGAAGCGGCAGGCTTTAGCCAAGGACTGAATGTGATGAGTGAAAGAAAGATCTGAGTCAAATGTGACCTCGAGACATCGGGCATGCGGGGTAGGGGTAATGATGGAGTTGTTGACAGTTATAGAGGGATTGGGGGTGGAGATTTTGTAAGAAGGGGGGGAAATAAGGAGCTGAGTTTTGGAGAGATTTAGCTTGAGGTAGTGAGAGGACATCCAGGAAGAGATGTGAGAAAGACAGTTAGTGACATGGGTTAGGAGATAGGTCTGGTGCAGAGAAGTAGATTTGGGTGTTGTCGGCATACAAATGATATTGGAAACTATGGGATTTTATTAGGGAACCTAGTGATGATGTGTAGATTGAGACAGAGCCTCAAAAGAGGGTGGTCAACAGTGTCAAAGGCTGCGGACAGATTGAGGAGGATAAACAGAGAAAGTGGCCTTTTGATTTTGCTGTAAGTAGGTCATTGGTAACCTTAACAATTGCTGTCTCTGTGGAGTGATGGGGACGAAATCCAGATTGCAGTGGGTCAAGGAGGGAGTTTGATGTAAGGAAATGGGATAGGCGTGCATATACTAGTTTTTCAAGAAGCTTTGAGGGAAGAGGGAGGAGGGAAATAGGCCGGTAGTTGGATGGGGAGGTAGGATCAAGGGAAGGTTTTTGGAGGATCGATGTGACTAGTGCATGTTTCAGAGATGGGGGAAATATACCGGTGCTGAGGGAGAGGTTGAAAATGTGTGTGAGTATAGGTGTAATGGTAGCAGCGAGGGAGGAGAGTAGCTGTGATGGGATAGGGTCAAGGTGACAGGTAGTGAGGTGAGAACGCAGTATAAGTGCCAAAACTTCTTCCTCAGTAACAGGGGAGAATGAGCTAAGTTTAAGATTATGTGGGTTGTGGTTGATTGAGAGCATTTGAGTGGGTGAGAGAATGGAATTATGTTGAGAGCTGATTTCATTTCTGATGGAGTCAATTTTGTAAATGAATTGGCTGGAAAAGTCTTGAGCTGACAGAGAAGTTGTATTAGGAGGTGGGGGAGGGCGGATAAGAGTATTGAAAGTGGAGAACAGACGTTTTGTGTTAGAAGAAAGATTATTGATAAGAGTAGAGAAGTAGTGTTGTTTATGGAGATTAAGGGCAGAATAGAAGGAGTTCAAGATGAATTTGTAATTAAGAAAATCAGCTGAACTCTGAGATTTTGTCCAGTGCCGCTCAGCAGTACGGGAACATAGGTACCATGTCAGAGGAGTGTGCCAAGGCTGAGGATGAGTGTGTGATTTCCGAGCAATGGTAAGAGGGGCTAGATTGTCAAGGACAGATGTAAGCATCGAATTATAGTGGCAGATAGATTGGGCAGGAAAAGGAGGAGAAGGATGAGAGGAAAGGTGCAAGGGAATTAGCAAGCTGTAAGTGTGATAATTGTTTCTACCTTTACTCCCTTTATTTATTTATTTATCCCCCTTCTCTTTTACCCCTATCTAACTTTGTGTAGAGTACTAGACATATTAAAATCTACTGCAGTAATGAATGAGGTGCCACAGCATCCCCCCAAAAAAATAAAACTGCCAATGAAGTGCAATATGTAACAAGGCATTAATTTTATATATTTCAAATTTGTTTTGCTTGGACCACAAATCTTTATTCAAATTTAGAGGTGGTATCTATGATCTTATGCAGCCAATGGATCAAAAAAGACCACCATATGTGATTATAGATTTATTCACTAAAAATCCTAATAGTTTGCTGCAGTAATTCTAGGAAAACTTAGGGGCCAATTTATCAAAATCCGCCAGACATCGGTGAATGCTGACAGCATTCTAGTGAACTGCTTGTGTAATGCCGCCCCCTGCAGATTTGCGGCCAATCGGCCGCTAGCAGGGGGTGTCAATCAACCCAATCATATAGGATAGGGCGGATTGATGTCTGCAGCCTCAGAGGCAGCGGATCAGTTAAGGAGCAGCTGTCTTAAGACCGCTGCTTCATTACTGCTGTTTCTGGCGAGCTTGAAGGCACGTGCGGAAGCAGGGGCATCAGGGGCTATTCGGCCCTTGATAAATTGGTCCCTTAATGTGTAATATTTTTTAATCCTTCAGAAAAAAAATTATTAAATGATTTATCTAAAAAAACAAAACAAAAACCTTTAGACTTTTTAACATTTGATTAGGAACTTGAGAACTTAAAGTGACAGTAATTTCAAAATTACATTTTATGCAATTTTAAACAACTTTCCATTTTACTTCTGTTATCAAAGTTAATTTGTTTTCTTGGTATCCTTTGCTGAAGAGGAACGTAGGTAGACTCAGCAGTAGTAATGCAGCTGCTGATTGGTGGCTATAATATACACCTATAGCTATTGGCTCACCAGATGGCTTCAGCTAGCTCCCAGTAATGCATTGATGCTCATGAGCCTACTGTTCAACAAAGGATAACTGCAATCATCCTGCTCAGGGGGTAACTGCACTAGGAAAAAAGATAAAGGGTCATGAAAGCAACCCTTCTGCTCAGCCTCTGATCTAGTGGGTGTTAACACCACTGAAGTTAAATAGTATCCTTCGTTGACTGTGCAGATAAAGGAACAGTAGAAGTTGTATATTCTGATTTACAAAATTTAAGCTCATGTTAGTGTTTCTTGTGTGATATATGGTTGATGTTTTGCATGAGAAGGAGTTATAATAAATATATATTTTTGCAAAAAACATCAGATACAGTATATATATAGAAATATGCATTTATTAATAAATAGAACATATTCAGCTATGTGAAGAACATTGGAATGTGAAATATTCGTATTTTCATGTTGGGTTAGTGCACTTGAGAATATGCGATTGTGTTCGCGCGTGCGTAGGGTGGTAGGTTTTTTTACCACTTTTTTTGCTCATTTGACTTTTATGGGGGAATAGGTTATCGCGCTCACGATATTGTTGGTTTGACTTTTTATGCACGTTGGGTTAGCGAGCGAGTAGAAACCATTTACTTTCAAATCATAAAATGAGCATAACCTGATGCGCACAAGAAGCTTACTTCTAGCGCAGTTAACATTCGAGCAGGAGTGTTAAATAGCTCCCCACTTGTAATCTGGCCCTAAATCTGCTTTATGGTTCCTGTTCTTAAAGGGACAGTAAATTCAACATTAAACTTTCACGATGCACGCATTTTTAAAAAAACTTCTGTTATCAAATTATTTCATTTCTTTTGGTATACTTTGTAAAAAGAGTGAATCTAGGTATGCTCACATGGGCTCAGGGGTGTGCACATGCACGTGTCTTTAGTACTCTATGGCAACAGTTTTGCAACATTGTATGTAACAGTGCTATAAATTGTTGAACATACAATGTTGCAAAAGTGTTGCGATAGAGTACTAAAGAAACGTGCACGTGCACGCCCCTGAGTCCATGTGAGCCTACCTAGATTTCTATAGTACTCGATAGCAGCAGTGATTGCAACAATTATTGTTGCAATCACTGCTGCTATAGAGTACTATAGAAATGTGCATGCCTCTGAGCTCCTATGAACCTACCTACACATATTTTTCAACAAATGATACCAAAAGAATAAAGCAAATTTGATAATGGAAGTAAATTGCAAAGTTGTTTAAAAGTGCATATTCTAATTGAAGCATACAAGTTTAATTTTCACTTTACTGTCCCTTTTTTTTTTTTTTTTTTTTTTTTATTGAGGTTTGAAGTTTGTACAAAGCTGGTGAATACATTTGGAAACACATTGCATCTGTTACATTAAAGTACAATACATGACTTCCGGTGGGCGGGCCAACCAACAGGTCGTATCAGGACGGAGCTCTGTGAGACCTGCTGGAATATGGCTTCAAAAAAGCCTTAATTTAGCTTGAATCCTAGGCAGCATCGACACTCACGGGCTGCCGGACACCTACAGAGCCAGGAGCGGACATCGAGCTCCACTGCCGGAGGGGACAACAAAAACTGCAGGACAGTGGGCCGCAGACAACGCCTGGGAGGCGGCGGCTGGTTATAGCACACACGGAGCGGTCTGCTTGAGGAGAAGGGGTGAGTGAGAGGGGAGACACTTTGAGAGCAAAGGTAGGCAAACCCGATACCTGATACAGGGCACTACTGTCTTGGCGTGAAACTCAGCGCCATCTTGCAGCCCTGGGGGAGAAAACCTATTGCGCACTAAGCCCCAGAGACACCCGGATAGGGATAGTAAAACCCCAATAGCAGACACGGCTGCCAGGAAGGGGCAAGACAGCAGATTAACCCTTAGTGTTACAGTTGGAATTGGGTTGTATAGACAATTATACAAACGGTATCCAAAGTGCTATACAGGCCCAAGGGCATTGGAAATCCGGAAGCAGGAATCTAATATAGGGACTTTTATGCTAGACTTTTCTGCCTGAAACAGCTTTAAAGCGGATTGACAGATCCCTGCACTCCCACTCCAAATAGCTGACAAGGAGACCCTGTAAAATTATTCTACCTTGCACAAAGTGGGCTCACAAATCACTTCCAGCATAGATTTCCTGAGGGAATAGCCAGCTGATATGAAGCACTAAACACAGGCCAGATAACCCTCCCCCCCCCCTCACATCAGACCCTCCAGAAGTACTAAAACAGAGAACCACCACAAATCATACAAGCATCCCAGATCCTCTGTGCACATCAGACTACCAGGGAAGCCTCTAAACACAGATCAGCTTGCATGCAAAAGTACTATACTCAATACAATAAAAAGACTGATACCATGGCAGGAAATCAAAAAAGTTTAGAAAGGCATCAAAAGACCCAAGTAGAATCTCATGAGATGGTGTCTCAATCTATAGAAACTCCAGCAGGCACAATCCAGAACACACACCCTATTGTGGCGCAGCTCTCTGCACTATTTCTACCCAAGATTGAGCAACTCCAGACAGGCATGGATAATTTTACCAAGAAAAAAAAACAAGCAAAAAATGCCATTTTCGGCCAAAATGTTTCTGCAACCAAAATTTTGGTGCATCCCTACTTAAAACAATTATAAATATCAATATACTGTATTATTCTTCATTTAGTTCTATGTAACATAATCATATTTAACAGGTTTTTTTACCAATTATCCAAATAAAGTCCTAGACCCAGAGGCAGAACTTTTTTTCACGCCTTGGGGGTCCTAGAAAACTCATTATATACAGAACAGTAAGTCAAGTAATAAACTTAAACAGCAGCTCTAGGCTAGCATCAAATTTGAAACATGCTACACAATAATTTTACTGAAAATAACAGGCAAAAAAAAACGAAAACCGAAATAGCCAAAAATGCCATTTTCGGCCAAAACTTTCTGCGGCCGAAATTTCGGTGCATCCCTACTGATCTCAGAGCTTTTTCAGCTAGACTAACCAGCGTCGAGCAAAAAACAGCGGAAGGGGAGGAAAGACATAGGGAAACATCTACTTCAATTTCCAACCTTCAGAGACACAATAAGATGCTACAGGCCAAACTGGATGACCTGGAGAACAGGTCGAGGAGGAACAATCTCAGGATAGTGGGTGTTCCGGAATCAGTCCCACCTAAGGACCTACTACACTTTGCAGAGACTGTTCTCCCGGGGCTGCTCAAGCTTCCCACTTCCAATCTGCCTTGCATTGCGGAGAGGGCCCACAGAATAGGTACCTCCCAACGTGAGGGTGAGCCAGGCCCCAAGACAGATAATGGTGCACTATCTAAACTTCAAGGACAAAACGCTAATACTTCGTGCATACAGGCAAATGTCACCTATAGTATTTGAAGGGAAAAAGATATACATATTTCAAGATTACTCCGCAGAAGTCTCCAAAAATAGAAGGGAATTCTCACCCTATTGCAGGGACCTGATAGCACAAGGAGAATATGTGACACTTCTATACCCAGCCAGATTGCAACTACAAACAGCAGAAGGGCCAAAGATATTCGAAACACCAAAACACCTACAGCTGTTCATGGACCAGAATAAACGGAACACAGAACAATCGCACCGAGCCCAGCAGGAAGAGGATGGAAACACTTGAATCGGTGGATCTCGGAAGTTCATAGTGACTTGAATCTTAGCCCAATGGGGCTACCTTGGCTGAATGGAGGGCCATTAAGAACTCAGGGTGGTTGATAAACCACCGACCATATATCCTTTTTTCATAAAAGGGGAGAGGGGGGCTTGTGGAAAGTTTGAAAAGTTTGAAATTGTTTGAGTTTCTGAGTGTTGAGAGTGATAAGTTTACAGTATCTTTAGCTAAATTTTAACAAGTAGCCACGGGAGACAAGGACCACGGCATAAAAGTAAATTGTGCTCACTTGTACCTTACTCTTTCAGAGTCTAAGCCGGAGTGGAGGTGTAGTCTGAAGGGCTCTGACGGAACCGCTCTCTCTCCCCCAGCCAGCCAACAGTAAGTAGTTTGGACAGATCGCATACACTCCCCGCTCACTACACGCTAATAAATACATTAGACATACACATAGGGCCTCAACATGAAAATAGTGTCCTGGAACGTGGGGAGCATAACATCGCCCATAAAGAGAAAAGCTATCCTCAAATATCTTAGAACCCAGCGTGCTGATATAGCGATATTAGAAGAAACACATCTATCATGCGTTGAACACCGGAAATTGAAACAGGGGTGGGTGGGGGAGGTAGTGCACACCACATATGAAGGAAAACGAGCTTGGGGAGTGGCTATACTTTTTAATAAGAATCTAGCTAACACCATTGACAAGCAATTGGTAGACCCAGAAGGCAGGTATGTACTTATAAATCTGAGACATGAGAATAGGACGATCACTGTGGGAGGGGTATATGGCCCACATACAAACAAATGTCAGTTTTGGAAGGAATTTAGCAATGCTGTCCTAAGGTTTGCCAACTCCCCAATGATTTTGGGGGGCGATTACAACATAGCACCTCAAACGCCAGCAGATAGGTTTAGGGGCCCTAATGCACCTATAAAACATGCTTCGACTTTCCATAACGCTAGGAGAGATTCTTTGATCCTATCTAAATTCAAACATTCTTTAGCTTTGAATGACATCTGGAGGGATAGACATCCAGAAGACCGTGATTACACATGTAACACTATGGCTAAAGACACACTTTCTAGGATAGACTTCTTTCTAATCACTAATACCTTGGGACCAAGTGTCATAGACACAAACATAGATTTGGCAACAATATCGGACCATGCACCCATCAGCCTTAAACTTAATTTCACACCCCCGAGAGAGGGTCCATGTAGATGTTTTTTCCCGACTTACCTATATGGCGATGTAAACTTCCAACGACTACTGATAGGGTAATGGAAGGCATACGAGACCCTAAACATTGCACACAGACATGACACTCTTTTATACTGGGAGGCCAGTAAGGCGGTAATGAGGGGTATTGTCACAGCATACACAGCAGGTAAGCTACGACAAAGAAAACAAAGAACGGAAGCCATGTTGAGGAGGGTGATCAGTGCGAGGAACAAATATTTGAGGAACCCTAGCCAGTTGACTAAACAAAGTTATGTGGAGGCAAAGACCGTTAGAGACACTGCACTACATCAAAATGCGGTGCGGGAAATGACGTCAGTACAGGCTAAATTCTATAGATTTGGGGGTAAGACAGGGAAATTCTTGGCCAGGCTCACCAAACTCACCAGACCAAATAAGTGTATCAGCGTGATTAAGTTAGGGGACACCATACACACAACCACACCTAGAATACAAGCCGCCTTTAGAGACTACTACCAATCTTTGTACAGTGGTCAAAAGATAGACGAAACTCGTCAGATGTCCTTTTGGGAATCCATACATTGCCCCCAAATAACAAAGGAATATCTGAGCATGCTTAATCACAGAGACTGAGACTATCAGGGTTATTAACGCGCTACCTCTTGACAAGACCCCGGGTCCTGATGGACCCCCTGGGGAATATTATAAATTGCTGAAGGGAGAGGTGACGGCGGTGCTTACATCACTACAATAAAATTATGACTGGGGAGGGAGAATTGTCAGATTGTTTCACAGAGGCTAATGTTACGGTAATCCCCAAGGAGGGTAGAGACCCGCTCCTCACCCAATCATATCGCCCAATATCCTTAATGAACCAGGATTACAAAATACTCCCTAAAATCTTGGCGGATAGGTTAGCACTGACTTTACCCACTCTGATGGGGGGAGGGGAGAACCCAGATGCATGTGCCCTGATGATAGATGCGGAAAAGGCCTTTGACATGGTCCTATGGGATCATCTTTTCAATACTCTAGACAAATTCGGGATCCAAGGACTATTCGCGCACACAGTAAGATCACTATTTTCCAAACCCCGGGCGTTGGTCCTGATTCGGGCGTTGGTCCTGATTAACGGGGCCCCCTCCCCCTCCTTCCAGCTGGGTAGAGGCACAAGGCAGGGGTGTCCGTTGTCGTCCCTCCTCTTTGATATAGCCATTGAGCCTCTTGCCATCAAGATACGTTTGGAAACAGAGGGGTTGTGGGTGGGGGGAACCTGGTGTCACCTGTCCCTTTTTGCGGACGACATGATATTATACATACAGAACCCAAAAAAAAATATCCCTCTTATCATGCAAATTATACACCATTTTGGTCGGGTTTCGGGTTACAGGATTAACACAGGCAAATCAGAACTGATCTGGCTACATCCCCAACACACACATATTGATTTACCATACAACTTTAAGCTAATCACACACTCATTCAAATATCTGGGAATAAAACTCTCCAAAAATCCAAGGGAATGGTACAATCTCAACTATCGACCAATGATCAAAGATCTTCAGGACATGTTACTTAGGTGGGACAAGCTGCCAATCACACTGTCAGGAAGGATTGCATTAATAAAAATGGTCATGTTCCTAAAACTCTTGTACCTGTTCCAGATGATCCCGGAAATTATTCATAAAATAGATCTCTCGGTAATAAATAAATCCATGCTGACCTTCATGTGTGCAGGGAAAAAACATAAAATAAAATTCAGTAGAATGACGGCAGACATTAGCTCTGGGGGAATGGCGGTCCCGAACTTGGAGACGTACTGTGAGGCAGCCCAGATTAAATATGTCTTGGACTGGCTGACAGGGAAGCAACACTTAACTTTGCCGGTTCTGGAAGAACAGGTGATAGTCCCGTGGTCAATGCAGACAATCCCCCACATGACACCCTCACTTATACTTAAACTAATTAAAGATTACCCACTAATGTATCAACCCCTGCAAGCGTGATGGAGAGTATGTAAGAGACTCCGCTACAATCATAAATACACGAGATATCTGCCCTTGAAGGGTAACCCGGAATTCCCAGCGGGTATTGACTCTGGAGTGTTTGCCTTCTGGAAAACCAGGGGGCTGACCACTATGCAACAGTTTGTTAACACCCTAGACATGAAATTCAAATATTTCCAAGAAATACAGTTGCAATTCCTACCATCCTAGGCAACATAATAAACAACAAGAAATAATTGGATAGGAATAGGAATTTTAGCTTATGTCAACATCTAATAACTAGAAAATAAAACCAACACATAAGCCATGAGAAGGTATTCAAAGTGTGTATCGTTCATAATAATTTAAAATTACAAAACCATGTATTGTAAATAGCCTCTTTATTTCAGATATAAAATTCATTTCAAACCATTGTACCATCTAATTAATATTTTAAAAAAAGCTACTTATTAAAATAATAAAGTTCTAACATGATTATAATAGAAAAGGAAAATTAAATATCCAGGATCTCAAATTAATTTTGTTTTTGATCTAAAGAATGTATTATATTATGTTAGTGATCCCTTTAAAAGTTAGGGAGCAATATCTTTGAGATAACTTAGGAGTTTCGTATAAATGTTTAGAATGCTGAATATTTATAACTTTTTTTGCCTACAATATATGTTTTTAAAAGTATATATGTGTATTATACATTATTAACAATGCGGTATGGAAAGACCATTGAAAGTTCTGACAGCATTGTTAAGGGTTAAATGTGAAAGGCTTAAATATTCACAGGGAGAACAGCTGTGTATCCCTGATGAAGTGCTTGTTGTAAAGCAGGAAACGCGTCGGATGCAGCACCTGTGTGCTGAGGTTGTATGTATACATAAAATGTGCCTTCCAACTATGGAATTTTAACTAAGTTCTCAATAAATATCTAATTTTATCTATAACTAATATTGGTACTGCCTGCAATTCATTTTCCAAACCTCTTCATATGGACTGATTTCTGATATTTTTGCAGCGGTTGGGAAACGCTGCTTGGAGGAATTGCACTAAATAAAAAGGCCAAGCTACTATACAGTCTTTTGCAAGAGGACACCTGAGGATAACGTTATTTTCAACTTGGAGACACGTAAAGGCTTACCTGGGCTATCTTTTATCCTGCTGTTTTGTTCCGCTGTCGAGAGCTTGCCCTGCAGTGGGAGCCGAAGAACAAAGGAAGTCGACATTGAGTGACGTATCACCCCTTCCCGCGGTGTGTGGGACCGGCAACGTCAGCATTGAGACCGGTGAGTAGGAGTGTGAAACCACTGTGTGTCGGCAGGTGACCAAAGAAAATTGGCTTAGACTTTGGAGCTGGATGCGGGACTATAACTGGAGGACAACGGACCCGAAGAACGGAACACAGTGACCGGGCCACAGGTAACAACAAAAAAACAAACATATAAAGTCCTAAGTATATATTATATGCTACATGCAAGTTATCCGTGGGCTTGAATGAGTATGCAATAATAAGCAATTGCAAGGAGGGTTGTTTCTTTTGACAAGGAAATAAAGGCATAGTTTCTTATACCAATTGAACATAAAGGAAACCCACATTTTTTAAATGCTTATCAGTGAGAAATAAAAGTGTTAAGTCATATCTCAGCTGCAAAAGACTTTAAAGTACTTGAGAACATATCCATTTGCCATATCATATCACTTTGGAACATATGTGTGTCTGTTGTATTTTTGGATAAACTCCTATTTTTTCCTGTTTAGTTCCATAAAGTGATATTGGATTTATAATAATAATAAAAGGACTTTCGGTATTTGAAACAAATCCTACCTACTTAGGAAAACATTATGGCTTATGGCAATATTGAGCAAAGGCGTACCAAATTAGAAAACCTAATAAAAGGCACTACAACCCAAGATAGCACACAGGTTGAAATAGGAAACTTATTTTCAAAGAAAGAGAAAAGTAGCATAAAGGAGCTAAGGCTATGGTGGGAAATTGAATTTTTGCAATTGTATATTGATGAAAATAAAGTACCAAGAGGCCTCAGGATGAAGAAATATCCTGCAAATGACAGAGAAGATAAAGAATTTATGGAGGACTGGAATAATACTCTAACTAAATGTTCTTTGATCCTTATGAATAAACTCCTGATCAAAAAGAGGAAGGAAAGAGAAACAATGCTAGTAGAATTGGCTCAAATCCAAGAAGAATTGGAAGCACATTTGGAAGATACTAAATATGAAGCATATGTCAAGCAGTACAATGAAACATTGGAAAAGTTGGACAAAGACATAATGGAAAGAAAAATTAACAAATACCATCGTGACTGTAAAGACTATGAATTAAACATAGTTTATAATTGGACTGCTAACACCAATAGTAAAAAGAAGAAAAGGACCAGAAGAAATAACAGAAAACCTGGGCAGAAAAAAGTCTCATTTAATGAGAGTGGAAACAGCACAGAATGTCTAACTGATGACACAGAAAACACTACTAGTAACTCAGATATTGAATTAACAACTGAGCCAAGCATAGAGGAATATGACTATGCAGAGATAGAATCAGAAGGGGGAGCCACAGCAAGTAAAGAAACTGCCACAAGACCAAAGGAGAACCCAAACCGAAAACCCCTATCCGAGCTAGTGACAAGAGGAAAGAAAATTGATACAGGAGCAAAAAACAAGACACCAGGATCGGAACCTAAAGATGGAGTACCAAGATACCCTAGCAGAGCAAATAGGGGACCAAAAAACGGGAGGAGTCAGAGGGGCAAAATGTAATAAATCTATCTAGCACAGTCCTTAGTGAAGACCAGCAAAGGATACTTTCTAAAGGACTAAGTTATGCTCCCTCAAATGACTTTGATCTCTTTGACACTCTGCTAGACCTCAATAAATTCATAAGAAAAATTACACTAAGAAAGCATTTTTTCAATAATGTAGATACTGTTGTTGATGATAATGATGTTATGGATATATCAAATTTATCAAATGTAAACAGAGATATACCTATGGATCTTGAGAAACTTAGTTTTAAAGAACTATGCGATGTAACTAATCTAGCCTCACTAAATAGTGACAGTGTAAGATTTAATGAAGAAAACCATATCATCCCTAGAAGTAGGTTGAATATAACTGATAAAACTTTTTATCCATCACAATCTAGGGGAGATACTATAGATCTTTTTCATAGCATAGTGGAACAAGAAATAACTAGGTTAAATAGCAAAGAAAATCAGAAATTAAGGAAGTCAGATAATCTAACAAATAAAGAATGGAAAGCCCTAAGGGAACTACAAAAAAATGAAAACATAGTGATCTCTAACTCCGATAAAGGAGGTATGATAGTAGTAGTTGATAGAATGGCTTATACTAATGAAGCATATAAACAGCTTAGTGATAAAAACACTTATAAGAGGTTGACATTTAATCCAACCCTAAAGTTTATAAGTGAATTGGAAAAATTATTGATTGAAGGCAAAAAATTGGGAATTCTAAATGACAAAACAACAGAACATTTATTGACAAGATACCCAGTGGTTTCAACATTTAAACACATACCCAAAATGCATAAGGATCCCCTTTGCCCCCCGGGGATACCCATAATTTCCACTATAGGCACACTGGGAGAGCGCCTGGGGGAATGGATTGATGGTTTCCTCCAGCCAATTGTGAGGAATATGCCCGGATATCTGAGAGACACCAAACAACTCCTTTGAAAATTAGAGGAGTTCACTTGGAAAGATACATATCTATTACTTACTATAGATGTGGTGTCTCTCTATTCGTGCATTCCACACCAACAAGGCCTCTTGGCGCTGGAGGAGATCCTCAAGCTATATACAGAATATGACATAGTCTTCATTAGTTATCTGGTTGATGCAGTAAAATTTCTATTAACACACAACTATTTTGTATTTGAAAATAATATTTATTTGCAAAATAGAGGAACCGCAATGGGGGCAAAATTTGCCCCCTCATATGCGAACATCTATCTTGGATATTTTGAGATTTTCAAGATATTTGGAGAACTAAATGACTACAAAGATAATGTTTTATTTTACACGAGATTTATTGACGATATCCTTGTAGTATGGCAAGGTGATATCAAACAGCTAGAAAACTTTGTTAAGATTCTCAATGACAACAGCATGAATTTAAAATTTACATACACTTGGCATAGAGATAGTATCACTTTTCTTGATGTACAGATAAAAATAGATACTATTAATAATGTTTTATATACAGAAACATACAGGAAAGATATTTCAGGTAATACCATCCTGCGGTCAGACTCTCACCATCCCACACATCTAAAAAGAGCAATCCCAAAGGGACAATTTATGAGGTTGCGCAGAAATTGCAGCAATCTCAGGGACTATAACACCCATGCAGAAGATCTAAAAAATAGACTTATTAAGAGAGGATATAAAGAGAAAGCCCTCACAGAAACCATTGAACTAGTCAGATCTATGGATAGAGTTGAATTACTCAGTGATAAACAAAGGGAAGGAAGAGTCAATGATAATCAACTTGTCTTTTCAACAAAATACAGTAATCAGTACCATAAAATTTGTAAAATTGTAGAAAGGTACCTTCCCATGCTAAGTAAAGAACCATCATTAACAAATATAACAACTGAAGGTGTAAGATTTGTATCAAGA
Organism: Bombina bombina; assembly: GCF_027579735.1. Taxonomy (NCBI): domain Eukaryota; kingdom Metazoa; phylum Chordata; class Amphibia; order Anura; family Bombinatoridae; genus Bombina; species Bombina bombina. Next base: position 785,904,058 of record NC_069500.1, read on the forward strand.
CGAGCCAAAACCATAGGCAACTATGTGAAAAGAAATTTTGCAAAAAATATAAAGGGACCTGCACGCAACTGGCTAACCAAAAAGAATGGGACCTTTAAATGTGGTGTAAGACCGTGCAAAAGCTGCAACTATGTCAAAGTGGGAGATATTTTCCACTCAAACATTACAAAACAAGAATTCAGGATATTTCAGTATTTAACATGCACATCGAGGTACGTGGTGTATCTTATCTCCTGTAAACTGTGTGGGTGTCAATATACAGGTAGAACAATTAGACCCCTGAAGGACCGAATCCGAGAGCATTTGCTCTCCTTGGAGTTTTTCGAACCAAAGACACCAGTTGCTGAACATTTTTCTAGACATAGACCAGGCCATACATTCGATGAAGATTCATTGAAATATGTCCTATCTTTGTTTGAATTTCAAGCAATTGATTGTGTCACAAAACAAATTACAGGAGGGGACAGATTAGCATATTTAAACAAAAAAGAAGCTTTTTGGATACACAAACTCCAAACAGGCTTCCCAAAAGGTATCAACAAAATTTGGGACTTAAAGTTGTTTATAGGCTAAAACAAATATATGCAAAGTATAAAATATAAATTCCTACCATCCTAGGCAACATAATAAACAACAAGAAATAATTGGATAGGAATAGGAATTTTAGCTTATGTCAACATCTAATAACTAGAAAATAAAACCAACACATAAGCCATGAGAAGGTATTCAAAGTGTGTATCGTTCATAATAATTTAAAATTACAAAACCATGTATTGTAAATAGCCTCTTTATTTCAGATATAAAATTCATTTCAAACCATTGTACCATCTAATTAATATTTTAAAAAAAGCTACTTATTAAAATAATAAAGTTCTAACATGATTATAATAGAAAAGGAAAATTAAATATCCAGGATCTCAAATTAATTTTGTTTTTGATCTAAAGAATGTATTATATTATGTTAGTGATCCCTTTAAAAGTTAGGGAGCAATATCTTTGAGATAACTTAGGAGTTTCGTATAAATTTTTAGAATGCTGAATATTTATAACTTTTTTTGCCTACAATATATGTTTTTAAAAGTATATATGTGTATTATACATTATTAACAATGCGGTATGGAAAGACCATTGAAAGTTCTGACAGCATTGTTAAGGGTTAAATGTGAAAGGCTTAAATATTCACAGGGAGAACAGCTGTGTATCCCTGATGAAGTGCTTGTTGTAAAGCAGGAAACGCGTCGGATGCAGCACCTGTGTGCTGAGGTTGTATGTATACATAAAATGTGCCTTCCAACTATGGAATTTTAACTAAGTTCTCAATAAATATCTAATTTTATCTATAACTAATATTGGTACTGCCTGCAATTCATTTTCCAAACCTCTTCATATGGACTGATTTAAATATGTCTTGGACTGGCTGACAGGGAAGCAACACTTAACTTTGCCGGTTCTGGAAGAACAGGTGATAGTCCCGTGGTCAATGCAGACAATCCCCCACATGACACCCTCACTTATACTTAAACTAATTAAAGATTACCCACTAATGTATCAACCCCTGCAAGCGTGATGGAGAGTATGTAAGAGACTCCGCTACAATCATAAATACACGAGATATCTGCCCTTGAAGGGTAACCCGGAATTCCCAGCGGGTATTGACTCTGGAGTGTTTGCCTTCTGGAAAACCAGGGGGCTGACCACTATGCAACAGTTTGTTAACACCCTAGACATGAAATTCAAATATTTCCAAGAAATACAGTTGCAATTTGACCTGCCCCACAAACACCACTTTGCATACCTACAGGCGAGACATTACGTTAGCGACCTGCTTCAGCACAAGGAGATCACAGACTTAGACATAAATAGGCTCTTACATAGGGTCACACAGGGGGAAACATCTATAACTCCGATATATAGGATCTGCATGAAGCACACGAATGAAGCAACAACCAAACACATAAGTGATAGTTGGTCAGATACCCTAAATACAGAAATCACGACAGATCTGATTAAGAAAAGTATACAACAGTCGAGAGGAGCAACATTATCAGCGGTTAATAGAGAATCACACATCAGAATTTTACAAACGTCGTACATACCACCTGTAATCTTTAAAAAATGGAGGCCAGGCGCGGAGGGTCTCTGTCAGAAATGTAAGGCACCGGACGCAAACTTACCACACATGCTATGGGATTGCTCTAAAATCCGTCAATTCTGGGGGATGGTAACACATTGGATAAAAACCACATTTCATATTGAGGTAGGGGTTTCCCCTACACTGATACTGCTTCTGGACACCTCCACACTTGCACCCAACACCGCAAGCAAATTGATAATCAATATCATTCTACAGGCTAGGAAACTGATCTTTCAGGAATGGTTGGCCCTGCTCCTCCCACGATTCCACAACTCAAGGCTAGTATGCAACAACAGGTAATATATGAGGTAGCTGACACTTTGAGGGACGTGCAAAAAAGAACTAGGCCCTTCATGAGGAAATGGGACTCATACATATGCACCAAGAACACCACCATGCAAACACAAATTTTGTCCCCTTTGAATAACACTGAGTTTTTCTTAGAAGAACACCTGCGACGTAAATGGAACTTCTTATACACAGAGAGGAGCGGGAGACATACAGATAACACTTAAATTTAATTTCCAGTGGTCTGTCCTGGTGTTGCGGATGGGGGAGAGAGAGAGGAAAGGATTTATGAAGCCTGCTCTGCCTGGCACTCGTGGCTGCAGGATTATCTATTTAATGTTAAAACCGTTTGTAAGGGTACACTAAGTTGTTCATTGTTTATCACCTTTTGATTTAAGACGAGTGACATGTGTAATTACCATTTTAGATAATGCTCCTCAATGATGTCATCTGTCTGGCAAATGATTATTAACAAACTTTGTTGACTTCTATAATTATGTGGTAGAGGGTTAGGTGAGTGGGGGATGGGAAGGTCTACTGGGAGGGTAAGGGAATAAAAAAAATAAAAAAAAAGAAGGTACTGTTATGACAACTCAGGGATGAACTGATGCTGTTTCCTGACGGCGTCAGGAAATGAATCCCTATGGCAACTTATGGACACCTATATATGTAAAGAGACAATGTGTAAATGATATAGACTCAATGTATTGTTTCCTTTGTGAACTGTTACCATATCCGATGTTGATGTGTTTTTCCACAGTGTCCTTTAATTGAAAAATAAAGTTTCTAAAGTACAATACATATTGAAATCCAAGAAACAAGGATTTAGCAAGCCTATGAAAGAAGTATAGTAATTATAGACACAAATTCAATATGATTATTCATGTATATGTACTCTAAAAATACAACCTCCAATTTTTTCTTTATGGGGTAAATATCCCTCTGTAGACTTTTATGACCTCTCTGAGGTCTAACCTATTATATAAACTCTTTAGAGGTAAATTCAAAATTTAAACAAGTAACAGACAATATTTAGTAAATATATATAAATGAAAGTTTGTACAAACTGGTTAATACGCATGTAAACACATTACATCCATGATGCCAAAGTGCCAAACCTATATAAATCTAAGCAACAAGGATTTGGCAAAGATATGAGAGGAGAAGAGTAGAAAGAGAACGAGACTGAGGCTCTGGAGGGGCAATTGCCCCCTCCGACGAGTTCTCATGGGAGATGTTTGTGGAAGAGGGGAAGGAGGAGTACTGGGATGACCCGGCTAAGGAGGAGATTGAGGAGTACCAGGAGCAGATGGCCCAGGATCAGATGGCCCAGCAGCAGATGGCACAAGAGCAGATGGCCCAGCAGCAGATGGCACGTTATGCGCCTCCCGGAAGACCTGCAATATATTTCTGAGAGTATGCAAGATCTCATTTTGTCCTTGGATAATCTCTCTTTGGCCTTGTATAAGCTCTCTTTGGCCTTGTAGAATGGCATGAATGTCTTCTGTCATCTGGATCCTGCTTTGAAGATTTTCCCTCTGGAAGGCACGCATCTGTTCTTGAAAATCTCGTAATATCTGCACCTCTGCTATCTCCTCCTGAGGGGCTGCTGGTGCACGACAGGCTGCTGGTGCACGGCAGGCTGCTGGTGCAGGAGGGGCTGCTGGTGCAGGACGGGCTGCTGCAGGGATCTCTTCTGCAGTGGGGGCTTCTTCCAAGGAGGAGTATAGAGGGATGTTTTCCATGTCTCCCCAAGGTGGCGAGTCATCTCCACCACTCTCATACCTGGGTGAAGGAGGAGCCTGTAGTTGGTGTGCTGCCTCCTCCCCAGACTCTGTATATTGTAAAAAGAAAGAAATGTATATATTAGCATAGTTCCAAATAAAGATGTAAATGCTTTTGCTTACAATAGAATTACAAATGCAGCCTCATATCAATACGATTTTCCACATTTTCCAAACCATGTTTCTGATATCTATCTGGTCAATCTGAATGTGTTTTTGCGTTTGTTTTCAGTCTGTTTAAATGCACACCTAACCTGAAGCCTAGATACTAATGTAATCGCAAGGTAATTGTTAATGCGTTTACGTAATAATGTGTAAAAAAGCGTAATTGCGTTAATCATATCCTTGAATACATTCTTTATTTTTGATGTACAGAGATTATTACATGAGCTTACCATCAGATGAGAGTGGCAGGATGCCAGTATCGACTCCTCCGATCCCGACTATGGCCACCTTGGAGATGCTGGGATGCAACATTTCCTCCCATCGGTAATACTCCACCTTCATTTCAGGCCTGCCACCGGTCCCTGTTGCGTATTGGTACTCCCAGGAGATCTTTCTTTTGAGTTCCATTTTGCAGTCCCGGTAGCGATGCTTTATAGACTCGACATCCCTGTTACGTGCCCCCACTGCATTAACTGCATCCCTGATCTCCAGCCATAGCTTCCTCTTCTCCCTAGGGGTGGCCTTCTGAGCCTGCAGCCTCCTAGCCCTCTGCATATAAGCCTCTACGAGGGCCTCCTTCTCCTCCATAGTATACCTCGCCTCCCTAGTCAGCTTGGTTTTCCCCTGTGATGGTGTCCTCTGATTCCCGAACTGTGAAGCTCTACGCTGGCCGCCACTGGGCCTAGCCACTTGTTCATCTTGAACAAATTGGCCGAGTCCACCCACTGCTTCCTCCCCCCTTCCTGTCCCCCTTCCTGTCCTGTTCCTCTTCCTCTCCCTCTCCCCCTCCCTCTCCTGACTAAACTCCTGCCTGACCTCCTCTATAACCTCTCGTCTAAACTCATTCCTGAGGAACTGTAATAGTTCCGGGCTAATCTGCCCCCTATCCCACTGTGACGAACCAAGGTTATCCAACCCTGCGCCAGTCACTTATTTGGCACAGAAAGGGTTATCAGACCCCTTCTACTCTCACTAATATGTCACAATCTAGCCACACCAGATTAGCTTGTGATTTAGTTCAGTGGGTGCAAGGGTTAACAACACTCTCTAGTCTGTACTAGACTTAAAAGAAATGCCCAAACTCCCCTTTAATGCCACCCACACTAAACTAACAATGCTGCCACCACTTATGATTTATTAAAGGGAAAATCCTAAGGAAAAACCCAGCCTTGCACATTAGCTTTCTGAGTACAATTTAGCAGAAAATAACCTAAATTATACAGTTCTAATATTCCAGTCTCTTTCAGTAATGTGGTTCAATTATTAGACAAAGGCCAAAATTAATAAAATAATTATTTATTATGCCAAAAACATTATGCACAATGCATTATTAATAAAAAGTTGTTACAAATAAAATTACACATTAGCAAACGTTTTTTCAAAATAAAAAGAAGAAAATTAGAAACCTTACACTGTACTAGTCTTTGGAATCTGTTACCAGAGAGATGGCATGAAGCAATTGGGTCCTTACTCTGTGTTGTCACAGCCTCCCTTGTAAGAATGACATCTCATAACTGAAAAATAAGATTCTTATACCTATTTTCCATAGATCAGGTTGCCTGACCACACCTTTCTGGGCGGGCTAAGAAACCCCCCTGTCTTTAAACACATATAGGTATTAGACCATTGTCCTTTTATTGACCTCATCGGGATACGGGGGAGAAGCACTGTGGTATCTCTGGAGCTGACAGATTGACTCAATGCATACACAATAACATTTGGAGGAAGGGTTTTTTAGAAACTATTTATGAGGGGTTCTGGCACATCAAAGAAAACACAAACAAACCCAGTACACAGTTATTTTTAAAAAACAAACAACTGTTCTTAGTTCACAAGCTGAACAGAATTAACCCTTTCTCAGCTGAATCCTGAGGTATTTGTGACACCTCCCCAAATAAGAGATGCAAAAGGGGTGGCTATGAGCCACTCCCGATGCGTATCAAAGGGAGCTTCCCCTTGCGGTGATAACGCCATTGCCAGACAAATTGCACATAGCAGTTTTGCCAGCAGGATGCCCTCCTTTTAAAAGTGACACACTAGTTGCTCTACCCAACTGATTTAACATATTGCAGGGCCCCTCCCATGCAGCCTGTAGCTGGTTCTGCCTCAGGGGTGTTAGTACCAGAACATTTTGCCTCATCTCATATACTCCCTCTCTTGCAGTAAAATCCTGCAACTGTTTTTGTGGGAATATGGCATCTCTGGACATATTGTGTGCTGTCAGTTTCTGCTTAATTACCACGGGCTCTTGCCCTCCCACTGGAGTAGAATTCTCTGTACTCCCCCCCACTGTGCCTGCAGTCTGTGTCAGTATCTGTCCCCTAGTCTGTGCAGTCTGTTTATAGGTCACAGCTGAGGTTACTGGGGTCTCTGTCACCCAAAATCTTTCACACTCACTCTGGGGGTACCTTAAAGACGGCTAGATTTAGAGTTTGGTGGCCAAAGGGGTGCGTTAGCTACGCATGCTTTTTTTCTCCCGCACCTTTTAAATACCGCTGGTATTTAGAGTTCACAGAATGGCTGCGTTAGGCTCCAAAAAGATAGCGTATAGCATATTTACCGCCACTGCAACTCTAAATACCAGCGATGCTTACGGACGCGACCAGCTTCAAAAACGTGCTCGTGCACGATTCCCCCATAAAAAACAATGGGGCCGTTTGAGCTGAAAAAAACCCTAACACCTGCAAAAAAAGCAGCGTTCAGCTCTTAACGCAGCCCCATTGTTTTCTATGGGGAAACACTTCCTAAGTCTGCACCTAACACCCTAACATGAACCCCGAGTCTAAACACCCCTAGCCTTACACTTATTAACCCCTAATCTGCCGCCCCCGCTATCGCTGACCCCTGCATATTATTATTAACCCCTAATACACTTATTAACCCCTAATCTGCCGCCCCCGCTATCGCTGACCCCTGCATATTATTATTAACCCCTAATCTGCCGCTCCGTATACCGCCGCAACCTACATTATACCTATGTACCCCTAATCTGCTGCCCCTAACACCGCCGACCCCTATATTATATTTATTAACCAATAATCTGCCCCCCACAACGTCGCCTCCACCTACCTACAATAATTAACTTCTAATCTGCCGACCGGATCTCACCGCTACTATAATAAATGTATTAACCCTTAAAGCTAAGTCTAACTCTAACCCTAACACCCCCCTAACTTAAATATAATTTAAATCTAACGAAATAAATTAACTATTATTAAATAAATTATTCCTATGTAAAGCTAAATACTTACCTGTAAAATAAACCCTAATATAGCTACAATATAAATAATAATTATATTGTAGCTATTTTAGGATTAATATTTATTTTACAGGCAACTTTGTATTTGTTTTAACCAGGTACAATAGCTATTAAATAGTTATTAACTATTTAATAGTTACCTAGTTAAAAAAATTACAAAATTACTTGTAAAATAAATCCTAACCTAAGTTACAATTAAACCTAACACTACACTATCAATAAATTAATTAAATAAAATACCTACAATTATCTACAATTAAACCTAACACTACACTATCAATAAATTAATTAAATACAATACCTACAATTAAATACAATGAAATAAACTAACTAAAGTACAAAAAATAAAAAAGAACTAAGTTACAAAAAATAAAAAAATATTTACAAACATTACAAAAATATTACAACAATTTTAAACTAATTACACCTACTATAAGCCCCCTAATAAAATAACAAAGACCCCCAAAATAAAAAAATGCCCTACCCTATTCGAAATTAAAAAAGTTCAAAGCTCTTTTACCTTACCAGCCCTGAAAAGGGCCCTTTGCGGGGCATGCCCCAAAGAATTCAGCTCTTTTGCCTGTAAAAAAAAAAGCCTACTCGCCGAATGACGGTTCCTTTAAATGACGTCATCCAAGATGGCGTCCCTCGAATTCCGATTGGCTGATAGGATTCTATCAGCCAATCGGAATTAAGGTAAGAATATTCTGATTGGCTGATGGAATCAGCCAATCAGATTCAAGTTCAATCCGATTGGCTGATCCAATCAGCCAATCAGATTGAGCTTGCATTCTATTGGCTGATCGGAACAGCCAATAGAATGCGAGCTCAATCTGATTGGCTGATTGGATCAGCCAATTGGATTGAACTTGAATCTGATTGGCTGATTCAAGTTCAATCCTTAAGGGCCCTTTTCAGGGCTGGTAAGGTAAAAGAGCTTTGAACTTTTTTAATTTAGAATAGGGTAGGGCATTTTTTTATTTTGGGGGGCTTTGTTATTTTATTAGGGGGCTTAGAGTAGGTGTAATTAGTTTAAAATTGTTGTAATATTTTTCTAATGTTTGTAAATATTTTTTTATTTTTTGTAACTTAGTTCTTTTTTATTTTTTGTACTTTAGTTAGTTTATTTAATTGTATTTATTTGTAGGTATTGTATTTAATTAATTTATTGATAGTGTAGTGTTTATTGATAGTGTATAATGTATTATAGTAGCGGTGAGCTCCGGTCGGCAGATTAGGGGTTAATGCTTGAAGTTAGGTGTCGGCGATGTTAGGGAGGGCAGATTAGGGGTTAATACTATTTATTATAGGGTTATTGAGGCGGGAGTGAGGCGGATTAGGGGTTAATAACTTTATTATAATAGCGGTGCGGTCCTGTTGGCAGATTAGGGGTTAATAAGTGTAGGCAGGTGGAGGCGACGTTGAGGGGGGCAGATTAGGGGTTAATAAATATGATATAGGGGTCGGCGATGTTAGGGGCAGCAGATTAGGGGTACATAAGTATAACGTAGCTTGCGGCGGCGTGCGGACTGCAGATTAGGGGTTAAAAAATTTAATTAGAGTGGCGGTGATGTGGGGGGACCTCGGTTAAGGGGTACATAGGTAGTTTATGGGTTTTAGTGTACTTTAGAGCACATTAGTTAAGAGCTTTATAAACCGGCGTTAGCCCAGAAAGCTCTTAACTACTGACTTTTTTCTGCGGCTGGAGTCTTTTCGTTAGAGTTCTAACGCTCACTTCAGCCACGACTCTAAATACTGGCGTTAGGAAGATCCCATTGAAAAGATAGGCTACGCAAATGGCGTAGGGGGATCTGCGGTAGGGAAAAGTTGCGGCTGCAAAGTGAGCGTTAGACCCTTTCCTGACTGACTCCAAATACCAGAGGGCGGTAAAAACCAGCGTTAGGAGCCTCTAACGCTGGTTTTGATGGCTACCGCCAAACTCTAAATCTAGCCGAGAGTATCCTGTACCCTCCTCCCCCACACACTCTGAAATCTGTGGCTCTGCTGCTTCTGTCATAGAGTGGGCTAGCTTTCCCCCCTGCTCTCTTTCACAGTCAGTCTACCACTTTGCGTCCTCACACAGAATCTGGTATCCTTCTGACACTGGTGCAGACAAGCACACATCTTCCTTCTGCCATTTATCCCATATATTGTGTCTTTTCGCAGGGAACTGAATTGGCCCTGGCACAGACTGGTACACATCATCCAGCGGCCCGTCACCCAGTCATTCTCTCCCCCGTCAATCTCACCTCCTTCTATAGAATCCACTGATTCAATCACAGACAGACACTCACCACTCATCTGCCTCCTCTGACAGACAGTTTCTCCCTGTACAGCTAAACTCGGTTCAGGCACAGACCCACACAGTCTATCTGCCTTTCTCCACCATCAGTCTCACACTGTACAGTTTCACATCTCAGCACAGACACCCCCACATTTCTTAAACCTCTTCCCTCTCCCCAATCAAGATATACACGTGCCATAGGCACTGCAAGTTTCATTCCCCCAACCCTTTAACTGCTAGAGTCTTTCCAGGGATAATGTTCTCAGAGTTCACTAGCTTTGGACGCACAATAGTCACTTCTGCACCCATGTCCCGAAGCCCCAAGGTTACCTTATCTCAAACAGTCACAGGTTGCAAGTTCTCATGGTTGTTTTTCTCTGGACGGGTAACAAACAAAACAGATGCTGTTACTTCTGAGGGATTACCCCCTCCAGCTGATTGCTCCAAGTTAATCCTCTCTGAGCAAGTGGAGCTGATGTGGCCAACTTTGTGCCCAGATGCAGCACTCGCCCCTCCTTTCCCAGAGGGAACAGACACATGAAACAAAGGTTTTGTGAAGGGGGGTCATGCAGCAGCTCCTTTCCAGGTGGATCCCCCCTTAGCAAAGGATTTTCTCCCATTCTCTGGTGACCTGTTGGCTGTGTAAAAATCAGCCAGCTCACCAGCTTCCAGTGCTGTTATGGGCTTCCAATCCAAAACCCATACTTGAACTTCTCCTGGGCACAGATTCATAAATTGCTCCTTCACTATCAGATCTTCCAGCTCTCCTATAGTGGTAACCTCCAGCCCTCTGATCCACTGTTTAAAGGCTGTCATCAGGTTTCCAACAATTGCAGTATAGCTCTCTAACAAATCTTTCTGCAGAGAACGGAATTTCTTCCTGTACACCTCAGGAGTAAGATTATACCTTCTCTGCAGTGCAGCTTTAATGGAATCATAGTCCTGATAGAACTCTGGGGGTAGTTCAGCAAAAGCCTCCTGGGCAGGACCTTTCAGGCCAGGGGTAAGGTACTTGGCCCACTGCTCCCTTGGCAACTGGAACTGTCTGCAAACTTTCTCAAAGCTATGCAGGAATACATCCACATCTCCATCTTTCTCCAGAGTGGGAAAATTCTCTGCACGCACTCTGGGAGCAGGTGGGTCTCTAGGTTCACTAACAACAGGTGAGACCATCCCTCTCTCCAACCGTGCAAGCTGTAGCTGATACTCTCTCTCAGCCTGTCTTTCAGCAGCCTTTCTCATAAAATTTTGCAATCAGCGCCATGCGTAAACTTGCATCCATGGAGCCCATATGTTTCAGAGCAATTTGCAAATAACAGTCCAATGGATCCTCAGATCCTTATGAAGCACTGCCCACAGCTGCAAATACCTCTCCTGAGACCTCAACTGGTGTGATTTGGCTGTCATCATATTCAACAAGAGCTTGTATTAGTCCATCTTTGTTCTTTCCACATGTTAGAATATCACGCTCCTGGCTTAAGAGTGCCAACACTTCTTTAGTCTGCTGCTCGTATGACTCCATAGCAAAAATAAAATAGAAAAGAAAAACAGAGAATAGGTACAAAATAGAGGGGGTGCCCTAGTAAGGAGTAGACTATATTCTTGATGATATAAGAGGTGACTTTACTCAATCCTCTATAGCCTTAGTCTAGGCAGGATATAAATATATATGAGTTAACCTCAATAGAGAAAGATATAAATAAAAAGATATATATTGCTTAATGTAGGAGACACTAAGCGTGGTAATTAAATCAGAAAATAGACTACAACCTCCTAGGAGAAAGATAAAGATAGAGTGGTATAAAATATTAATAGTATGCAGGTGATATAACCTAGATAAACAAAAGATTTATCACACAACCTCCTAAGAGAAAGATATAGATAAAATAATATTGTTACACAAGTATTAAATCCTAAGCATGTAGCCTCTCAATATGATATATGCATGAATAAAACAGTGGTATGGTAGTATAAAGTCTCTAGTACTATGTACTGAAAGTCTCTGAAGTGAAGATCAAGGCAGCTATCTGTAGAGATCCAGGCCGGGATCCAAAGCAGCAATCTACAAAGATAAGAGAAGACAGATGCACCACATAGCCCAATATTGTTTGGTCCAGAAATATATTGAGATGTGCATAGATTGAACTCACATTTGTTATAGCACCTCAGTTAGTGCTATAGAGGCAGTCTGGGATCTCTAACAGTCACCCAGGGGACCAAACTCCGGTAGTAGTGTGTTGTCTGTATCAAATGACAAAAAAGACAAGGTGCCTATATGGCCTAGTATTGTCTTAGCAAAAATAGCAGGATATTAAGATAAGATGGTACTCACAATAGTTGTAGCATCTCCTTTGATGCTATAGAGGCAGGATGGGATCAATATGGTCAACACCAGACTTAACCAGAGGCTCACTGGATACAGATGAAGGTAAAACCAGGTAAATACCAGGATAAGGTGTGCCCTCTCACACAGAGGGATAGCAGGCCAGCAAACAATGAATAGCAAGTGTTCCAGATATATATAAAAGTTTTAATTAAAATCATAAAAGCAGGGCAACGCGTTTCTCAGCTCTAGGCTGTTCATCAGGCTTCATAAAAACATTTGAGAACACTTGCTATATATACACTTTAGATCTAATTAGTCTAAATCAAAATCAAATGGTAATGGGAGGAGTCAAAAAAGCAAAAAAGCCCTATTGGCCCATTTTGTTGCAAAAAATGTAACACACCCATTGTCAGATATATGAGTGATTAGATAAACAAACCTAATCCAATAATAATATTCAGATATAAAGCTGACATATAACTTGATAACAGTTTGTTTACAAAGATCAACAACAATCAGTATAAATCAACAAAAACCATCTCAGGATATATATATAATAAACTGGAAACTTACGTGTCACTAATGACTAGCATGTGTGATATTATTTAACAGAATGTATGATATTATTTAACAGCAGTAGTCTAAAACAATTCATACTCAGATGAATGTGTACAATAAAAATGCCCCAAGATTGTATATGGCCATAATGTGTGATCACTTCTACATATGCAGGAGGCCTCTATGGCATACGAGTTTATCCCCCACAAAGATATACCCACAATAGTAATTAGTACAAGTTATTATTTCATCTGAATGAGCAAAAAGTAGCCCACCTTAATAGATCATACAATTTTTGAATAATGTAACGTTTACTTACAGTGTGATCAGTTTGCTACATTGAAGCTAAAAAGTTGGCGTGTATACATGCTCATTGCGCATGTCTTAGGAGGACCTGTCTATTGGATCATATTCACTTTAATGGTTAGCGTAAGTAATGAGACTTAGGGGAATGCAAGTTGAAGATGGGATTTGTCAAATAGTATCAAACTATCAATTGTTCAGGCAAAGTCATTTTATGATCGCTTGGAACTAAGTTACACTAGTATGCCCGATGTGGAGTCAGAGGTTTATTATCCAATGACAACTAACCTATTTCAGTCACACCCATTAGCTCTTACGTTTGACACCGGGATTGGATGCAAGTGTTTATTGTCAGAACATCACAGTGCGTAGTGGGGCGGATCAGAGTGGTCCCAACCCAAATTAGTATGCGCTTATCCTCAATGCTGGGCAATACATAACAGTATGTTGATAGGGGGCGTGTTGCTGTTGCAAACGTCATTCGTGACACATTGACAGTGTGTAAACATCCTACGAGTGAATAATACCAACTGATTGGTCTTTTATAATGGCCAGAGGGACTAAATAATTAAATAATTCATATATATAAGCCACATAGTATTACACATACAGGTATAAGAGTGACTATATATAAAAAATGAGTGATAATAAATAAAATATAATCGAATGAGAGAAATGAATCTCTATGTAAAATGTTATAGATTAATCGCTATATGTGTGTTGAATTGGTATGAACATATATGGTTTAGAATTAATTGATTGCTTACTCTAAGATGATATAGAATTAATCAATGCCTTATTATAAGGAGATATACTCATCAATATTTTATATATATATTATTAATATTCACTTGTGAGGACATACACACTATCTTCGCAAATATGTTTGATAGACCAGAGTGGAGAGGAAGTATTATATTTAACTATAAGACATTCATAGAAACAAAAGTGTATAGTGCTGAAGTGCTAAGTGTGTGAATAATAACAAATAGTATATAACTAATATCTACGAAATAGTTATTGTTTAATTTTAATCTTGGTGATATATATAATGGACCTAATATCAGAATAGATATATAAACATCCATTGGGGAACCTTGGATGTTTTCTATCTAGCTGATATCAGTAGAGTATAGTGAATAACTGTATAGTGACCTAAAAGTGGTATAAGAAAGTGAATGTGAAGCTAATATATATATATAACTTTTGTGGACGGTAGATATGATGTACTGCTTTCCTGATGATTATATAAGAGACAGCTGGTGCTGTGTTAAATGGATAGAAGAGAAGAATGTGATGTATATAATCTGTGTGATACATATAAGCCCAAACAATATGTGTTTAGAAGTGTGCAGTCACGTGTGACAATATAGGTAGTGATAGGACTACAAAGTGGTAACATAATTAGGTATATGGGCTCTATTTAAGAGTCTGTAATTCTAACTCCATAAATAATGTTTAACCAGTAGAAAATATAATGTACTACTTGCCTGATAATTATATAGGATACAACTGGTGTTGTATCGGTAGGATAGAAGAGAGAGATGTTATGTCTGCAATCTATATAATACATATAAGCCCAGACATAATGTGTTTGGGAGTGTACTGTCTCGTGTGACAATGGAAGTGATGCTGAGACTACTAAATGACAACATATTAAGTGTATGGGCTCTATTCAAGAGTCTGTGATTCTAACTTCATAATATTTAAACAGTAGAATATATCTCATAAATCAAAAGCAGCTAGATCAACACACTCATTAAGGCCATCAGGGGCTAATATATGTAATTTGTGAATCCAAAAGGTTTCTCTATGGCGCAAAGTCAACATGGGGTTGTGACTATTCCGAAATATCTGTTCAATAGGTAATATGGATAGTGATTTTGAACTACCTTTATGCGCATATGCGCAGTGTCTAGATAAACTATGTTTCAGAAATTTCCTTTTAATGTTATATACATGTTCACTCCAACGTTTTCTAATGGTGCGGCCTGTGCGGCCCACATATTGGACCCCACAGTCACAACTAATCAAATATGCAACATACGTAGATTCACATGACATCCTTTTTGTGATTTTAAATACTTCACCTGTTTGATTAGAGGAAAAAGAGTTGGTTCCACTTTTAACTACTCTACACATGTTACATCTAGATTTCAAGCATTTGAAAAGCCCGTACCTGGATTTTGTGGGAGGCCCTTATTCTTGTCTCTAACAACTTTACTGGGAACTAGTTTATTTTTTTATTGTGGGTGCTCTCCTATATACGACACGTGGTTTAGAGGAGATATAATTTTTGAGAAAAGGGTCATCACAAATTATTGGCCAATGCTTGTGAATAATTCTTCTGATTTCTCTATATTGGTTGCTATAACCTGTTATAAATAAAGGTGTTTTCAACGTGTCAGAGGATTGTAGTTTCCCTTTTTTATTGTTATTTTTGGTAGGTTTTAAATATTTGTTTCTATCATCATTTAATGCTCTTAAATAGCCCTTTTGTACAAGGTCTAATGGGTAACCCTTTTCCAGGAATCTATCTTTTAGTATAGTGGACTGCCCAATATATCCATCTAGCGTACTGCAATTGCGCCTAATCCGCCTGAACTGGCCATATGGCACATTCTTCTTCCAACTATAGTAATGATTGCTCCTAAAATTTAGGAAACTATTACAATCTACCTTTTTAAAAAAGGTTTCAGACATTATAGTGCCAGTTTCAGAGAAATATACAGGGAGTGCAGAATTATTAGGCAAATGAGTATTTTGACCACATCATCCTCTTTATGCATGTTGTCTTACTCCAAGCTGTATAGGCTCAAAAGCCTACTACCAATTAAGCATATTAGGTGATGTGCATCTCTGTAATGAGAAGGGGTGTGGTCTAATGACATCAACACCCTATATCAGGTGTGCATAATTATTAGACAACTTCCTTTCCTTTGGCAAAATGGGTCAAAAGAAGGACTTGACAGGCTCAGAAAAGTCAAAAATAGTGAGATATCTTGCAGAGGGATGCAGCACTCTTAAAATTGCAAAGCTTCTGAAGCGTGATCATCGAACAATCAAGCGTTTCATTCAAAATAGTCAACAGGGTCGCAAGAAGCGTGTGGAAAAACCAAGGCGCAAAATAACTGCCCATGAACTGAGAAAAGTCAAGCGTGCAGCTGCCAAGATGCCACTTGCCACCAGTTTGGCCATATTTCAGAGCTGCAACATCATTCTTACCTTGCATGGCCAAGGTAAGAAAGGCTGAAAGACGACCACCACTGAACAAGACACACAAGCTGAAACTTCAAGACTGGGCCAAGAAATATCTCAAGACTGATTTTTCTAAGGTTTTATGGACTGATGAAATGAGAGTGAGTCTTGATGGGCCAGATGGATGGGCCCGTGGCTGGATTGGTAAAGGGCAGAGAGCTCCAGTCCAACTCAGACGCCAGCAAGGTGGAGGTGGAGTACTGGTTTGGGCTGGTATCATCAAAGATGAGCTTGTGGGGCCTTTTCGGGTTGAGGATGGAGTCAAGCTCAACTCCCAGTCCTACTGCCAGTTTCTGGAAGACACCTTCTTCAAGCAGTGGTACAGGAAGAAGTCTGCATCCTTCAAGAAAAACATGATTTTCATGCAGGACAATGCTCCATCACACGCGTCCAAGTACTCCACAGCGTGGATGGCAAGAAAGGGTATAAAAGAAGAAAATCTAATGGCATGGCCTCCTTGTTCACCTGATCTGAACCCCATTGAGAACCTGTGGTCCATCATCAAATGTGAGATTTACAAGGAGGGAAAACAGTACACCTCTCTGAACAGTGTCTGGGAGGCTGTGGTTGCTGCTGCACGCAATGTTGATGGTGAACAGATCAAAATACTGACAGAATCCATGGATGGCAGGCTTTTGAGTGTCCTTGCAAAGAAAGGTGGCTATATTGGTCACTGATTTGTTTTTGTTTTGTTTTTGAATGTCAGAAATGTATATTTGTGAATGTTGAGATGTTATATTGGTTTCACTGGTAAAATAAATAATTGAAATGGGTATATATTTGTTTTTTGTTAAGTTGCCTAATAATTATGCACAGTAATAGTCACCTGCACACACAGATATCCCCCTAAAATAGCTATAACTAAAAACAAACTAAAAACTACTTCCAAAACTATTCAGCTTTGATATGAATTAGTTTTTTGGGTTCATTGAGAACATGGTTGTTGTTCAATAATAAAATTAATCCTCAAAAATACAACTTGCCTAATAATTCTGCACTCCCTGTAGTAAAAGATCAAGATATTCTATCCTTGTAGATTGAATATTACTTGTAAACTCAAGGCCAAACTCGTTGGAATTTAAAGATGATGAATACAGGAGGGCTTCTTCATAGGTTCCCCTAAAGATGAAGATGAGATCATCAATGTATCGGCCATAGAACACCAGACTCGCACCCATAGGAGACCCATATACATGGGTCTCCTCAAATTTGTCCATGTAGAGATTGGCAAAACTGGATGCGAATCTGGTGCCCATGGCCGTACCCTTGATTTGGAGATAGTACTGCCCTTGATACATAAAATAATTATGGTATAATATGAAGCGGATTAAATCAATGATGAACAACTGTTGTTTATGGGGCATATAAATATCAGTTTCCAAAAATGATACAATAGCTGTCAGACCTTTGTTGTGGGGGATATTTGAGTATAACGAGCTCACATCGCTCGTTATCCACCAAATTTCAGAATCATTTTTATTAATTCCCAAGTTCGTCAGTTTATTAAGTAAATCGGTAGAATCTTTAATGAAAGATGGTAGGTTAATCACATGCTTCTGTAGAAATTAATCAACATAAGCAGAGAGGTGGTCAGTGAGGCTGTCGATGCCAGCCACTATAGGTCTCCCAGGGGGATTTGACGTGTCCTTGTGAATCTTAGGAAGATGATAATAAAAGGCCACACAAGGATTCTTAGGGAAAAGATAATCTTTCTCCTTTTTCGTGATAATTCCTTCATCTAAACCTTCCAATAGGAGGGAGAGGAGCTGTTTAGAGAAGATAGAAGTAGGATCATTAGATTGAATTCTATAGTGGCTGGCATCATTAAGTATTCTATCAGCCTCCAAGATGTAATCTTGGATATTCTGAATCACCGTCCCACCACCCTTGTCCGCTTGGCAGATCACAAGGTTTTTATTGGTGCTTAG
The DNA here is from genome assembly GCF_027579735.1 of Bombina bombina. NCBI lineage: Eukaryota > Metazoa > Chordata > Amphibia > Anura > Bombinatoridae > Bombina > Bombina bombina. Next base: position 785,922,345 of record NC_069500.1, read on the forward strand.
CGAATTGAGAGCATCACGTTCTCCAGGGCTTAAATTATTGCAATGTGTGACTATATAATGCACTGAGTTTAAGCCTTTGGAAATAGTAAGAAACAATTTCTTTTAGTACCGGGATTTTCACACTAGCAAATCCACAAGCACTAAAATTGAATAAAAAAAAAGATCTACAACGCTGCCCACCAATAAAACCTTTTATCCTTTGTTGAAAGATTGTCAAGATCTTGTTTTGCTGTGCTGAGCTGGAATCTCCTTATTTATGGAGTAAGTTACTACATTTTTTTCAATTATACACCGGATACTTTTGTCATTTGGGTCTCTATTCATTTATAGTCCACTTTTGGATAAACCTGAAAATTCAGTATTTGACTCCAGGAACCTGTGGACTCTTGCCATCTGACGCTACGTTCCCTTTCAGCTGTAAAGATTCATCTTATGGAGTGAGTATACTGCACCCATATTAATTGGCTTCAATATATGCATCAAGCCTTTTTTCTCTTCACTTACTAGAGAAAATCACTCAATAGACCAGCGCCATCTACTACTACTATCTATCTATACACAGTCACAAGGGAGAGACTGCAAGAAGGCTGCGGTCTGACCTAAAGGAGAGTATCAGTTCTTAGTTCATTTGTACAGAATATTGTGTGTCTTTTTCCATCTTGCACCTCTGTATATTGTTTTCCTTTGTGACTATATAATGCACTGAGTTTAAGCCTTTGGAAATAGTAAGAAACAATTTCTTTTAGTACCGGGATTTTCACACTAGCAAATCCACAAGCACTAAAATCGAATAAAAAAAAAGATCTACAACGCTGCCCACCAATTTGTGATGAACCAAGGTTACCCAACCTTGCGCCAGTCACTTATTTTGCACAGAAAGGGTTATCAGACCCCTTCTACTCTCACTAGTATGTCACAATCTAGCCACACCAGACCAGCTTGTGATTTAGTTCAGTGTGTGTAAGGGTTAACAACAGTCTCTAGTGTGTACTAGGCTTAAAAGAAATGCCCAAACTCCCCTTTAATGCCACCCACACTAAACTAACAATGCTGCCACCACTTATGATTTATTAAAGGGAAAATCCTAAGGAAAAACCCAGCCTTGCATATTAACTTTCTGAGTACAATTTAGCAGAAAATAACCTAAATTATAAAGTTCTAATATTCCAGTCTCTTTCAGTAATGTGGTTCAATTATTAGACAAAGGCCAAACTTAATAAAATAATTATTTATTATGCCAAAAACATTATGCACAATGCATTATTAATAAAAAGTTGTTACAAATAAAATTACACATTAGCAAACAGTTTTTCAAAATAAAAAGAAAATTAGAAACCTTACACTGTACTAGTCTTTGGAATCTGTTACCAGAGAGATGGCATGAAGCAATTGGGTCCTTACTCTGTGTTGTCACAGCCTCCCTTTTAAGAATGACATCTCATAACTGAAAAATAAGATTCTTATACCTATTTTCCATAGATCAGGTTGCCTGACCACACCCTCCTGGGTGGGCTAAGAAACCCCCCTGTCTTTAAACACATATAGGCATTAGACCAATGTCCTTTTATTGACCTCATCACGATATGAGGGAGAAGCACTGTGGTATCTCTGGAGCTGACAGATTGACTCAATGCATACACAATAACATTTGGAGGAAGGGTTTTTTAGAAACTATTTATGAGGGGTTCTGACACATCAAAGAAAACACAAACAAACCCAGTACACAGCTATTTTTAAAAAACAAACAACTGTTCTTAGTTCACAAGCTGAACAGAATTAACCCTTTCTCAGCTGAATCCTGAGGTATTCGAGACACCCACCCTCCCGACATACTCCAACAAAAAGTGAATGTGCACAAATGAAAGGGGGTCAAAATAAACAACAAAAAATAAAAAGTGCTCAAAATGTGAAAGGGATATAAATAAAAGAGGGTAAGGAGTATTTAACAAACAAAAATGTATAAGAAGACTAAAATGAGGATATGTAAACAAAATCTAACTATGGGATGGGTATGGGCTTACAGAGAATGGGGTATGGAATGAAAGGGAATGGGGTATGGGATGAAAGAGAATGGGATTACAGGGAATGGGGTGTGGAGTGTAGTATGAGGGGATGGGGTATGGAGTGTATGTAGTGTTATTGATAAGTGTATGTATGTATTGAATGTGTTTGCGTGTAAATGTGTTAAGTATACAGAAAAACCACTCGCACACTCACCCAAACCAACTCTCGTTCACTACCACTAACTCACTATCTCACACTACCACTAACTCACTATCTCACACTACCGCTAACTAACTAACTCTCTCACACTACCACTAACTAACTCTCACACTACCGCTAACTAACTCTCACACTACCACTAACTAACTCTCACACTACCACTAACTCACACTACCACTAACTAACTCACTAACTCTCACAAGAACACTAACTCACACTAACTCTCACAATAACGCACTAAATCTCTCTCTATAATCTCCAAAAAACCACCAGCAACACAGTCAAAGAAGCCATGCTTGTGGCATTCTTATATACCCTATGTAAATGTTTAATGATGTACCAGTTTGCCTTGTAATTCTGTTGAGGTGTTCTTTGTTAGTAATTAGTATGTGTGCAATGTGTATTAGTTGTGTGAATTTGCGCATGCTCATATTGAGTTAGTATTTGTGGAATGTGTAGAATGCAATGATGTCATAGTGATCGTTTTGCATAACATTGTCCAAAAGTATTATGTGTAAATGTAAATGTTGATTTGTGATGGTGTCGTATTTGTGAAGTGTTGTAAATGTTTGTTTGTAATAATATTCCGTAATGTTGAATGTGAGTGTTTTGTTTGTGCCTCTAATTACCAAATTCCTAGTAAGATTAATTCCGTGTCTCCGAACGGGTAGATTATATATTCAATTTCACTATCTGGAAGAGATTTTATAAATATAGACCACTTTGAGAAAAACCTCTTTACATCTTCATCATTCTGTAAATCAGTGTCCACTTGCTCAATAATACACTGTTTCTTTAATCAATTTTTAACTTCTTTTATACTCGGAAGTGCTTTTGTTTTCCATTTCTTCAGAATTAGATATCTACCAGCCAAGATGGTCAGGTTGATAATTTTGACATTATTAGAGGGTAAACCCACGTCCTGAACAAGAAAAACTATATTTGTTGAAGAGAGAGACAGAGAGGGAAGGCCTAAGCTGGTATTTAACCAGTACTGTGTCTTGAGCCAGAAATTTCATATTTTTTGGCATTCCCATAGCATGTGCAGTAAGCTACACTGTTTCTTTAATCAATTTTTAACTTCTTTTATACTCGGAAGTGCTTTTGTTTTCCATTTCTTCAGAATTAGATATCTACCAGCCAAGATGGTCAGGTTGATAATTTTGACATTATTAGAGGGTAAACCCACGTCCTGAACAAGAAAAACTATATTTGTTGAAGAGAGAGACAGAGAGGGAAGGCCTAAGTTGGTATTTAACCAGTACTGTGTCTTGAGCCAGAAATTTCATATTTTTTGGCATTCCCATAGCATAGGGGAAAGAACATTTTGGGCACTTATTAAAGCTGACCTGACACTGCGAGCCTTTTTTCGGTGTGAAGTGTGACATATGCAGAATCTTAATATGCGATTCCCTCCAAGTTGTGGAGAGGGTTAACCGGTAAACCTCTTGCACTGAGAGAGTAAGTGTAATAAGAGTGAGAGAATCTTGTCTTAGCATAGTAGCCCATTTATGCCGAATTTTTTCCATTATCTCTGTGCCTTTAAGTGAAACAAGTATTTGGTAGATATAAGAAATTGAAGTGAACCCATTCTTTGCTAAAATAATCCAGTTTTCAATACTCCCGAGAGACCAATCCCATCCATAATCGCTTGTTAACTTAGTAGCATAGTGTCTTGCTTGTAAGTAAGCAAAGAAGTTTTTATTAGGGATACCAAATTCCTCTTTTAGAGAGTTAAAAGTTCTAATACATCTAATTTCGGGATCTATTAACTGATGAACCTGGCCTAGACCTTGAGTCTGCCATTGTGCAAAAAGAGTCAATTGCATCCCCACTGGGAACTGTGGGTTATTTAAAAGTGTGTTATATCTTGATACCTTAGATTCAATTGATAATAGTTTACACACCCTCTTCCACATTTGAATTGGGTTATAGATCGATCTTATTTTTTTAGTTCAAGAGGATAAAGGTTGTTGTTACAATGTATTAGGGCCCTCAACTCGATTGAGTATATAATATCAGCATTGAGTTCAAGATTCGTGATATATTCACTGTTGGTTAACCAGTCAACTATGATCCGGGCTAAGAATACTTGATTATAACTACGTAAGTCAGGGAGAGATAATCCTCCTAATTTTGAAGGTAATATTAATTTCGCTAGTGAAATTCTAGGCTTCTTACTTTGCCATATAAATGAACGCAGAGCTATATTAAATGATAAAATATCTTTCCTTTTGAGGGTATTCTGAAGAACATAGAGTATTTTCGGGAGAAGAGTCATCTTATATAAAGCAATACGTCCTGACAGGGAGAGAGGGAGCTTCTGCCAATTTTTAAAGGCTTCTTTAACAGTTTTAAGTACTGGAAGTATATTCAAGGAATACCATTCATCAGGGTTATAGGATATCCATATACCTAAATATCTGACTGAATCTTGTACTATACTTAAGGGAATTTCTGTAGCTGAGTCCTTTGTCTGTTTGATCCAGAGCAGCTCTGATTTTACTGTATTTACCTTATAACCAGAGAAAGATCCAAACTGACCTATTATCGTGAGGAGCTTAGGAATATTATTAGCGGTATTTGATAAATAAATTAGGACATCGTCAGCATATAGTGCTTTGCGCATCTCTTTTTTCCTTACCTTGATTCCTTCCAGTTGTTGCCGAATTGAAATAGCCAGAGGTTCGATTGCCAGGTCAAATAATAGGGGAGAGAGAGGACACCCCGGCCTGGTTCCCCGTTCTAGTTTTATGTCCTGAGTAAGGTCTCCATTTACTACGATTTTTGTGGAGGCATTTTTGTAAAGATTATTAAAAAAACGAAGAAAATTACCATCTAACCCAAATTTCTTCAAGGTATATGAAAGATGATCATAGTGTACTGAGTCAAATGCTTTTTCAGCATCGATAAAAATGATCGCCATATCAGGAGCGTCCTCTCTCCTCCCAGTCCACAGCTCCTCCATTACCTTGAAGTATTCTATTGTAAGGAATAGCTCCCTAATTTTAGATGAGGAGTTCCATTTTGATATATAAATCCCGCTTGATCTTTATGAATAATGGATGGGAGGAAAGATTGAAGCCTTGTTTCCAAGATAGCTGCTAGCAGTTTGTAATCAGTGTTTAAGAGCGCGATAGGTATGTAAGATTATTTCCTCGTTGGATCCTTCCCTGGTTTAAGAATAAGAGTTGTGTTAGAGGCAACAAAATCTGGTGACGGCGTACTACCTCTGAGAAAGAGATCATTAAATAAAGAGGTTAAGTGCTTTGTTATTTCAGTTGACAATATCTTGTAAAATTCATTCGGAAGGGTGTCAGGTCCTGGGGCTTTATTGCAAGCTAGTTTATGGATTGCTGTAAGAGTTTCTTGCTCAGTAATAGGAAGAGAATACGATTTTAAACAACTTTACAATTTACTTCTATTATTTAATTTGCTTCCTTATCTTGTTATCCTTTGCTGAAAGGTTTATCTAGGCAAACTCATGAGCAGCAGAGAACCTAGTTTCTAGCTGTTGATTGGTGGCTGCATATATAAACTGATTGTCATTGGCTCACCCATGTGTTCAGTTAGAAACCATTAGTGCATTGCTGCTCCTTCAACAAATGATACCAAGAGAATGAAACAAATTAGATAATAGAAGTAAAAAAGAAAGTTGTTTAAAATAGTATTCTCTATCTGAATCATGAAAGAAAAAAATTGGGTTTCATGTCCCTTTAAATATTTTGCATATTTTGTCACAAGTTCACCACCTTTTAGATTGCAAGAAAAAACAAACAGATCTGTAGGTCGGAAATCTCGCACGATCGCGAGATTTCAATTATTGGATTGCGTCTGGGGGGCGTCCCTACAACCCTAGGAACGCCCTCCAGACCGCAATCTAATCCTGACAGCACAGAAGGCTTCAGGACAGCCGTTAGCTATGACGTTCATAACGGCTTTAAAGCCCAGTCTAATTATGACGGAATAGAACAGCATAACGGCTTTAAAAAGTGTCAAGGTATTTCAAATATTATTAAATAATATATAAAAGTATATTTGTCTTTATTTGGTAAGTCTGTGGGTGTGCACACTGTTTGTAGAACAAAGGATTGTTTCTGGGAGATCTCGCACACTCAATATGCTAAATTATGCAATTGTATAATTTAGCAAGGAACTGAAAATTAACACAGTTTCAGAAACCATCTGTGTGATCATTTGGGAATGTGAGATAAAATCTATTTACCCCTCCCCATATACCTAAGAATTTAGCTCAGGTGAGAGTTTCAGCATTTGCACTTCGGTGCAGGGGACCCCATGTGGTGAGTAAGAGACAAAAAGTCTGGAATCTAAAGTTACTGAAAGGGCAATGAAGACATTAAGATAACACAGAGAAAACACATGACTTACATGTTTCCAACAACTGTATTTAGATTTCAAATAAAGTATACTAGGAAAATAAATACAAGACATGCATATTTTGAAAGCATGAATATCTTAGCCTCTGTGTGTTTAAGAACATGAATAGATGTTTATTGACCTGAAGAGAAGTGATTATTAACATTTATTTTTATTTCAGATCTACATAGACAGGATTCATGTATTCAGAAAGAAATATACAGAAATGTAACATGCTATATCTGAATGCATGCCCCAGAATGTATTAAATATAGAAATTGGGAAATTGTCTAATTCTCTATTATTACATGGGTATTTGCTAAGCTTGGGAGGTAACTGTTTTAGTCAGTCAAGAATGTTTAATAACCTCTGTATTGTTTATATTTTTCAGACATATAATCTCAGATCTGCATGAAGAAGGTTCATACATCCTGGGCTTATTAGACACATAAAATATGGCATATTCTTGTTGGAATACAGTACAATACTGAATTAAAAATAAGCTGTTATTTGTATAGAAATGCCAGAATACTGATAACATTATAATGCATTTTAAGCTAATAATTAGCAGTATTAAATTGCCTTAATTTAATAAAATGTTAATAATATAACATATTTGGTATCAGAATAATCAGAAAAAAATAACCTAATATTAACCATCTGTAATTGGGGTTATATATGATTGATGCAGAGAATGTAATCTGATTAAATAACCATTTTATGAAAATAATTAACTTGCTTAAAAATGTTTTAGAAATGTAAAGGTGAATTTGTTTTGTTTGTATGCCTGCTTCCACCTAGTGTTATGATGCGAAATTGCAGTCATGAGATGATTGGTTGTTGCAAAGAATGTATTTCCTTGACAACACATTTAGCAAATAAACCAATCCATGTTCAGTTGCAAAGAACCAATCCAAGACAAGGCCGTGGGCATTTCCAATATTCACCAATGACTGATAATAATAGAAAAGGGGGATGGGTGAGATCAGATGATTTAAACCCCAGCATAGAGACTGAAAAGAAGGTCGTTGTTGGCTGATCCAGAAGGAATAACTGCTGTGGTTATTATTAAAGCACACACCTACTATTGGACTCCATATGCATTACCCCCAATTTTGAATTTCTGAGGTGAAATTGGACCTGTTGAGAAACATTGGAAACCGGATATCGACTGGTTTAATTGGTGATGTATACAAGGTCTTTTGTAAGATAAGTCACTGCAGTTTAAAGTACAGTTAAAATATTTAAAGAAGCAGTGTGTTTTTCAAGTTAATATTCTATAAGCCTAGGTATTGTTTAAATTTGTATATGGTAGACTAAGTGATTTATCTATGAAAGTTCTGGTGTTTTAAGTCAATATTGTATTAGGATAAATTGCAGTTAAATAGCAGAATATATATATATTATCCTATTGTTTAAGAGCACAGTTTAGAATTGTATTGCTTGGATGTTAAAGGTTATTTATAAATAAGGTTGGTTTTAAAGATAAGCGTGTATGAACTTTGAATAGCATATTTAAATAGTTTTCAAGCGCATATAATATTATTTCATATTCCTTTTATTGCAAATATATTTCAATATGTTCATGGATATTAGCTAAATAAAATAATTCAGATATTTATATTAATTGTATGGTCTAATAGGTGCATGTTGGTTAAGGGTTTCTATTTTTAAGGAAAATTATTATTTGTATTGTGTTATAACCCTGCCATAAGCTGATATATTATTTGGATAGCACTACTAAGATTTTCATAAATATACTGACATAATAATTGGAGGCACTGTTCTGAGATTGATTAATATTCCATCATATTTGATATAATATATTTGTAGTAAATAGAAATTATTATAAAAGAAAAAAAAATCATATTTCGATATTAATATTTTGAAGATATAATTTTTGAAGAGTTGAAATATTGATTTTCATATTTTGAGATTGATATTAATATCTTGAAATATTATTAAAGATTAATTTTTTAAAAATTTATAAAAATATTAATTTTTCATATTTAAAAATTAATCAAAAATATTAATTTTTCATATTTTCAAAGTTAATCAAAAATATTAATTTTTCATATTTCGAAATATTAATTTTTCATATTTCAAAATTAATACTATTTTTTTTTTTTAAATATAAATTTTTATTTCTCTCTTTTTATTGGCAAAAATTGTATTAGCGTTTTAATTCAACTAAATACTAAACCAATACAATAATGTCTTTAGCCAGGAGTGACTCATTTAATTCTATACATAGCGATGAAATTGGTCCCATTACAATACCCATTACTAAAGGTCAGGTCCTTAAGAAAGATATCTTAAGTTACATTAAAGAGAAGTTAAATATTGCTGGTAAATTAAATGATTTTGTGGATATGCTTGAAACTAGAGCTAAAAATATTACCATTAATAATAATATGTGGAATGAAGAGAATGAATTCTTCCAGGAATTATTAATGATTAATCAATGCAAAACTCCCAAAAAGCGAGAGGAACTAATACTAAAATCTTGGCCCCTTTTAATATGCATCATTGACGAAATGTCATTTTGTGTCACAGACAAACGATTGCAAATACAGGAGCTAGAAAATCGTATTCGTTCCTCATGCAGATGCGAAAAGGATTTAAAAATAGCCAAAAATAAAATGGATGAATTTGCCCAAAACCTAGCCACCTTAGATAAACATAACATCGACTTACTCGCACAGATACAAGATTTAAATAAACAGCTTGCGCAAAGCCAGAGAGAATTAAGCGATTTAAAAAGGTCATATCGCCATAATGAAAACCCTTATGTTAACAGTGAGAATAATACAGATAATGCTAACTCCTTTAGCGAACGCGTCAGGGACGAGGTACAAAAATATATAGAACAATATAGACAAATGACCCCTAATGGGTCAGAAATAGATTTCCCAAATAGGCAGTCACCTCATGATATAAATCCAGAGGACTGCTGTAGCGCAGCTGGCGCAGGGGAGGGAAAGCCCAAAATAAGTCTGATAAAGTCTATGATTCCCATAAAATAATCACCTTCTTACAACGCGCAGTACCTATATTCTCCAATAAGGGAACAACATCTGTGATTGATCATTTAGAAGCTTTTGAAAATGCGTTAGCTGTAATGAATGTTACAAGTGAGAAATTGAAAATTTAATATTTGAGAGTAAACATCACAAATTCTTTGCTTCACTAAAGGATATGAATATTCATTCCTGGAATGGGGTAAAACGACAATGCAGAAAAGAATTCGGGCAATATCGCACTAAAACTGCAGCGAAAATAGCGGTATATGGTTTAAAGTGTCGTGCGAATCAGAGTCCAATCGAATTCCTTTCTGTATTGAAAAATGCGTACAGTATGGCTGAAGATAATCCCAAATTTGATGGCTCAGAGTTTGTAAATTTATTTTTTGAAGCACTGCCTACACCCATCAAAATCAACTTAGCTAGAGATTTTGATGAGGACTGCTCATTGGAATGGCTGATCAAAGAGAGTACAAAGTTATACTCTATTTAGCAGTCCAGTGAACAGGGGGTGAAAAAGGAGTCAAAACCCAAAATTGTAGCAGAAACTAGGGTATCACCTAGCCCCCTCAATTTGGAGTCTAAAAAGAAAACTTATGCGGAGGTGGCCACTCAAAACAGGCCATCTTTACAGAGGTTTAACTCTGCCCCCTCCCCTACACAGGTTGAGGCGCAGGGAGACTTTAACCAAAGTGGGGGACATAATCAGGTGAATAATTACTCACAAAGAGAATACTCACCAAAAAATTGGTATCCGCGCAAGGGTAGATACCATAGACGGCGAAGATATTCTCAGGGTAACCAGACACCCCAGGTATATAATGCTCCCCAAAGTACCAATACTGAGCAAGCTGAACCCCAGGGGCAACCACACCAGAATAGAAATAGCGGCCCTGATTCTGAGGGAACCCAATGGTCCAGGAATCATTATTATGGGACACCAAGAGATAGGCCCAGGGGTAGAGGTAACTTGTACAATCAGGTAGATATGCTGTTTACCCAGTTAAATCGGTTGAGCGAACAAATCACTAATATGAGTCAAAAATCTACGGCTCAGCAACCGAACAATACTTTTTTAGGGGTACAGCCAGTGGTCAGCAGTGGACCACAGGCACAGTCATAAATACTGCAGTATCACCTGAAGGGGAGGGGAGAGATATACAAAATGTAGTAATAAATATCAATGATACTAATCATGTTCTCTCCCCACAGACCGAAAACGGACAATTTAGCTGTGATGACAGACAACCTCATCCGGGAAAAATTAACAAACCTCTCCCCTTGCAGCACTCTCTTAACCTTATCTCCACAGATGCAGTACACAAGAATCCAGCCGAACCTGTCATAGAGGAGACCGGTAGTTATGAAGCTTCTTCTGCGTCGGAAAGCATGGCAAACTCAGGTAACACGTGGCGAAGCCCACAAATGTATGATAACGCCAACTTTATGTGTGAAATGGTAGAAACTGCAGGAAGATATTATGTATTAGTTGAGCTGCAAGATTCAGTCTCCAACCCTATCAGGGGATTAATTGACACTGGGTCACAGGCAACTATCTTATCCCACAAGTACTACACACAGCTAAATGAGATAACACCCCACAAACCTAAAATAAGAGAATTTGATGGTTCTCTAATAGGTGTTGGGGGTGACTCCCTAAAAGTCTACGGTACTGCTTGGTTAAAATTTAAATTGGGGAACAGGGTCATAAGACACCCTGTCATTATAGTGGATCTGCTAACTGATCGTTTAATTATTGGTAGTGATCTCCTGAAGCGATTAAGCACCATAATTGATTGCATAAATAATGTAATTTGGTCACAAGTTAAGAGACCTATCAATTATGAAAAATCTGGTATATCTCGCGCCCGACATTGCTGTCACGTGGTGGAAGAGAAACCAGATGCTGTAGAGATTCATTTCAGGAATAACTCTGTACCTGAAATCACTATCCTACAAATAGATGATCAGACTCCTTTTAGTGGCTCTGATGGTAATACTTTTAAAATATCGCCTGGAAAGATAGCGAATATTTCCCTAGATGGCGATGCAATAACCATATCACTCCACAAGGGGGGTCATAAAATCCCTAAGGGGGGAGGCCATGCTCAATACCTCACAGGGATTGAGAGAGTTAAAGAGGATCTATTTATCCCTATACAAGTACATGACCTTGGTAAAACCAAGTATGCTAAAATAAACTTAAGTGTGAGTGGAGTAAGTAGAGTGCTGGAAACAGTGATTCCAAACACCTCACAGTAAATGAGTCCTTCAGACTTATTTTGTGTTTATACGAGAATGGGGGAGTGGGGCGTGAGGGCGCTAGTGAAAGCTTAAGAAATCTAATTAGTGAAAGTTTCACACAATATGTGTCTGTGTAGTCAATGTCTGCTCGACTAATTACTCTGATTATATAAAACCAAATTTTCAGTGTTAATTTATATAAATATATAATTTGTGTTATTTAACGTTTTAAGATATAGTATGACCAGAAAAAATGTGGATGAAGTGCACTGTGTAATGAGTCTTATGCACCCAAAATTCTTTGATGATTAATATACAATACTATATAGAATCAATGCTACTTCTGGAAATTTCATATGTCTTAGATTCAAATACTTTATAGGTATCTCTATTTCATATAAATATATACCAAAAAAACAAAGAGGAGATTAAATCTTAAATAAAAGTTATTTATTATAACAATATAAAATCAGATTTGAAAAAGGGACGTCTCCCCAAAGTGTAAAAAATAATATCTAATAACAACGGAATCTAAATCCTTAATAATTTCTTGCAGCTCTGTATAACAAGGGAGTCTTTGCCATCAGATTTCTAAGAATTTCTAATTGCCGTATTTTCTTGACAGAAATATTTCTTGTTATGGCAATATAAAGTTGTTACAAAGTCAGTAAGGTTGTATAGTATGCAGTCCCAAACTTAGCGGTTCAAAGTAAGGCTAGGTGAATGTTGTGATACTTAGAGTATGAGTTACCTTCTCCTTTACAGCCGGTTCAGTCACTACTGTTTTCCTCGATGCGACTGCAAACTCAGACCCGCCGCGTGTAGTCGGCGTCTGACGTCACTGCCTGGTCTTTGATCTTCTGAATCCGTTACTAAGTAACAATTTGGCTCTTTCACTTTTCAGAGCCTCTGTGTTCCAACAAGATCCTGCACTTAGTGTTGTACACGCAGGAAAGAGATGCTTGAGAGATGTTATGTGGTAGTTGTTGGTAGTAGAAAATAACCCGGGTTATACTGTTATAGCAGTTTTCCAATTGCTTAGAATAAAAAGCTTTTTGAACAGTCACCTAGTACCACTGAGGGTCACAGGAATCACTGGAAGCCACCAAGGGTCACAAGGGTCGACGCGTTTCGCTCTTATTCAGAGCTTTATCAAGATACTTGTGAGTCCTGAGTGTTGATATTTATGGTTGATGCCAGACTTTGATTGGTTAATCCTTCAAATGATTAAAGGTGGAATTTTTTAACTCACATTCTGTTAATGTGGAATTTTTTGGAAAACTCATACTTGTATCATAATGAATAATTGATCTCCCTTGTTTTTATAGTACTTGCTGGTTATGCATAAATAATAAGATAATTATAAAATAAACATATGTTATAAGATAAAAAAAATTTTGAATTAAAATTAAACCTCTAATATATCTATTTTAAATTATAAAATTAGCCGACATATCCAGTAGGTGTTAATCTAAAACCTAAGTAAACTATTGCACATTCCATATTTTAAAACATTTAAATAATAAATTAACTGAATAGTGTAAAATCCATAATTCATTAAAAAAATTCATAATTCATTATAAAAAATTCATAATTCATTATAAAAAATATATATTATATACGGTGTCTACTAGTTATGTGAATTAATTAAAGTATTATTGGGGAATGATTTATGGTATTATTCGAATAGAAAGGGGGAAAGATCTAATTCAGAATTCAGGCCTCTAGGGTATAGTGTGTCATATTTATATATTAATTCTGCTTCCTTGATCAATAATTTCTTTTCAAGATTTCCTCCTCTCCAATGTTTGTGTACTTTCTTTATACCCCAGTATGACAGGTCTTTATTATTCCCTTTATGGACTGTTTTAAAATGTTTGTAAAGATGTGTATCATCGATCCCATTTTTTATGTTGTTTAAGTGTTCTCTGATTCTATCCTTTACCATTCTTTTTGTTTCACCTAGATAGAAAAGGTTGCAAGAACATTTCAGGATGTATATTACATTTTTCTTTGTGCACCTTATTATATCTTTAATTATGAAAGGTTTCTCTATTTTATTAATTTTAATATTGTTTAGCTTTTTGCTGTGTTTGCAAGCTTTACATGAATAACATAGAAAAAAGCCTGCAATTGCTTTTCCATGCATCCTTGGTAAAACCAAGTATGCTAAAATAAACTTAAAACAGGAAGCTAGCTATATAAGCGAAGGTTTATTAGCTCAAATAGCTGAACCTAAAGTGATTAAATATCTTTCTCCCCAAGACCACTGTGTCAACGGCCTGGATGACAGGTCTGAAAGCTATAACATCACAGCTAAGTGCTTATTATCTATCTCTATTGGTAATAAGTCAGTGAAGCACCTGTTTTTAGTTTTAAATACTCCCCATAATCAAATATACATTGGCAATGATATCTTACATAGATATGCCATACAAATAGATTTGATTAACTCTTGCCTCTGAAGCAGGTTAAAGGGGGACCCTGAAGTATTTCAGGATGAAAATGCAGCCCTGAAATCAAACCAGCAATTGCTGTATGCAGTGAATATGCAGGTATCGAGCGATGTTATAATTCCTGCTGGGGCTGATAAATTTCTTTTACCCTTACAGGTAAAGAAAGGTCAGAAATTAAAAACTTCTGAAACACTGATTTGCCTCTCCCATAGAATACAAAATCTGGGTGTCACGGTAACATACACTCCTATGGTGAATATTGGAACTGTTCCAATACATATTATGGTGCATAACATGACCCCACAGGATATAACATTATCCAAGAGAACTACCATAGGATATGCCCTGGAATCAAGTTATTACACTTTTGGATTCCAGAATAATGTAATTGGGCTAATACCTGAAGGATACTTAACAGAAGAACAATTAATAGAACAATCCTTTACATCTATGCCAGAGGGTCTATTTAATATTCAGTCTATTTATCCCTTCAGCTCAGAGGAAGGCATCTGTAAAATTGAAGAAGCCTCTCTAGTGTTTAATCAGACAATCAAACAGCAAGATTACCCCAATTCCCAGAGTCATGGGAGCAATGTAAACTATAATCAAAGGGATCTCACCTCTAGGTTGGAAGAAGCCTATGAAATAGGACAGCCTGAAATCTTTCCAGGATTTCAGCAAATAGTCGAAGAGCAAATATCCTTAGCTAATGGCTGTTCCAGCGATGATGAACGCCAACAGCTGCGAGAAATCCTGATGGAGTACAGGGATATTTTTGCTAAGGATTCTTATGACTGTGGTACTACAGACTTGAACATTGCAAGAATACAAACAGATCCCGATGCGCCACCTGTATTTGTCAAACAGTACAGACTTCCCTTAGCCTCATATGATTCTCTTGCAGAGATCATAAGGAATTTGGAAGAAAGAGGTATTATCAGACAGGTGCACAGCTCTTATAATAATCCTATTCTAGGTGTCCTTAAGCCCAATGGACAATGGCGTTTGTGTGCTGACTTAAGACAGCTAAACAAACGAGTATACATGTCTGGATGGCCTGTACCATACATTGACCAGTGCCTAGCACAAATACAGGGATCCAAAATATTCACTGCCATTGATTGTGCACAGGGATATTGGACCATAAAGGTACATGAAGAGGACCAATATAAGCTGGCATTCTCTTTCCAAAAGGTCCAATATGCATTTCAAAGACTTCCTTTTGGATACATAAATTCTGGACATGAATTTGCTGTATCCATGCATAAGGCTATGCCTGACGCATTGGAAAGGGGGACCTTATCTTATGTTGATGATGTTTTAATTAAAAGCACAGACTTTGAAAAACACATCGCAGAGCTTAAACACGTCCTCAGCCAACTTAAAAGGGCAGGTGTCAAATTATCCCTACAAAAAGCTCAATGGTGCCGCACTCGTGTAAACTTCTTGGGACATGAAGTTACTTCTGAAGGACTAAATCCCCAGAAGAAAAAGGTTGAAGCTATAGTAAATTCTAAAAACCCGACTAACTTAAAGGAATTGAGATCATTCCTGGGTATGACGAATTATTCTCGCAAATTCATTGATAATTATGCAGAGTTCGCTAAACCACTACTACTTCTTATAAAGAAGGATGTGAAATGGCACTGGAGTGAGTCTCAAGAGACAGCCATCAAAGAGCTGAAGAGAAAACTCACTCAAGCACCTTGCCTAGCATACCCTGAAGGTGGTAAACCTTTCTTCTTAGAGACAGGTTACACAGATATAAGCATGAGTGCTGTTTTATACCAAAAGCATGATAATTTGAACAAAGCCATTGCTTATGTGAGCAAAAATCTATCCCCAGTAGAAATAAAGTTTAACGATTGTGAAAAAGCCCTCTTATCTACTGTATGGGCTCTACAAAATTTCCGCTGCTATATACAGGGTGAGAAAATTATTGTAGAAACAGCCCACCAACCTTTGCTATATTTGCAAAGTGAAAGAATAAGAGATGGGAATTTGTCAAATAGCCGCATAACAGCGTGGACTCTTTCCTTACAAGGCTGGCCCTTAGAAATTCGCTACAAGCAGAATACTTGCTGAGCTCCACGACTGTACTGCTAGAGATCCTGGGGAAGAATTATCAGAAGATGATTTTCTGGAGGAACAATTGCTTTCCCCATATAAAATGTACAATGAGGACCATTGTCAAACATTACCTTGGGTGTATGTTGATGGTTGTTCTTACCATGCCACCATTAAAGATGAGTGCAGATTAGTCGCTGGCATTGGTATAACTGGGGCAAATGGATTCCCAAATATATCTATAGGTTTCAACATTGGTCCAAGATCCAGTCAAGTTGCAGAACTAACTGCTGTTTTCAAAACCATTGAAATGGCTATTGAACATGGTATTCATGAATTTGTGATCATAACTGACTCAAATTATGTGCGTGACAGTTTTGTTGAATACCTGCCAACTTGGAAAAGAAATGGCATGCAGAAAAGCAATAACAAACCAGTCAAGCATGGCAAGCTGTTCTGCGAGATTGATAATCTGGTGGTATCCAATGATTTAACCATACACTGGAAAAAGACCAAGGGTCATTCCAGAGTTCTAGGTCCTGATAAGGAAGGTAATGATCTTGCGGATTCATTAGCCAAACAAGGAGCCATAACTGGAGAACTCCTTAATATTGACCACTTAATGGGTGCAATTCAGGTAGAAGCCATTACCAGAAACCAGGCAAAACAACAGAGTGAGCCTAACTTGGTACAATGGAGTCAGGATTCTCCTAGTGAGGACCTGATCACTAGTCAAAAAGAAGACCCCATTGTAGGCATCTTCTATAAACACATACAAGATCCTGAAAGCAACCCCATCTCAAAAGATGATTGTATTGGCAAATAAAATCTGAGAATCTTAATAAAATCTAAATCACAATTCAAGTTACAGGATGGTTTGTTAATTAGAACCTCCAAAACTGGCATCCAGCAGTGGGTAGTACCCACCAAGTTCAGAGGTCTAATGCTTCAACATGCCCATGATGCTCCCACATCTGATCATCGCGGTGCCAAACTCACGTATGAAATATTGCGTGATTACGCTTTTTGGCCACACATGTTGAAAGATGTTCAAACCTACTGTCAAGGGTGTTTAATCTGCCCACAGTTTCAACCCACTGCACCAACGCATAGAGCGCCATTGCAGAAAAGGGGGATGGTAATGCCATGGTCAGATATACAAATTGATTTTATTGGTCCGGTAACAAGGTCATCAAGAGGTAACAAGTACATGTTAACAGTGACATGCCTGTTCACTAAATGGGTAGAGTGCATTAGTGCACCTAACAATAGTGCTGAAACATGTACAGCATTGCTCATCAACCATGTATTTTCCAGATTTGGTTTGCCCCAAAGAATCAAGTCAGATCGGGGGACCCACTTCACTAGTGAATTGATGACCAAAATGTGGAAAATACTAGGGGTTAAAAGAAAGCTCCATATTGCTTATAGAGCTGCCTCAAGTGGTGGTGTAGAGCATTACAACCAGTCCATTGTTAAAATCCTCAAAAAGTTTGTGAGTGAAACGGGTAAAGACTGGGATGTAAAACTACCTCTAGTCTTAATGGCATCAAGAGCAACTCCAAGTAGTGCTACCAAGATGTCACCTTTTGAACTGATGACTGATAGAAGAATGGTTCTACCTCAGCATCTGCTATACCGTACATCAGACCAAAACTTGATAAACGCTGCCAATACACATCAATATGTGGAAAACCTAAGAAAGCACCTGCAATATGCCTTTGCATTTGCTCAAAGGAATTCAGAAAGAGCCGCAACTGCCACCAAAACCTATTATGATCTCAAAACGTCCAAAACGGAATATGAAATAAATGATAAAGTTTATCTTTATAACTTTGGAAGAGATCAGGTTAGGGAGAAGAAATTTCTTCCCTCATGGAAAGGTCCTTTTGTCATTACTGACAAAATATCTCCAGTGGCCTATAAAATACGGATCCCCAAAAATGAAAGTTTCATAGATAAATGGGTCCATATCAATCAATTGCGGGTATGGCATCCCAGATCCCAACTACAAGTCATAGAGGGAGAATGAAGTGTCATATCGCCAAATGCACTAAAGACATACTGTAGTTTAAAGATGACCAGCTGATGAACATGAAGGCTCAAAATTGACAGACTATCTACATAGAAGACTGTTCATGATGTGTACGGTCAACATCCTCACCAAATACCATTGACTTTAGGCCAATTTAAATACATGTGGCCTACATCTATTTAAAATTGGAAGGGGGATTTATGTCAAGGTATTTGAAATATTATTAAATAATATATAGAAGTATATTTGTCTTTATTTGGTAAGTTTGTGGATGTGCAAACTGTTTGTAGAACAAAGGATTGTTTCTGGGAGATCTCACACACTCAATATGCTAAATTATGCAATTGTATAATTTAGCAAGGAACTGAAAATTAACACAGTTTCAGAAACCATCTGTGTGATTGTTTGGGAATGTGAGATAAAATCTATTTACCCCTCCCCATATACCTAAGAATTTAGCTCAGGTGAGAGTTTCAGCATTTGCACTTCGGTGCAGGGGACCCCATGTGGTGAGTAAGAGACAAAAAGTCTGGAATCTAAAGTTACTGAAAGGGCAATGAAGACATTAAGATAACACAGAGAAAACACATGACTTACATGTTTCCAACAACTGTATTTAGATTTCAAATAAAGTATACTAGGAAAATAAATACAAGACATGCATATTTTGAAATCATGAATATCTTAGCCTCTGTGTGTTTAAGAACATGAATAGATGTTTATGGACCTGAAGAGAAGTGATTATTAACATTTATTTTTATTTCAGATCTACATAGAAAGGATTCATGTATTCAGAAAGAAATATACAGAAATGTAACATGCTATATCTGAATGCATGCCCCAGAATGTATTAAATATAGAAATTGGGAAATTGTCTAATTCTCTATTATTACATGGGTATTTGCTAAGCTTGGGAGGTAACTGTTTTAGTCAGTCAAGAATGTTTAATAACCTCTGTATTGTTTATATTTTTCAGACATATAATCTCAGATCTGCATGAAGAATTTTCATACATCCTGGGCTTATTAGACACATAAAATATGGCATATTCTTGTTGGAATACAGTACAATACTGAATTAAAAATAAGCTGTTATTTGTATAGAAATGCCAGAATACTGATAACATTATAATGCATTTTAAGCTAATAATTAGCAGTATTAAATTGCCTTAGTATAATAAAATGTTAATAATATAACATATTTGGTATCAGAATAATCAGAAAAAAATAACCTAATATTAACCATCTGTAATTGGGGTTATATACGATTGATGCAGAGAATGTAACCTGATTAAATAACCATTTTATGAAAATAATTAACTTGCTTAAAAATGTTTTAGAAATGTAAAGGTGAATTTGTTTTGTTTGTATGCCTGCTGCCGCCTAGTGTTAGGATGCGAAATTGCAGCCATGAGATGATTGGTTGTTGCAAAGAATGCATTTCCTTGACAACACATTTACCAAATAAACCAATCCATGTTCAGTTGCAAAGAACCAATCCAAGACAAGGCCGTGGGCGTTTCCAATATTCACCAATGACTGATAATAATCAAAAACGGGGAGGGGTAAGATCAGATGATTTAAACCCCAGCATAGAGACTGAAAAGAAGGTTGTTGTTGGCTGATCCAGAAGGAATAACTGCTGTGGTTATTATTAAAGCACACACCTACTATTGGACTCCATATGCATTACCCCCAATTTTGAATTTCTGAGGTGAAATTGGACCTGTTGAGAAACATTGGAAACCGGATATCGACTGGTTTATTTGATGATGTATACAAGGTCTTTTGTAAGATAAGTCACTGCAGTTTAAAGTACAGTTAAAAGATTTAAAGAAGCAGTGTGTTTTTCAAGTTAATATTCTATAAGCCTAGGTATTGTTTAAATTTGTATCTGGTAGACTAAGCGATTTATCTATGAAAGTTCTGGTGTTTTAAGTCAATATTGTATTAGGATAAATTGCAGTTAAATAGCAGAATATATATATTATCCTATTGTTTAAGAGCACAGTTTAGAATTGTATTGCTTGGATGTTAAAGGTTATTTATAAATAAGGTTGGTTTAAAGATAAGCGTGTATGAACTTTGCATAGCATATTTAAATAGTTTTCAAGCGCATATAATATTATTTCATATTCCTTTTATTGCAAATATATTTCAATATGTTCATGGATATTAACTAAATAAAATAATTCAGATATTTATATTAATTGTATGGTCTAATAGGTGCATGTTGGTTAAGGGTTTCTATTTTTAAGGAAAATTATTATTTGTATTGTGTTATAACCCTGCCATAAGCTGATATATTATTTGGATAGCACTACTAAGATTTTCATAAATATACTGACAAAAGTTAGAGACACTAAACCCAAAATGTTTCTTTCGTGATTCAGATAGAGAATTCAAAATTCCAGTTTACTTCTATTATCTAATTTGCTTCAGTCGTTAGATATCCTTTGTTGAAGAAATAGCAATGCACGTGGGTGAGCCAATCAGACAAGGCATATATGTGCAGCCACCAATCAACAACTACTGAGCCTATCTAGATATGATTTTCAGCAAAGGATATCAAGAAAATGAAGCATATTAGATAATAGAAGTAAATTAGAAAGTTGTTTAAAATCGCATGCTCTTTCTAAACATGAAATAAACAATTTGGGTTTCATGTCCTTTTAACAATAAATTTTTTGTATGATTTTTAAAATTACGATTTTCATTATGCACTTTTGTAATGTATGACTCTCTTCCCATACAAAAATGCAGTATTTGTCACTTAGGCCAGACACCCTGTTTTTAAGGTAAAAAGTGGCTTTATATATTTCCACCAGGGAAATAAAAGTACCGCTGGGCATTCTTAAATATTCTCACCAGCCCAGAGACCTTTAGCTCATCGGGACCAATATGTTTAACCCCTTTGCGAGGGTTAAACACATAGCATTGCAGGGTCACTAGTGATAAAATTGCATTCTCTAAAAAATTAGTATGTAAGTGTTTTACTATAATAACTTTTTAACGTCCTTTTAATATGTCCAAAAATACTAAACCAGATTAATTTACATTTTCAGCATTTCCAGTCACTGAGGGACCCCATAAAGACTGTTAAGTTTTAAAGCACTACAAAGATACAAGCACTTGAAAAACATGATTTAGTATTGAACAGTTTGGAGCTGCACTGGAAGTTTTGGCTGATGAACCTTACCAAATAATAGAATGTATATCATATAAACTGTCTATATATGTGTAATTACAAGTGCCTGGTAATTACTACAGCGAGCTCTCAGTAGCAAATGGTTCTTTTAAATTTTTCTGGTTAATTTTATAAATGTCCCCAAACGTCCCAAAATATAGCTTAAAGTTCTTTATTAAAAAAATAAAGATAGCAGCATCTTTATTTTTTCATAAAATAACTGCAATAAGCAGTTATGAGGGGCTAAAGTTGGCGGGTGTGGGGTGTAAGAAAAACAACTGCACTAAAAAGTGCCTTTACATAGCGGTCTATGGGAACTGTGTGTTCCCTGTAAATATATATGTAAGTATACGTTTAGATACATATATATTTATGTGTTTATATTTGTATATAGTTAACAGATGTATACCCCAGCGCCAGCTAAACCTTATATGCCCAGGGCAGTGATACCTAGCTATCACTATCATTAAATCAAAGGATAGAATAATAATAAACCCAGGCGCCAGACAAACGGAGGCTAAGGTAGATTTAAAATAAGTAATATTTAATACCCAATGGTTACAATGAGAGTAAAACAATAATAATAAAAAACAGCAGTGGATCCATGCATAAATTAACACAGAATGGCATAAAAATTAGCAATTTAAAATTTATTGATAATTGATAAAGGCCTAGAGAGGGCCGAGACGCGTAGACCTGCACTGGTAAGCCTTGTTTCAGTTGGAGGATTCATTTTTGATTGTTCTTCACATTTGTTGTATCTTTTTTCCACAGGTTTTCCCTCACAGTATTTATAATTTGGCCCAGCACCCTGTTGGTATCGCCATCACTAGGGGCAGCCATCATCAGCATTGGACATATTTACAACAATTAATCCACATTTTTTGGATATCACTCTTTTTTGTTTTTGTTTTTCTTCACTACACTACTTCACAGGATCGACACCACTTACTATCACACATCATTTGTGGACATTTTGGTCTTTTTTGAAATTTTGGACTTATTTTTGGACTGTTTTTATATTGATCTGTTTATTTCTTCACCGATATTATATATAGCTACATCGCACTCAGACACGCCACCCAGGATTGTCACATTTGTTTTTATTGGTATCCATTGTTGCAGAATTTATCTAACTGTCTAAATTTTAAATTGCTAATTTTTATGCCATTCTGTGTTAATTTTTATGCCAATTTGTGTAAATTTATGCGTGGATCCACTGCTGTTTTTTATTATTATTGTTTTACTTTCATTGTAACCATTGGGTATTAAATATTACTTATTTTAAATCTACTTTAGCCTCCGTTTGTCTGGCGCCTGGGTTTATTCTTATTCTATCCTATCGCTGTGCGTCTTACCTCCCTCTGTACTCTAGTTTTCATGCTGTGTCTCAGGGCATGAGAACAAGGCTCCAATTGGTGCCTTTGGAAGTGCACTCTTGTGAGCGCAATTCTTCCGTGCAATGCGAACGCGAGCTTGTGTTATTACACCTAACTCATAAAACCAGTGCACATTGGCGTGCACTGGTATTACTCTGTTGAGCGCAAATATCGCTATGTACACTTTATATATATATATATAAATATATATGTATGTATATATATGTATGTATATATATATATATATATATATATACAGTATATATATATATATATATATATATATATATACAATATATATACATATATATACAGTATGTATATATATATATATATATATATATAAATACAATATATATACATATATATACAGTATGTATATATATATATATATATATATATATAAATACAATATATATACATATATATGTATACACAATATATATATATATATATATATATATACATAAATACAAAATATATATATATATATATATATATATATATATATATATATATATATATATATATATATATATATATACACAGTGTGTATATATATGTATATCATTGGCAGAAAATTAACCCTATGACTGCCAAGGGCTGTAGCTCTGCTCAGAAATGGGTTGTTATTCAGGTTTGCAGAGTTTCCCCGCCACACTAGAGTGGATTTTTAATGAGTCATTCTGGCTGGAGCAGTGCCAGAAAGCTCTCCCTATGCACACGTTCTCTACCTCTGAGCAGCGCCTGATCTATTGGAGAGAGGTCATAAGCAGAGCCCACAAGCTATTTGTGGAATGTGGCTTCTTTTTTTTCCCGAGAAAAGATCAGTGGATAAGGGAGCTGCAGTTGAACTCCATTGCAAATATATATTACTCAGCAGCACCTTTCGTTGAATGAGACACACACATCTGTCTAGAAAAAAAAAAGGACTTTGCAGAAACAGCAGCTTTTTTTTCCCACGAATGTTTTTCATTTGTCAGCAAACCCCAAAGGATAAGGCCCTGCGTTTTGCAAGCAAGTATTTTAACACCAAGAAAATACAGTCTGATTCATACTGTCACATATACAGCTGCTACACATTTGTGCACCTGACACTCTTACATTGTTTCACTATATGACACTAATGCTAAAACCTTTTGCTAACATGGCATAGGACGCTATACATATGCCTTGAACAGCATGCATATTATATATAGACACCTAGCAGTAACAGAATACACATTAGTATATAGACTATAATTAATGTGAATAATAAGTATGTAAGGTGCAGACACGCACTGATGATTTTGCAAGTATGTGATGTATATGTATGAGTCAACAAATAAGAACTAGGTGATTAGCTCTGTTATATAATGGTGTCAAAACAAACAAAAAAGAAGCCTGATCTTTTGAATGGCAGCCCTGCAGCCAAGCTCCTCCCACTTACCATAAGTCCCTCCCCTTAGGACATCAGGCTTAGCACAATGACAGCGCTGGCAAGGATTTAGCTGCACATGTGGTGGGCAGAATTTAAGGTAAGAATTATTGAATTAATCTCTCAGTTTCAAAGAACAATGATAAAATACAATTGTATTTATAGGCAGTTCATGGCTGTTTGCATAAATAATATTTTGGGATCTGCAGTTGTAATCTCTGTGATAAAAGTCAGAGTCATTGTCAATATAATGTCATTGCAATTACAGTTTCATTATTATTATTGATTTATTGATATATGTTTGTTTGTTCTGTCATAAGTAGTTAGCTTTATAAACTATGCATTAAATAAAAACACACTAAAGAGCTTCAAGTTTGATTTGTTACAAGTTAGTCAACGTTTTTTTTGCAAATGATTTTGAAAATGTTTGTAGCATAATATCACAGCTGGAACAAAGTAACAGGAAGTCTCTAGAGATAACTGATCCAAATGTAACTGCTGATAAAACCTCTAAAAAGAAGAAAATAGTTCAGGTTGGGCATAAACTTGCAGTAAAAGGAACTCTTACATATGACAGGATTGTTGATACCTATATTGGCATTGTATCTTATGAGCAGAGGCCAGTGCTTTAGCACATTTTTTTCATTGTGATAAATATACTGTAGATAAAAAGTTACAGAATTTGTATTGGGAAGTGTAAGGTTCTCTAGAAAACCAATTCAGAAATATCTCTAAAATGAATATGTTAGAATTAGAGATGTTATCAATTGGATATACAGTATATTGATAAATAGCAAAATATACATTCATTTTACATTCAAAGTTGTAATACCCAATGGCTGCTGTAACATTTCTTTACAATATAACTTTAGAATTCTATTTTTGTTAAATTAGAAAAATGATTAAAATACATGGCTGGCACAGTTTTGTTAAAGCTGTCAGAGAAAAAAAAATACAATATACTAATGGGTACATTTTTAATATGGAAAAATCTAAAATGTTATTATAATTTCTTAACAGGCTATAACTAGTGGATACTATTGTTGGTAAATACACACCATACCAATGCAACAGCAAGTGTGTAGTTGCACCTGTACTTGTTCTATATAGAAAATATGAGTGCAACTCACCCATGTTTGAGGATGATAGTGTAAAAAATTGATAAAATTAACTTTTGGAGGAAAGATATAGAATTCTTGTTGCATGTTTGCCTTCTGATTGTGTTGTCATCATATGTGCTGTATGTATATATTAGTTCTAGGGGTTGACTTGCAGCATAATATTATAGTTTATGCACATTTTGAGAAGAAGAATATTTTGATGGAATGAACTATCATTTGGTAACAATTTGAGTCATTCTAGGTTTACATAGCACGTTTAGTTGTGGGGGGAGAGAAAATCCACTAGATTATGAAATACAGCACTCTTTGCCCAGACTAATGAGGCAGAAAAAAAGTAATGAAATTAAAACATAACTTTTATTGAATATTAAAAATGGGATGAAGAATTTAAAATTGAAGAAAATTAGTGTATCATTTTATTCTATTCCTGTGAGTAAATACATCCCAATGTTATGCCTTTGAATAATTAATGATAGGGAATATTCCACTGAAGATCAGTAAGAGCAATCTAAGTCATGCTGTAGTAATGGTGAAGGGCTATCCTAACATTCATTGGTCATATAATGCTTCCCAAAGTGCCAACAAATATGAGAGCATCTATGCAGTCCAGGACAAAAAAATATCATATGGGAGGACCCATAATAATGTTCTGGTTGATAGGATGTGAGCAATCTCATATAAAACAGGTAGTGATCTCTGGAAAATATAGTAAAGATAGGGCTTATTTCATTTATTTGTAATTTGAATTAAATACAGTTAATATTTTAGTTGAAGTAGTCTGTACTGTGTTAATATGACTCAGACATCTGATCAGATAACCAGGTATTATATAAATGGCTGGAATAAATGATGTGCTTCAACACGTGTGATATGTCTCCTACTCTGTTGATATATCATAAAACTTTGAACCAATTAAAAGAGTTCATACAATATTGATAAACTGAAGGGCTGTAACCCCCAGGTAAGTACACTGTATTGGTAACAAAGTATAGGGTTCCTAGGGACATACAGTACTGTGCAAAAGTCTTAGGCCAACAACATTAGATTTGTTGTTTTAGCAAAGTTTTAATGACCATCAATATTTATTTACACAAAATATATAAAAAAAACAATTTTCAGAACAAAATGGCTTCTTCAGACAAAAGTCAGTATTTAGTGTGACCTCTCTTGCCACTAAGAACATCTTGAGATCTTTTGGGGAGACTGTCCTGACGTTTTCTGAAGTAATCTTCTGGTATATTATACCAGGCTTCTTTCTGCATTTCCCAGAGTTCCTCTTTAGATTTAGGTTGTCTTTTATTTATTTCTCTGTCCAGGTGATCCCATACTGCCTCTATAAAATTCAGGTCTAGACTCTGTGGAGGTCAGTCCATGACTGTCAGTGATTTATCAGCTGTATTTCTTTCCAAATATGATTTCACTGCATTAGCAGTGTGCTTGGGATCGTTATAATGCTGAAAAATAAAACCATTCCCAATCAGGCGCTTTGCAGAAGGATTGGCATGATAAATTAAAATCTGTCTTTACTTTTCAACATTTCATGATCCCATCAATTCAGACAATATCACCAACACCACTGGCAGAATTGCAGCCCCAAACTGGCTGAACTGCTAACTTCAATGCGCATTATTGAAATATTACATATAAAATATAAAAAAATATTAATAAATATGATTGAATATTATTAAACATACTGTAAAATATTCTAAATAATCCATAGAATCTATCTATATTTTTAATCATTTTTATTAATATTTTTAAATATTTTGGGCTAGATTACAAGTGGAGCGCAAAATTTATCATGCACCTGTAGACGGGCAAATTTGCTTGTTTAAGGGTGCACGATTGCTACCGCTAGCTCGTGGTAGCAATTAGCCAATTAGCGCTCCAAAAATTAACCAGATATTAGATCTCTCAATTTTGTAAATGTGCCCCAACATATATATTTAGATTTGCTGCCTATCGCTGCGCGACTTACCACCTTCACCTGCTCTAGGTTCTCATGCCGTGTCTCACAGCATGAGAACGAGGCTCCCATTGGAGCCTATGGATTATAAGTTCCATAGGCTCCTAGATTGTAAATTCCCACAGGAATAGGGCCCTCAATTCCTCCTGCATGTGTTTGTGGTGTCCTGTCTCCCACAAGTCTTATATCATTGTTTTATTTAAAAGAAGTGTACCCATGGACAGCGCTAAGGAAAATGTTGGTGCTTCATAAATAAAGTATAATAATAATAATAATAATGGAAGAAAGCATGTAATGTGAGCATGAGGTCGCGTTCGCATTGCACCTAACTTGTAATACCAGCGAACATTTGCATGCACTGGTATTACTGAGTGGAGTAGAAATATTGTGCTTGCGTAAGAGATATTTTGCACTCCACTCATAATCTGGCCCTTTATATGTAATATTTCAATAACGCGCATTGAAGCAATTCTTAATGTTTGATAACCTGACTGCATTACTGCACGTTATTCATATTTTACATTCCTATGTTCTTCACATAGAAAATAATGTACTTTGTATTATTAAATATATATTTCTATATATATCTGATAATGTTCATGTATAATACCTATCAATATCTATGTATCTATAGGAATAGATATACAGGTACAGGTATATATATATATATATATATATATATATTTGTATTTACTATAAAAAGTAAATTTTCTGATAAGTGAAGAACATTGGAATGTTACATGTGTACAGTAAATATACAGTAAAACACAAATACTTAAATACATATATACACAGATCTATATACATATATATATATATATATCAGAAGAGAGAGCACAGCACTCCTGAGATAGAACAAAAGCTAGAATAACTTCCATGCCTGTTCATTTCTATTGCAACTCAGTGCGCGCGTTCTTTTAGCACACTATGCCTTTTCACAGAGAAAAAATATCCTGTAGCATATCAGTCTGACCCTGCCCAATGACAGTCCAGCACCGAAATACCAGGCAATTCTTCTCTGAACAAGGGAAAAAACAACCCCAGATGATCGTTTTGGCCTTCTGTGGGCCTCGTCAGTGAGGTGCAGTTGTATCTCTCTAAGGGCATGTGTGCACGGGGTCCACGTCTGGTTTCCCCCATTACTCTTAGGGAGACCCAAGAGTAATTTGCATAAATATTAGAAGAGAGAGAACAGCACTCCTGAGATAGAATAAAAGCTAGAATAACAACCATGCCTGTTCATTTCTATTGCAACTCAGGGTGCGCGTTCTTTTAGCACACTATGGGCTCGATTTATCAATGCTGAGGCGTACAGGGGCGCGTATACACGCCCCTGTATGCCTCAGCTCGCCTGTGACGGGGAGAAATTACCAGCAGGTAATTAACATTGCACACGAGCGCAGTTTTGTGCTCGCGTGCAATCCCGCACCCTACCCACGCACAGCCAATCACGCGCGGGCAGGAGCTGTTAATCTCCTCGGTCTGACTCGACCGAGGAGATTGAATTTCACCACAAAAGAGGTGGCGTAGATGTTAGGGAAGCAGCGGTCTGGTGACCGCTGCTTGATAAATCACAGCGAGCAAGTTCTTGAGAGAACTTGCTGCCGTAGAGGCTTGATAAATCGAGCCCTATGCCTTTTCACAGAGAAAAAATATCCTGTAGCATATCAGCCTGACCCTGCCCAATGACAGTCCAGCACCAAAATACCAGGCAATTCTTCTCTGAACAAGAGAAACAACAACCACAGATGATCGTTTTGGCCTTCTGTGGGCCTCGTCAGTGAGGTGGAGTTGTATCTCTCTAAGGGCATGTGTGCACGGGGTCCACGTGTGGTTTCCCCCATTACTCTTAGGGAGACAGAAGAGTAATTTGCATAAATATCAGAAGAGAGAGAACAGCACTCCTGAGATAGAACAAAAGCTAAAATAACTTCCATGCCTGTTCATTTCTATTGCAACTCAATATAGTAACATAGTAAATTAGGTTGAAAAAAGACAGAAGTCCATCGAGTTCAACCTATACAAATCTAATATACTTATAAAAAAGTTCCAGTTGATCTTAAATTAATCCAATTAAAAGGTGACCCATTCAACACAAGCAATCATATCTCTAAATTCGGTAATGAGTTCCACAATTGCTCTTACAGTAAAGAAACATTTGCATTGTAGGAGATTTAATTTGCTTTCCTCCAGCCTTCTGCTTTTTCTGTATATGGGCCTTGAATATATTTATATAAAGTAATCATGTCACCTCTCAAGCGCCTTTTTTTCTAGCGAAAACAGGCCCAGTTTGGCAAACCTCTCCTCATAGCTTAAATTCTACATTCCCCTTATTAGCTTTGTGGCCCTTCTTTGCAATTTCTTTTTTTTAGATCAGTCCCCAGAACTGCACTACATACTCTAGGTGAGGTCTTACCAGGGATTTATATAGTGACAGAATTATGCTTTCCTCATTTGCATCAATGCCTCTTTTAATACATGCTAGTATCTTATTGGCCTTAGAAGTTGCTGCCCTGCATTGTGCGCCCATCTTTAACTTGTTATCTATTACTACTCCCAAATCCCTTTCCTCCTCTGTTTTACTAAATCTAGTACCATTTTCCAGTATTAAATCTAATTTACCATTTACCTGCCCATTCTTCTAATTTTTGTTTATCCCCTTGTAAATTAAGTTCATCCTACCCAGACCGAATGACTTTACACAACTTTGTATCATCTACAAAAATAGAGATGTTGCTATTTAATCCTTGCTCCAAGTCAAGGGGGACTCCACTGATTACCTTTGTCCAATCTAAGTATGATCCATTCACTACTATTTGTTGCTCACTATCTTTTATCCAGTTATTTATCCATGAGCTAACATTTTCAGATATTTCCAGTCCCTTAATTTTGTACATTAATCTCTCATGTGGCACTGTATCAAACGCCTTTGCAAAATCCACATATATCACATCAACTGATTCCCCTTTATCTATATTTTTACTTACTTCCTCATATAATCTAATTAGATTAGTTTGACATGATCTATTTCTCATAAAACCATTCTGATTTGAACTCATAATCTTGTTTACATGAATATACTCATCAATATAATCCCTTATAATCCTTTCAAGCATCTTCGCCACAATTTATGTCAGACTAACTGGTTTATAGTTGGATCAGCCCTGCTTCCCTTGTTAAAGAGTGGCACCACATCAGCTTTACACCAGTCCTGGGGTACTATGCCTGAGGATAATGAGTCTTGAAAAATTAAGAGTAGAGGTTTGTCTATAACAGAGCTAAATTCCCTTAAAACCCTTGTGTGTATTCCATCTGGGCCAGGAGTTTTATTTACCTTAAAGGGCCACTGTAAGTAAATATTTTCTATGCCTGTTACTAACTAACTACCCCAAATACGCTTTTTATCAATAGCATTTCATTAACATATCTCTACCGTATATCAGAAATCTTGTCTGCAAATTTAATTGTTTTGCAAACCCACTCCGTGGGTATACTTTGCTCTGTACCAATCCGTTTACAATACCTAGGTTTCAAAATGGCGCTTTAAACACAAAGTTATTGGTTTAAGTATTTTGAACACTCAATGCTGAAAATAGTGGGCAGGATAACGTGACATCATCGGCAAATAAAAGATATAACTTTTAGAACGTTATGAAACTTCGTTTTGGAGAAAATATAGGTCAGTAGGTTTTAATTAATGTTTATTAACTTTAATATGTTAGTTGTTTAGCTTAAAAATTATAACGGAAAGTAGTCCTTTAATATTATTCCATTTTTTCCTGATATGCTCTAGAGATAAACTAGTTAATGGTATGGGCTTGTATTTTCTAGTTTAAGTATCTCACATTGTTTTCTCTCCTGTATAAAACAGGATTTTTTATACAGTATAAAACAGGATTTTTTCAATTAAAGTATACATTAAAATAGCATAAAATCTCACACAGTGAGATGACATAGGGAGGAAAGGGGGTTTGGGACAAAGTAGACAAAATATCTTAGAATAACTTGATTAAAACAGATATACAGTGCATTGTATCCTTGTGTCTCTTATATAGATGGAACATACACAGTGTGTTTCTCCTAGTCTCCATTCTGCTTTGAGATAGTCCATGTTATGATAAAGTCCAAAAACAGTTTCAGGTATATTACAACAAATTTTTACATCGAATAGTAATACAACATGGAATGGAATGCCGCTAGGTTTACATTCCCAAAAGTGGGACATTAAACATAGTTAACCTATTATGTGCAAATATGTTTCAGAACTGATGGACAGACACCTGCATTGCTTTGTCAGAATAAAAATGTGGTTATGTTTGTATTATGAGTGATTTAATTGTTTCAGGGTTCCAATAGAATTCCATAGAGGCAAATAAATATTTCTTCCCTTTGAATGTGTATGATATTCTTTCAAGGTTTAAGGTAAAATTCACCGGGTTTACCCATTTAGTTAGTGTTGGGGGTTTAGGTTTTTCAAGTATCTTGGTACACACATTATTTAGTTTGCCTCAATACAAAAAGAAAGCAGCTCGATCCTCCTTTTCCTACAGAGCACCACAATTATGGAATGACCTTCCGCAAACTTTCAAACCTTCCCCAAGCCTAATATCCTTTAAGAGATCCCTCTCTCTACATATCTCAAAACAGAATGCACCTGTCATGGTTGATTATATATTTCCTACCTGTTCCATGTTAAATTTTTGCATATATTGTGTATTATTATTGTTTTTGTATTTTACCCTAGTGTATCAATGCAATGTTTTGTGGACCCAGGACATACTTGAAAACGAGAGAAATCTCAATGTATCCTTCCTGGTAAAATATTTTATAAATAAATAAATTAATTAATCTTTTAGCTGAATTGATTTATATTTGGAATAGGGAGGCTCACAATTTGCAGGGTATTTTTGCTTTCCCATTTAGGAGGTAGATTAGAGGTGATAATAAGCTGCATTCAAACAGTTTTTCTATTGTGTTATGAATTGTATTCCAGAATGGTTTTATTATTTGACAGTCCCACCATAAATGTAGTAGTGTGCCTTTTTCACCGCAATCACACCAGCATCTGTCTGATACCGAGGGGTATATATAGTGTAGTCTTGTGGGTGTACCAACGTGAAAGTAATTTAATATTTGTTTCTAGGGTGAGATTGAGATTGAGCTCTTGTTTGTCGATGTGAGTATTTGTGTCTTTTCTTTTGGAGTAAGAGTGAGGTTAAGGTCTTTTTCCCATTTAGAGATGTATGAGGGGTCTGGGCTTGAGTTCAAATTTAAAAGGAGTTTATAGAATATTGATAATAGGTGTTTGCAGGTGTTCCAGAGTTGCAGGCTTGTTCAAAAGAGGTTAAAGGACGGAAGACGTTGTGTCCTTTTTAGATTTTTTGACATTTATATACTTAAAAAAACTTTTAGGGTTTGACTTTCTTTCTTTGCGATTAATCTTTCATTTTCAATTTTCGCTAGTTTGATTGCTTTTTTGCATGCTTTGTTACATTCCTTATATATTTGCCCTACTTTTTTTCCTAATTTCTAACACATTTTTATTTAGCCACATTGGCTTGGATTTATTTATTTTACTTTTATAACCATGTGGTATGTTTTGCTTTGTATATTTAACAAAGTTTTAAATGTTATCCATTTATCCTCTGTGTTTTTTTTTAAAGAATACTTTGTCCCAATTTATATTATTTAACAATTATATCCATGCATACACAAATTTAGACTTGTCTATGTATGCATATATATGTTAAAACCCTTCGCAGCCCTTTTTTTTTCTTTCAAACACCTTATACCATCTATCTTTAAACCCTTATAACATTTTTAATATTTTTTTTTAAATAATTTTTATCAGACGCTGTTTATATGAGTGTAACTGTACTTTTACATTTATTTATGTTTTGTTGAATGCAACTTTTTTTTTTCCCCTACCATTTACGCGAGCTCCCAATTCACGCTAACCCGACAATCGTAAATGGTGATTGCGCTTGAGCGAATGCTTTTACTTTCAAGTCATAATACACGTGCTATTTCCATTGTGCGCAAAAAGCAGAGAGAAACCCAATATCGCATGTGCGCTACAGTTAATGCACCACTTCTTAACCTAGCCCTATATGTGAAATAATTTTACCGTATTACCACAGACTGAATTATCACTTCATTCTTTGTTTGTAAAAATGATTGCTTTTACCAGATTCACTCTGTATAGCTACATTGTGTGAGCACATCCTATTGGTTCATATATAACCTCTCATATACTGTTGCACATAACTGCATATATGGTATACTCCGGCTCCATAAAACCCATCCAACATCTTCATAAATGTGTTTATACATTTCCTCAAATTTCTCTGTGCCCATCCCTATAACTGTAATTGTTCCATGATGTAAATAATGACTGCCAAAACTAAGGCCAAGGCACAAAATGTTCTTTTTGTTCGGTCCTTCTAGTACTCCTTTCTTTTTTCTTATTTGAAACACAACTATTTTCTGCTTTTGTGTGGCTTAGTAGTATACATTTACGGGTCTATGCATGTTTGGGGTGCTGATCTTACTGAAAATGTGCTGCTTTGTTTTATATAGAAGTATATTTTTGTTTCCATTGATAAAATTCAAAATGTGCTCATATGCCCAGCAAGATGGAATACAATTTATTGTTGCCACTCATTTATTAAAGTTTGACACACAAGATATATATATATATATATATATATATATATATATATAATATATATATATATATATAGAGAGAGAGAGAGAGAGAGTAGTGTGTTCTGAGCCTAGCTTTAATTTAATTTTTAATCCCTGCTTCATCCCAGATAAAGGTGACCCAGTCAGCAGCAGGTACATGTACATATGCTACAGTCTCATACCATACTCAACAGTATAGAGTTCCATTATGTGAACTTATTTATATGTTTTATCTTTCTTTCTTCTTTTTTACAGCATTTACTAATTTAAAATTAAGTAAATGCTATTGCATTGTCTATTTGTTATGAACTTGTTGGTTTGGTAAATTATACTGTATTTAAAGGGACAGTCAACCATAGAATTGTTATTGTTTTAAAAGATAGATAATCCCTTTATTACTCATTCCCCAGTTTTGCATAACCAACACAGTTATATTAATATACTTTTTACCTCTGTGATTACCTTGTATCTAAGCCTCTTCTGACAGCCCCCTGATCACATGACTGTGACTGTTTATTATCTATTGTCTTAAATTTAGCATTGTGTTGTGCTAAATCTTAAATAACCCCCTGTGCCTGAACACAGTGTTATCTATATGGCTCTCGTGTACTTTCTGTCTCTTTGTGTTGAAAAGAGATTTAAAAAGCATGTGATAAGAGGCAGCCCTCAAAGGCTTAGAAATTAGCATATGAGCCTACCTAGGTTTAGTTTAAACTAAGAATACCAAGAGAAAAAAGCAAATTTGATGATAAAAGTAAATTGGAAAGTCAATTAAAATTAAAAGTCCTATCTGAATAATGAAAGTTTAATTTATACTACACTGTCCCTTTAAAGGGATATGAAACACACAGAAAATTGATTTAGACAGATCAGACCATTTTTAAACAGTTTCCAATTTACTTCTATTATCTAATATGCTTTGTTCCCATGGTAGCCTGTGTTGAAGAGATACCTAGGTAGGCATTTGGAGCACTAAATGGTAGGAAATAGTGCTGCCCTCTAGTGCTCTTGCAAATGGATAACATTTTGGCATAACTGCTGCCATATAGTGCTCCACAAATGGGCTGGGTCCTAAGCTTACAACCCTGATTTTTTAACAGAGGATGAAGAAAAATTGATAATAGAAGTAAATGAGAAAGTTCACATGCTCTGTCTGATCCATGAAAGAAAAAAGTTGGGTTTCATATCACTTTAATGGTCCTTTAAGCTTTTTTTAAAGGATTAGAATATACCCCATAGTAAGAAAATGCGATATATTTAAACATAAAGGGCTAGATTATGAATGGAGCATTAAATTAGTGCAATAATCAACCAGCCATTACAAGCTCGCGGTAGCAATTAGCGCTTATAAAATTAACCAGAGATCGGTTCTCTGGTTAATTTGATAAATCTGCCCCAAATGCCCCCAAAATACTGTCTAGTGTAGTTTATTAAAAAATAAAGATGGCAGCATCTATTTTTTTTAATAAATTTACTGCACTAGGCCGTATTTTGAGGGTTAAACTTGGTGGGAGTGGGGAAAATAAACGGCACTGAAAAGTGCCTTTACATTGTGGTCAATGGGAACTGTGTGTTCCCAGTAAATATATATATGTATATGCTTATATACATATATATTTATGTGTTAATATGTTTCTATACACATGTTAAAACATAAATATATATGTATATCAGCATATACATATATATTTGATTGCTGCCATCGATGCGCTACTTACCCCTTTCCCTGCTGCTGAAGAAGGAGGGTATGGAAGCATGCTCTCGTGAGCGCAATGCTTCCTAGCAATTCGAACGCCAGCTCATGTTCAAATGGTGGCTAACTTGTAATACCAGCGCACATTAGCGTGCATTGGTATTACATAGTGGAGCACTAATATCGTTTTCATGAAAGTGATATATAGCGCTCCACTTGTAATCTAGCCCAAAAATGCTTTAATGAACTTCAGCATTTTATTTTTACACCAGAATGTCTATTTACAATAAAAACAGATGGGTAAACAAGATACTTTTGTTGTAATAATATGATATTAAAGGGATAGGAAAATCAAAACTAAACTTGCATTATTCAGATAGAGCGTGTCATTTTAAAACACTTAAATTCACTCCTATTTTCAATGTGCTTTGTTCTATTAATATCCCTTTTTGAAAAAGAATACGCACATATCCTACATTAATGGAAGCTAGTTGCTGATGGGTGCCTGCACACATTTGTCTCTAACTAATCACATCTGGTTAGCCAACGTTCCTTCATCAAAGCACAACAAGAGAATGAAGCAAATTTGATCATAGAAGTAGTGGAATCCCAGGGATGAAGTGATAGCAAATTAGTTAAGAGTGGCATCTTTGGCATTTAGATGTTGAGTAACACCTTTGGCATTCATATGCTTAGAGTGGCATCTTTGAATTCTACTATAGGTTTGCCACCCTTTATAAAGGGCTAGATTACAAGTGGAGCGCTAAAGTCGCCCGTTTGCGGGAGAGCGATAAAAAAACAGCAATTGCAAGTCGCTGGTTATTGCTACCGCAAGCTCGCGGTAGCAATTAGCACTCCGATAATATACCAGAGATCAGAGGGCATTGTAGTTTTTATATTGAAAAAAAAATGTAGCATTTTATTTTAATAAAAAAACTGCACTAGGCAGTTTTGGGGCTTTAAAGTTGGTGGGAGAGGGACGTTAGAAAAAAACAGCACTAAAAAGTGCCTTTACATTGCGGTCTATATGAACTGTGTGTCTCTGACGGCATCAGAACGAGGCTCTCATAGGAGCCTATGGAAGCGTGCTCTCGTGAGCACAATGCTTCCTTGCAATGCGAACGCATGCTCACATTTGCATTGTGATTTACTTGTAATACCAGCGTACATTATCATGCACCGGTATTACAAATTGGAGCGGTAATCAGGGGCGAAACTACAGGGGGTGCAGAGGTTGCAATTGTGACTGGGCCCCCAAGGGTGGGTTCCCAGCTTAAAAAATATTTTTATTTTTTTTTACAATAAAAAACGTTGACCTGCCACTGCCTGCACTGATATCATGTGAGTGTGACATGATGCTTCACTAATGTCTCTGTCTACAGGGGTTAGTTTTTCTGTTTTACTCATTGGTGTTTATATGTGTATGTGTATGAATGTATGTGACTGTGTGTGTATTTATGCATGTGTGTGTGTATGTATGTATGTATGTGACTGTGTGTGTATTTATGCATGTGTGTGTATATGTATGTATGTGACTGTGTGTGTATTTATGCATGTGTGTGTGTATGTATGTATGTATGTGACTGTGTGTGTATTTATGCATGTGTGTGTATGTGACTGTGTGTGTATTTATGCATGTGTGTGTGTATGTATGTATGTGACTGTGTGTGTATTTATGCATGTGTGTGTATATGTATGTATGTGACTGTGTGTGTATTTATGCATGTGTGTGTGTATGTATGTATGTGACTGTGTGTGTATTTATGCATGTGTGTGTGTATGTATGTATGTGACTGTGTGTGTATTTATGCATGTGTGTGTATATGTATGTATGTGACTGTGTGTGTATTTATGCATGTGTGTGTGTATGTATGTATGTGACTGTGTGTGTATTTATGCATGTGTGTGTGTATGTATGTATGTGTGTGTGTGTATGTTTGTGGAACCAGCAATTTACAGACCTTGTTACTACAGCATGGGGGTGGGAGGTAAACAGTGTCAGTCTATATTGTACCACTATATACAGTACGGGGGGCTGGACCATGTCACAGACTACTGTGGTCACTTTATAAAGTACTGGGGCAGGAAGGGTCAGGCCTGCCATCTCACCAGCAGATTACAGACTGTGTCACTGACTCACTATATACAGTACTGGTGGGTTAAACAGTGTCACTATATACAGTAATAGGGGGTCAGGCCATCTCACAGACTGTGGGCACAGGGTACCTACTTTTGCAGACGTAATCTGATTCACATTTTTTGTCTGTGTTAAATGTAAAAAAAGATATGTATCAAATTCACTTTTATATTTGGGGGGGGGGGTGAGGGGGTGGGGGGGGGGGGCTTCTTAGATTCTTGCACCTGGGCCCTGTGGTTTCTAGTTACGCCTCTGGCAGTAATATCACTTGCACACAAGCGATATTTAGCGCTCCACTTGTAATCTAGCCCATAGTATTTGCAAAAGCATCTATGTTCCTGACAAATTCTTTCAAATTACAAAGAGACATTGTTCTGTTTGATATTGTTTCCAAAACATAAAACTGTAATTATTGGTGACACTGGTATTGTGTTGGGAAATATTTGAACAAAAGCATTTGTGCAAAAGGAAGCAGGTTGTAAATATGCTTCAAATCGTATTAGAAATATTGCCTGCTTGCCTATTTACAGGCAGGAACAGGATTTATATTATGCATGGATGATATCAGAATTTGAAAAGAAGTAACAGATTACCTTCAACTTTTATGTTCAACATTTAGCGCAAAAAGATTTAAACTCACTGCATTTGTAGAGGAGGGTATCCTGCCAAAATATTTATCTTTAAGTGAAATTGAAAACAGTAACAAAAATAATGTTATAGTGTCACACATTTAGCTATTATTTGCAAAGTTGCTATTTAAAAGGCACTCTAAACAGCTTGTAATAACAAGACATTTATGTTATCTAGCTATAGAATAACACATTTAAAGGGACAGTCTAGTCAAAAATAAACTTATCTGAATCCATTTTGACAGTTTTCACAACTAGAGGGTGTAAGTTCATGTGTGTCATGTAGGTAGCATTGTGCTCATGCACGTGGAGTTACCTAGGAGTCAGCACTGATTGGTTAAAATGCAAGTCTGTCAAAAGAACTAAAATAAGGGACAATATGCAGAGTTTTATATACAAGGTAATCCCAGAGGTAAAAAGTATATTAATATAACTGTGTTAGTTGTGCAAAACTGGGGTATGGGTAATAAAGGGATTATCTATCTTTTTAAACAATAAAAAATCTGATGTAGACTGTCCCTTTAAGGGACATGAAACCAAAAAATGTTCCTTCAGGATTCAGACAGAACACATAACTAAACTATTGCTTAGTTCTCTTGATATTCTTTGTTGAAAAGCATACCTAGGTAGGCTCAGGAGATGGGAGCTAGCTGCTGATTGGCGGCTGCACATATATGTCTCTTGTCTTGGTTTACCTATGTGTTCAGGTAGCTCCCAATTGTGCATTGCTACAATGCAGGATACCAAGAGAATGAAGCAAAATTAAGCAAAATTGATAATAGAAAATTGTGTGCTCATGAAAGAAGTTTGAGTTTTATGTCCCTTTACCTCCTTGCTTGCTGCAGTTTTTTTTAAAAGCCAAAATCCACTTGCCTTATTTGGAGGAGCCAATCCGAGCTTGAGTCTGCATAACGGTTAAACTACATTGTTTTGCACTTGCGTTATCTTCTAAATCCAATTAGGGATAATTATTTAGCAGGGCTAGCCTTGAGAAGTTTGCAGTGCATTTCCTGCTCACATGAAAAGGGGGCACAATAAATAAAGTATATTGCAAAGTTACTTTGCTACGCATAAATAATACACTATAAAAAGTTCAAAGAACAACATTCCAGCCCATAAACACGTTCCCTTTTTTGCTTCCACGTTTTTAAGACATTGGATTAACGTTTGTATTATTGTGATTCAGTAATAAGCTTGAAATGAATGATTTTTTTATATATGTACTTGTGCAGCTCTCAGTTTGGGACTGTTGTGCAAACTGTAAGATGATTCAAAACTTCAGTTATTCTCTCCAGTACCATTACCTAAAGATCACTCAGTTCTTGCATTGTACTGTGCCAGAATGAAACGAAGTTATTTTGCCATGTCATGGTGTTGTGCTAGAATTTACTCTTATCACTTAACTGATAACCCTTAGACTGCTTTAAAGGTTAAGGATGTAGTGGAAGAAACCTATCAGGGCAGTAAGTGTATTAGTGTCAATATATTCTCTTTCAGGGGTTGACAAACATCTGTTCAATTTAGAAACAATTAAGGATATTGAAGACTTGAACACACTTTTTGTTTAGAAGCCATACAAATATGGTTATATACAGATAAATGCAGAATAACCCAAAATGTTAAAGGGATATAAAACAGTGCTCCTTTTAGTAAAAAAAATAAATAAAATATATATATATATTTATATATATATATATATATATATATATATATATATATATATATATATATATATGTTAAATTAAAGTAAACATAAAAATAAACACATTGTGAAAAACAGCAAGCAACTTACTTGTTTTATTGCAAAATGAGCATTTAGAGAGTAGCCACTGGCCTCAGGGACATAAGAGAGCTGACATGTTGATAACTTAAGTTACCTTCTGCCTCTTCTGAGCATGGGAAAAACTTCATACTTTTTCAAATGACGTGTGCCTTGGGGTTTTAAGTATAAACACTTTAAAAAAATAAAAATAAAAGTACATACATGTATTTATATATACCCCTCTAACAGGCCTTCAAAAAAAAAGATCCCTTGCTTTAAAGCCCATAACCCCCTCTTGAAAACCTCTTATTTATATGTGGATAATCCCTTCTTTTTACTATAACGTTTTAAAGGAAAAAACACACCTACTATTGTTTATAACTGTGTATATTTAAATGTTAATTTAAAAAAATAAAAAAATGTTCACACTTCTTGTTGCACATCATGAAATATATATAACATAATTATAGTTTGAATCTTCTAGGTCTCCTGAAAAAAAGATATATAATATGTCTGGGTTTCTCAAAAAAAAAAAAAGGACCTACAGTAGGGCCTGAATATGAACTGCATCTAAAAACTGCAAAACAGCTCAGCACAGGGGTGGAAATGTCTCAGTAGTTAAATGGATTAAAGGAACATAAAACACCTGGGGGTCGATCCGATATAAATCGTCGCCCGCAAAAGCCGGCGACGCCAATATTTGCGCGGGTTTGGTATCCTATATACGGCGTAACCTAGAAGTTACGCCCGTATATTTCTGCCGTCGCCCGCAGTTTTTTGGGCCATAGGCAGGTATACCAAACCCGCGCAGTTTGGTATCCAATATGCAGCGTAAGGACTTACGTGGCGAAAATGGAGAAAACTTACTCCATTTTCACCTCGCCACAAAAAGCAGCCGTAAGAAGCCTTACGCTGACTATTGGAGCCCCGTAACTCCCTAAACTAACTAGAAAATAAACCTAACACCTAACGCATGTGCAAT
Source organism: Bombina bombina (assembly GCF_027579735.1). Taxonomy (NCBI): domain Eukaryota; kingdom Metazoa; phylum Chordata; class Amphibia; order Anura; family Bombinatoridae; genus Bombina; species Bombina bombina. The sequence goes on from NC_069500.1 coordinate 785,963,729, forward strand.
GTCTATCTCCCTGTCAACCGCGATCTGCTAAAATAAACCTAACACCTAACGCATGCGCAATATCTATCTCCCTGTCAACCGCGATCCCCCCCCCCCCGAAATCCCTAATAAAGTTATTACCCCCTAAACCGCCGCTCCTGGACCCCGCCGCCATCTACATAAACTAACCCCCTACTGTGAGCCTCTAAAACCGCCTCCATCTACCTTATCTATCCCCTAATCTGACCCCTTACACCGCCGCCACCTATATAAAAATTATTAACCCCTAATCTAATCCCCCTATACCGCCGCCAGCTATATTAATATTATTAACCCCTAATGTAAGCCCCTTACACCGCCGCCATCTCTATTAAAATGATTAACCCCTAATTTAATCTACCTACCCCGCCGCCAGCTATATTATCTATATTAACCCTAAGTATATTATAGTTAATATAGGTATTACATTATATATATTAACTATATTAACCCTAATTATATTAGGGTTAATATAGTTAATATAGTTACTATAGTATTTATATTAACTATATTAACTCTATCTAACCCTAACTAAATTTATATTAAATTAATCTAATTCATTTATAAACTAAAATATTCCTATTTAAATCTAAATACTTACCTATAAAATAAACCCTAAGATAGCTACAATATAATTAATAATTACATTGTAGCTATGTTAGGGTTAATATTTATTTTACAGGGAAATTGTTAATTATTTTAACTAATTAACTATTTAATATCTACCTAGTTAAAATAATTACCCAATTACCTGTAAAATAAATCCTAACCTAAGTTACAAATACACCTACACTATCAATAAATTTAATAAACTACAAACATCTATCTAAAAATACAATTAAATTAACTAAACTAAATTACAAAAAAAAAAAAAAACACTAAATTACAAAAAATAAAAAAAAGATTACAAGATATTTAAGCTAATTACACCTATTCTAAGCCCCCTAATAAAATAATAAACCCCCAAAATAAAAAAAATTCCCTGCCCTATTCTAAATTCAACAAATTTTAAAGCTCTTTACCTTACCAGCCCTTAAAAGGGCCTTTTGTGGGGCATGCCCCAAAGAATTCAGCTCTTTTGCATACAACAAATACAATACCCCCCCCCCATTACAACCCACCACCCACATACCCCTATTCTAAACCCACCCAAACCCCCCTTAAAAAAGCCTAACACTACCCCCCTGAAGATCTCCCTACCTTGTCTTCACCACACCGGGCCGAACTCCTGATCCGATCCGGGCGATGTCTTCCTCCAAGCGGCAAAGAAGAATTCTTCCTCCGGCGATGTCATGTGGTGAAGACAAGGTAGGGAGATCTTCAGGGGGTAGTGTTAGGCTTTTTTAAGGGGGGTTTGGGTGGGTTTAGAATAGGGGTATGTGGGTGGTGGGTTGTAATGGGGGGGGGGGGTATTGTATTTGTTGTATGCAAAAGAGCTGAATTCTTTGGGGCATGCCCCACAAAAGGCCCTTTTAAGGGCTGGTAAGGTAAAGAGCTTTGAAATTTGTTGAATTTAGAATAGGGCAGGGAATTTTTTTTATTTTGGGGGTTTATTATTTTATTAGGGGGCTTAGAATAGGTGTAATTAGCTTAAATATCTTGTAATCTTTTTTTTATTTTTTGTAATTTAGTGTTTGTTTTTTTTTGTAATTTAGTTTAGTTAATTTAATTGTATTTTTAGATAGATGTTTGTAGTTTATTAAATTTATTGATAGTGTAGGTGTATTTGTAACTTAGGTTAGGATTTATTTTACAGGTAATTGGGTAATTATTTTAACTAGGTAGATATTAAATAGTTAATAACTATTTAATATCTATTATACCTAGTTAAAATAATTAACAATTTACCTGTAAAATAAATATTAACCCTAACATAGCTACAATGTAATTATTAATTATATTGTAGCTATCTTAGGGTTTATTTTATAGGTAAGTATTTAGATTTAAATAGGAATATTTTAGTTTATAAATGAATTAGATTAATTTAATATAAATTTAGTTAGGGTTAGATAGAGTTAATATAGTTAATATAAATACTATAGTAACTATATTAACTATATTAACCCTAATATAATTAGGGTTAATATAGTTAATATATATAATGTAATACCTATATTAACTATAATATACTTAGGGTTAATATAGATAATATAGCTGGCGGCGGGGTAGGTAGATTAAATTAGGGGTTAATCATTTTAATAGAGATGGCGGCGGTGTAAGGGGCTTACATTAGGGGTTAATAATTTTAATATAGATGGCGGCGGTGTTAGGGGCTCACTTTAGGGGGTTATAGATATAATATAGCTGGCGGCGGGGTACGGGAGCGCAGGTTTAGGGGTTAATAACTTTATTAGGTTGCGGCGGGGTAAAGGAGCGGCGGTTTAGGGGTTAATAGCTTTTTTATTGTTAGGCTAGTGAGGGGGGATAGCGGATAGAGGGTTAGACAGTGCGGGCTATGTTAGGGAGGCGTGTTAGACAGTGCGGGCTATGTTAGGGAGGCGTGTTAGACAGTGCGGGCTATGTTAGGGAGGCGTGTTAGACAGTGCGGGCTATGTTAGGGAGGCGTGTTAGACAGTGCGGGTGTTTTAAACTTTAGTCAGGTTTTATAGGCGCCGGCAGTTTCTAACGTGCCGCAAGTCACTGGCGACGCCAGAAATTTGTACTTACGCAGATTTCTGGACATCGCTGGTTTGTGAGACTTACGGCACGTTAGCATCTGACGGCGACTTATATGGGATAGCTCGAGTTGCGAGCTGAAACTGCGGGCGACGCCGGTTCCCTCGCTTGCGCCGCAAACTGCGATCGATATCGGATCGCGCCCCTTGTAATTACATATTTTCCTGCAAGCTTCCAATAAATCAGCACAGTAGATGAGTGTGATTCTTTTAAATGCATTAACACCTTACTTGCTGCAGATATATGGCCGGTTTAGGTTTGTGAAGTCTGTATTGTGCACTTCCAATTCTCAGAACTGAGAAAACCCACACTTTTTAGACTTAAATTACAGTCAAAGGGTACAAAATAAGTATTGAAAGTATATTGCAGAGTTGTTTTACTACAAATAATGAAATACTTTTTAATCACAATCTTACACCTAGATTACGAGTTTTTGTCGGTAAGGCTGTTCGGGGCTAACAAGCCTTTTTTTCTTACTGCTCACTTAAGCTGGTATTACAAGTTTTCTTCAAGCCGACGTTAGCCTCAGAAAAGTGAGCGTTGAGCAAAATTTAGCTCCAAATCTCACTGTAATACCAGTGTTGCTTACGGTAGCGGTAAGCTGGTAAAACGTGCTTGTACACAATTTCCCCATAGGAAACAATGGGGCTGAGCAGGCTGAAAAAAACACCTGCAAAAAAGCAGCGTTCAGCTCCTAACGCAGCCCCATTGTTTCCTATGGGGAAATTAATTTTATGTCTGCACCTAACACCCTAACATGAACCCCAAGTCTAAACACCTCTAATCTTACACTTATTAACCCCTAATCTGCCGCCCCCGCTATCACTGACACTTACATTATATTATTAACCCCTAATCTGCCGCTCCGGACACCACCACCTACATTATACTTATGAACCCCTAATCTACTGCCCCCAACATCGCCGAAACCTACATTATAGTTATTAACCCCTAATCTGCCCCCCAACGTCGCTGCAATTATATTAAATGTATTAACCCCTAATCTGCCGACCCAACGTCGCCGCTACTATATTAAATTTATTAACCCCTAAATCTAACCCTAACCCCCCCTAACTTAAATATAATTTAAATAAAACAAAATTGAATTACTACAATTAAATAAATTAATCCTATTTAAAACTAAATAATTACCTATAAAATAAACGATAAGATAGCTACAATATAATTAATAATTACATTGTAGCCATCTTAGGGTTTATTTTTATTTTACAGGCAACTTTGTATTTATTTTAACTAGGTACAATAGTTATTAAATAGTTATTAACTATTTAATAACTACCTAGCTACAATAAGTACAAAAGTACCTGTAAAATAAACTCTAACCTAAGTTACAATTACACCTAACACTACACTATAATTAAAGGGACAGTCAAGTCCAAAAAAAAACTTTCATGATTTAAATAGGGCATGTCATTTTAAACAGCTTTTCAATTTACTTATATCATTAATTTAGCTTTGTTCTCTTGGTATTCTTAGTTGAAAGCTAATTCTAGGAGGTTCATATGCTAATTTCTTAGACCTTGAAGACTGCCTCTAATCTGAATGCATTTTGACCACTAGAGGGAATTAGTTCATGTGTTTAATATAGATAACATTGAGCTCATGCATGTGAAGTTACACTGGAGTGAGCACCAGTGTTCCCTCTAAGGCCAGTTTTGCGTGTGGCCCAGCAGTGAAACAGTTAATTAGGTAACCACACCCTGCAATTAGCAAACACTACACAATGCAGATGGCAAGGTATGGTTCTCTTGTTAACTGTTTCACTGCTGGGTTGCACACAAAACTGTCCTTAGAGGGAGCACTGGTGAGCACTGATTGGCTTAAATGCAAGTCTGTTAAAAGAAATGAAATAAGGGGGCAGTCTGCAGAGACTTAGATACAAGGTAATCACAGATGTAAAAAGTGTATTTCTATAACAGTGTTGGTTTTGCAAAACTGAGGAATGGGTAATAAAGGGATTATCTTTCTTTTTAAACAACAAAAAATCTGTTGTTGACTTTCCCTTTAAACTAATTACGAACCCCCCCCCCCACACACTAAATTACAGAAAATAAAGAAAGAATTACAAGAATTTTAAACTAATTACACCTACTCTAATCCCCCTAATAAAATACCCCCCCCAAAAAAAATAATAAAATTCCCTACCCTATACTAAATTACAAATAGCCCTTTAAAGGGCCTTTTGCGGGGCATTGCCCCAAAGTAATCAGCTCTTTCACCTGGGGCAATGCCCCACAAAAGGCCCTTTTAAGGGCTATTTTTAATTTAGTATAGAATAGGGAATTTTATTATTTTTTTTTTGGGGGGGGGTTATTTTATTAGGGGGATTAGAGTAGGTGTAATTAGTTTAAAATTCTTGTAATTCTTTTTTATTTTCTGTAAATTAGTGTTTGTTTTTTTCGTAATTTAGTTTATTTAATTTAATTGTAATTAATTGTAGGTAGTTTAGGTAATTAATTTAATTATAGTGTAGTGTTAGGTGTAATTGTAACTTAGGTTAGGGTTTATTTTACAGGTACTTTTGTACTTATTTTAGCTAGGTAGTTATTAAATAGTTAATAACTATTGTACCTAGTTAAAATAAATACAAAGTTACCTGTAAAATAAAAATAAACCCTAAGATGGCTACAATGTAATTATTAATTATATTGTAGCTATCTTATGGTTTATTTTATAGGTAAGTATTTAGTTTTAAATAGGAATAATGTATTTAATTGTAGTAATTTAATTTCGTTTTATTTAAATATTATTTAAGTTAGGAGGGGTTAGGGTTAGATTTAGATTTAGGGGTTAATAAATGTAATATAGTAGCAGCGACGTTGGGGTTGGCAGATTAGGGGTTAATAAATGTAGGTAGGTTTCGGCGATGTTAGGGACGGCAGATTAGGGGTTAATAAAATGTAACTAGTGTTTGCGAGGCGGGATTGCGGCGGTTTAGGGGTTAATAATTTATTAAAGTGGCGGCGATGTCCGGTCGGCAGATTAGGGGTTAAACATTTTAGGTAAGTGTTTCCGATGTGGGGGGGGGGCCTCGGTTTAGGGGTTAATACGTAGTTTATGGGTGTTAGTGTACTTTTTAGCACTTTAGTTAAGAGTTTTATGTTACGGCGTTAGCCCATAAAACTCTTAACTACTGACTTTTATATGCGGTAGGAGTCTTGCCAGGAGAGGGTCTACCGCTCACTTTTTCAGGCGATCATAATACCGGGCGTTAGGCAAATCCCATTAAAAAGATAGGATACGCAATTGACGTAAGGGGATTTGCGGTAAGCTAAAATTGCGGAAACAAAAGTGAGCGGTAGACCCTCTCCTGCCTGACTCGTAATACCAGCGGGCGATAAAAAGCAGCGTTGGGACCCCTCAACGCTGCTTTTTAAGGCTAACGCAAGACTCGTAATCTAGCCACTAGTGTTTCATGTCCCATTAATGTTTGTATGTCCCTTTAATACTTTTTTGCCATTGAACTTAGAGAGATTAAACATTGCAGACAAATGCGTACACGCTCTCATCTGACCTGTGATTGTATGAATATATACAAACACGTATTTTATACTATCATAAGCAGATGTCTACGCTGAACACACAAACCACAAACAACTGCTATCTCTTATCACTGCAAACTATGGTACTGTGTGCTCTACAGTTGCTTAGAGATTCACTATTTAGAGAAACATTAGAAACTGTCAAGTCACTGCTATAATATCCAGCAGAAGGTTGAAGGTAAACTGTGGTAACTGTGATGATCGCAGCTCACCTCAGGGTAACTGAGACAAAGATTAAGGCAAAGCTACTACATTTGTAAGTCGTTAGCAGTTCTGTGCTTGTTTTCAAGACATGGATTTATATATCAGACAGAGGTCATTTGAATATTATATTTAATGGTTACTAATTCATTTCCTAATTGTTGAACATATTTTAACAAAAATATTTATACTATAAATGTAGGGAGGCTGGAATTAACATTAAAAACATATATCATGGGCAAGATTACATATGCCGCATTGCCATTTCTTACGTGGTTTTGGTATAACATATACGGCGCTGCAATTTTTACTCCCATAAGCTAACATAGAACCGCGTCGCAAATCGGTATCAAATATTCAGTGCAAGGACTTACGCGGCGAAAATTGAGTAATTTTTCTCTATTTTCACCTTGCCACACATAGGCAGGCGCAGCAAGCCTTAGGCTGAAAATGTGAGCACAGTAACTCCCGTAACTGCCTGAAAATATTAAGTATTAACCCCTAATCCGCCATTAACCCACATCGCAATAAAGCTTATAAATGTATTAACCCCTAATCCGCATTAACCCACATTGCAATAAACCTAATAAAACTATTAACCCCTAATCTGCCATTAACCCCACAACGCAATAAACCTAATACAACTATTAACCCCTAATCCGCCATTAACCCACAACTCAATAAACCTAATAAAACTATTAACCCCTAATCCGCCAAACCCACACAATGCAATAATCCTAATACATCTATTAACCCCTAATTCGCCAAACCCCCACAACGCAAATAACTAATTAAATTACTAAGCCCCCTTACCTAACACCCCCTAAATAAACCCCAGTTACCTAAATTAAAAAATACTAAGTTATAATTAAAATGAAAAAGCTAACATTACTTAAAAATAAAAAAATTAAAACAATCTAAGATTACAAAAAATAAAAAGTCTATCATTACATAAATTAATAAACCAAATTATCAAAATAAAAAAAATTAGACCTAATCCCTATGAAAATAAAAAAGCCCCCCCCCCAAAATAAAAACACCTCCTATTCTAATACTAAACTTAAAAGGGCCTTTTGTAGGGTTGCTCTAAATTAAACAGCTGTTAGAGAGTCCCCCCTCTAACAGTAAAACTCACCACCCAACAAACCCCTCAAAATAAAAAAAAACTAACACTAAAAAATTCTAAACTACCCATTGTCCCTAAAGGGGCATTTGTATGGGCATTGCCTTTAAAAGGGCATTCAGCTATTTTACTGCCCTTAAAAGGGCATTCGGCTCTTTTAAGAGTGCCCAATAAATAACTAATCTAAAAAAACAAATAAAAATTTAAAAAAGCCAAAGATTTGGACAGCCAATAGGATTTCAGTAGCTCTCATCCTAATGGCTGATTTGAATTTGAAAAATCAAATCAGCCAATAGGAATGCAAGGGACGCCATATTTAAATGCGTATCTTGAGTTCACTATTCAGTGTACGGCAGCGATTGTACAAAGAGGATCGATCCTCCACGCTCCATGGCTCCGCAGTCGCCGGTCCTGCTCCGCACTCATCTCCGCTCTGTGTCGGCTTGGTCCTGGATGAAGAAGGAAGTGGTCCCCGCTTGGAAGAAGATGTTGGCCGCTTGGAAGAAGACTTCACTGCCTGGAACAGAACCTTCTCCAGAAGCCAGACTTCAGGAATGGTGAGTACCTATTTGGGGGTTAGAGTTAGTTTTTTTTTGGGGGGGGGGGTTGTTTGTTTTTTAGATTAGGGTTTTAATGGGCAATCGTAAAAGAGCTGAATGCCCTTTTAAGTGCAATGCCCATACAAATGCTCCTTTAGGGGCAATGGGTAGTTTAGTTTTTTTTAGTTTTAGGTTTATTTATTTTAGGGGATTTGGTGGGTGGGGGGTTTTACTGTTGGGGGGGACTTGTCACTGGGGACTCCAGAAATGTGTATTTACGCGCATTTCTGGACATCGCTAGTTTATCTGACTTACGGCACTTTATGAACTGCCGGCGCCGTATATGTGATACCCCGATGTGCGAGGTGAATTTACGGGCGGCGCGGGTTTCAGCAGTTACGCTGAAGCTTGCACCGCATATGTACTCTCGCACCATATCTGTTCACTTTAGTCTATTGATTTGTAGATAGAGTAGTTCATTCATTAAGTAGGCTCCCAGCAGAGATGGTAAAATACTGTTATTCACATTAAAATATATCTAACAGATAAGAAATATTAATATGAGCTGGTGTTGATTAGTTGTCACTATTTTGTTGTGTTTAGTGACATAACAGTATGTATCTTAAAGGGATACGAAACCCCCCAAAAAATTTTTGTGATTCAGACAGAGCATGCCATTTTTAAAAAGTTTCCAATTGACTTATTATCACATTTTCTTTGTTCCAATGGTATTCTTTGTTGAAGAGATACCTAGGTAGGAGTCTGGAGGACTACATGGCAGTAAATATTGAATAGCTAATGCTTGCAAAACTGCTGCCATTTAGAGATGTGCATTCATTTTCGGACGAATGCATATTTGTCACGAAAATCTGATTTTCAATTTGTTTTAATGAAATGAATATCCGAATGAATGCACCAAGGAAAATAAAGAAAATGGAAAAAAAACTGATTAAAATCATCAGTATTCACTTGTTTACTTTTATTAATGTTTTAAGCGGTTAATACTTACCTTTGCACGTTCTCCATGCTCTCCACAGCACACTAAGGTAAGTATTGTAGTTACAGGTGAACTTTTCACTTGTAGCTTTGAAACACATTTGTAAATGTTTAACGAAAATTCAGTATTCGTTTTATTTTAAACTAAACGAATACCGAATAATGCAGCCACCAAATATTCGGCGAAACTAATTTTCCTGAATATTCGGACTGAAAATTTCATCTGATACAAAAGTTTCTTGGCTGTACATGTCTACTGCAATCAATATAGTGCTCCAGACATTTAGACGCTCCTGATCTTATGTCCCTGCTTTTCAACAAACGATACCAAGAGAATTGATTGATAATAGGAGTAAATTAGACAACTATTTTAAATTGTACTCTCTATCTAAAACCATGGGTTCGGGACCCATTATTGGGTCCCAACAGCATGTTTACTGGGATAAGACTTGTGTGTGTGGTGTGGGTTGTATAAGAGTGTGTGTGTGTGTGTGTGTGTGTGTGTGTATGTGTGGTGTGTGTTGTATGAGAGCTCTATGGTGTGTGTTGTATGAGAGTGTGTGTGGTGTGTGTTGTATGAGAGTGTGTATGGTGTATGTTGTATGAGAGTGTGTGTGGTGTGTGTTGTATGAGAGTGTGTGGTGTGTGTTGTATGAGAGTGTGTTTGTGTGTGTTGTATGATAGTATGTGTGGTGTGTGTTGTATGAGAGTGTGTGTGGTGTGTGTTGTATGAGAGTGTGTGTGGTGTGTGTTGTATGAGAGTGTGTGGTGTGTGTTGTATGAGAGTGTGTTTGTGTGTGTTGTATGATAGTGTGTGTGTTGTATAAGAGTGTGTGGTGTGTGTTGTATGAGAGTGTGTCTGTGTGTGTGGTGTGTGTGTTGTATGAGAGTGTGTGTGGTGTGTGTTGTATTAGAGTGTTTGTGGTGTGTGTTGTATGAGAGTGTGTGTGTTGTGTGTTGTATGAGAGTGTGTGTGTATTGTATGTTGTATGAGAGTGTGTGTGGTGTGTGTGTTGTATGAGAGTGTGTGTGGTGTGTGTTGTATGAGAGAGTGTGTGTGTGTTGTATGAGAGTTTGCATGGTGTGTGTGTGTGGTGTGTGTTGTATGAGAGAGTGTGTGTGTTTTGTATAAGAGTGTGTGTGGTGTGTGTGTTGTATAAGAGTGTGTGTGGTGTGAGAGAATTTGTGTGTTGTGTATAACATACCTCCCAACATTTCAAAATTCAAAAGAGGGAGAGACCCCCCCACCCCACCCGCGGCAGATATTTGAAATGTGGTGGGCAGGAACAGGGGCGGGGATTAAAAAATCATACGACCAAAGTAATATAAATAAAAGTCTAAATAAAGTCATATCTTTTAATACTCTTAGGAAGCAAATCAAACACAAGCTCACACAACTGGTATAGCCATGTGAGCTCTGTATTTAATTAACCTTTGCAGAGACAGTGCTAAATATTTTTATCATAATTGGACATTTAATAATAGATTCTTTAAAACTGCTCTCTGCATTCCCCATTAATATTCTAGATTCTGGTCTTTAAAGTTAGCAAAAATGCACAGTAGCACACTACATAACATACACTTACACATGCAGATACACATACACACACACACTACATAGCATACACTTACACATGCAGATACACACACACTACATAGCATACACTTACACATGCAGATACACACACACTACATTGCATACACTTACACATGCAGGCACACACTACATATCATACACTAATACAGGCAGATACACACACACACTACATATCATACACTTATACATACAGATACACACTACACAGCTTACACTTATACATACAGATACACACACACGTATAGATACAGATAGACACACACTACATCATATATGGGTATCTGTAACTCATTGTATGGGCTCCTGGGGTTGGCAAGCACATCAGCTGGCAGTCTGAGGCTGCCACTGTTTGTTACCCTGGTGTTAGCACTGCTCAACGTATAAAACTGAAGGCATGTTAGTATTATCACCAGGGGTTAGACGTCATCACTACCAGAGGTAGGTTATAGAGGTCACCATTACCTGAGGTCAGAGGGTATACAGCCTTCCTGCTTTACCCACACACCATTAATTTTCAACAAAGAATCTAACATGTATATAACCCTGGGAGAGAAGAGCCAACTGCTTCTGAGTATGTGCCCAATAAAATTTAAATTATTATAATTTTTTTAATGCATGGGGAAATGCGGGACAGATGGCTAGCAACCCGGGACAGCGGGACAGACCCCTAAAATCGGGACTGTCCCGCGAAAATCGGGATAGTTGTGGGGTATAGTATAAGAGTGTGTGTGGTGTGTGTTGTATGAGAGTGTGTGTGGTGTGTGTTGTATGAGAGTGTTTGTGTGTTATATGAGAGTGTGTGTGGTGTGTGGTATGTGGTGTGTGTTGTGTGAGAGTTTCATGTCCTTTTAAATATTTAATGGTAAATACAGGAATATATTTTAGATATGGGTTGCTGTAGGTTAATTACAGGTCTTTTTTGCACCTTTTGCTTTATTTATTTATTTAACATTTGGAGGTGGCTGCATGAAGGGAGAAGCTTTTAGGAGGAAATTTTTAATATTCACTTTTATATTATATTTGTTTCCTGATTAAATCCTGGATCACTTTCTCCAAAAAATGTCTCCATGTATTAAATCTGAATTTGCAGCTGTGGAATTGAATATATTAAATATTAAAGTGATGGTAAACTTTCTCCTTTTTTAAAATCAGATCCGGAATTTTCGTAATATTTTAGCGTTTCATTCATCAGATGTAATGAAGATGCAATATAACTTACTTTTTAATATAGATATGAAATTATTATTATTATTTATTATTATCATTTATTTGTATAGCGCCGCCAAATTCTGTAGCGCTGGGTACAGTGGTAGGGGTATACAATGACAAAGATTTGTGATAAAATACAAAACATAACAAAACAAATATAGTACACAGGAGGAAGAGGGCCCTGCTCCGGAGAGCTCACAGTCTAGATTCAAATTCCCTGCGCTTTGCCGCCCACTGCAAAAGTCAATTTTTCTGTGAACTAAAAGTTTTAATTGTTCTCCAATCAGTGCTATAACTACAATAAAAGTGCCATATGGGGAGAGCGCTGATTGGAGAATATCTGATTTTATAAAGGGGAGAGTTTACCATCACTTTAAAGGGACACTGAACCCAATTTTTTTCTTTCGTGATTTAAATAGAGCATGCAATTTCTTCTGTTAAGTGTGATCAGTCCACGGGTCATCATTACTTCTGGGATATTAACTCCTCCCCAACAGGAAGTGCAAGAGGATTCACCCAGCAGAGCTGCATATAGCTCCTCCCCTCTACGTCACTCCCAGTCATTCTCTTGCACCCAACGACTAGATAGGAGGTGTGAGAGGGCTATGGTGATTATACTTAGTTTTATATCTTCAATCAAAAGTTTGTTATTTTAAAATAGCACCGGAGTGTGTTATTACCTCTCTGGCAGAGTTTGAAGAAGAATCTACCAGAGTTTTTGCTATGATTTTAGCCGGAGTAGTTGAGATCATATTGCTGTTTCTCGGCCATCTGAGGAGAGGTAATCTTCAGATCAGGGGACAGCGGGCAGATGAATCTGCATAGAGGTATGTAGCAGCTTTTATTTTCTGACAATGGAATTGATGAGAAAATCCTGCCATACCGATATAATGTCATGTATGTATACTTTACACTTCAGAGAATTACACTGTAAGAAGTACATAAAGCTGTTTAATAACTAGAAATTATGTTTAACGTTTTTGCTGGAATGTAAAATCGTTTTCATTTGCTGAGGTACTGAGTGAATAAATGTTTGGGCACCATTTTTCCACTTGGCAGTTGCTTAAATCTGTTTTTTTCTGTCAGTTTCTGTTCTCCCTCACTGCTGTGTGTGAGGGGGAGGGGCGGTTTTGGCGCCTTTTCTATGCATCAGTTATTTCAGTCAGCAGCTCATTGTATTTCCTGCATGATCCGGTTCATCTCTACAGAACTCAGGGGTCTTCAAACTTATTTTGAGGGAGGTAATTTCTCTCAGCAGAGCTGTGAGAATTATAGTTTGACTGAAATAAAAACTTTTATTCTGTAATTTGTTTCCTGCTTTCAGAAATTGTTATCTTTGTTAATGGGATTAAACCTTTGCTAAAGTTGTGTTGTTTACAAGGATTGAGGCTATAACTGTTTCAATTTATTAATTTTCAACTGTCATAGATTTTCTGTGCTTCTTAAAGGCACAGTACGTTTTTAATTGAATTGTATTCCAAGTTGCAAGTTTATTTGCTAGTGTGTTAAACATGTCTGATTCAGAGGATGATATCTGTGTCATTTGTTGCAATGCCAAAGTGGAGCCCAATAGAAATTTATGTACTAACTGTATTGATGCTATTTTAAATAAAAGTCAATCTGTACAAATTGAACAAATTTCACCAAACAACGAGGGGAGAGTTATGCCGACTAACTCGCCTCACGTGCCAGTACCTGCATCTCCCGCTCGGGAGGTGCGTGATATTGTAGCGCCGAGTACATCTGGCCGGCCATTACAAATCACATTACAGGATATGGCTTCTGTTATGACTGAAGTTTTGGCTAAATTACCAGAACTAAGGGGTAAGCGTGATCACTCTGGGGTGAGAACAGAGTGCGCTGATAATATTAGGGCCATGTCAGATACTGCGTCACAGGTTGCAGAACATGAGGACGGAGAACTTCATTCTGTGGGTGACGGTTCTGATCCAAACAGACTGGATTCAGATATTTCAAATTTTAAATTTAAACTGGAAAACCTCCGTGTATTACTAGGGGAGGTGTTAGCGGCTCTGAATGATTGTAACACAGTTGCAATACCAGAGAAAATGTGTAGGTTGGATAAATATTTTGCGGTACCGACGAGTACTGAGGTTTTTCCTATACCTAAGAGAATTACTGAAATTGTTTCTAAGGAGTGGGATAGACCCGGTGTGCCGTTCTCACCCCCTCCGATATTTAGAAAAATGTTTCCAATAGACGCCACCACACGGGACTTATGGCAAACGGTCCCTAAGGTAGAGGGAGCAGTTTCTACTTTAGCTAAGCGTACCACTATCCCGGTGGAGGATAGCTGTGCCTTTTCAGATCCAATGGATAAAAAATTAGAGGGTTACCTTAAGAAAATGTTTGTTCAACAAGGTTTTATATTGCAACCCCTTGCATGCATTGCGCCGATCACGGCTGCAGCGGCGTTCTGGATTGAGTCTCTGGAAGAGAACATTAGTTCAGCTACTCTGGACGACATTACGGACAGGCTTAGAGTCCTTAAACTAGCTAATTCATTCATTTCGGAGGCCGTAGTACATCTAACTAAACTTACGGCGAAGAATTCAGGATTCGCCATTCAGGCACGCAGGGCGCTGTGGCTAAAATCCTGGTCAGCTGATGTTACTTCTAAGTCTAAATTGCTTAATATACCTTTCAAAGGGCAGACCTTATTCGGGCCCGGGTTGAAAGAGATTATCGCTGACATTACAGGAGGTAAAGGCCATGCCCTGCCTCAGGACAAAGCCAAAACTAAGACTAGACAGTCTAATTTTCGTTCCTTTCGTAATTTCAAAGCAGGAGCATGGAACAAGGGCAAGCAGCACCAAAACAGGAAGGAGCTGTTGCTCGCTACAGACAAGGCTGGAAACCTAACCAGTCCTGGAACAAGGGCAAGCAGACCAGGAAACCTACTGCTGCCCCTAAAACGTCATGAATTGAGGGCCCCCGATCCGGGATCGGATCTAGTGGGGGGCAGGCTTTCTCTCTTCGCCCAGGCTTGGGCAAGAGATGTCCAGGATCCCTGGGCGCTAGAAATAATATCTCAGGGATACCTTCTGGACTTCAAATCCTCTCCTCCAAGAGAGAGATTTCATCTGTCAAGGTTGTCAACAATCCAGACAAAGAAAGAGGCGTTTCTACGCTGCGTACAAGAGCTCTTGTTAATGGGAGTAATCCACCCAGTTCCACGATCGGAACAGGGACAGGGGTTTTACTCAAATCTGTTTGTGGTTCCCAAAAAAGAGGGAACTTTCAGACCAATCCTGGACTTAAAGATCCTAAACAAATTTCTAAGAGTTCCATCGTTCAAGATGGAAACTATTCGAACAATTTTGCCCATGATCCAAGAGGGTCAGTACATGACCACAGTGGATTTAAAGGATGCTTACCTTCACATACCGATTCACAGAAATCATTACCGGTATCTAAGGTTTGCCTTTCTAGACAGGCATTACCAATTTGTAGCTCTTCCATTCGGATTGGCTACGGCTCCAAGAATCTTCACAAAGGTTCTGGGCACTCTTCTGGCGGTACTAAGACCGCGAGGAATTTCAGTAGCTCCGTACCTAGACGACATACTGATACAAGCTTCAAGCTTTCAAACTGCCAAATCTCATACAGAGTTAGTACTGGCATTTCTAAGGTCACATGGATGGAAGGTGAACGAAAAGAAAAGTTCACTCGTTCCACTCACAAGAGTTCCCTTCCTGGGGACTCTTATAGATTCTGTAAAAATGAAGATTTACCTGACAGAGGACAGGTTAACAAGACTTCAAAGTGCTTGCCGCACCCTTCATTCCATTCAACACCCGTCAGTGGCTCAATGCATGGAGGTAATTGGCTTAATGGTAGCGGCAATGGACATAGTACCCTTTGCTCGCCTACACCTCAGACCACTGCAACTGTGCATGCTAAGTCAGTGGAATGGGGATTACTCAGACTTATCCCCTTCTCTGAATCTGGATCAAGAGACCAGAAATTCTCTTCTTTGGTGGCTTTCTCGGCCACATCTGTCCAGGGGGATGCCATTCAGCAGACCAGACTGGACAATTGTAACAACAGACGCCAGCCTTCTAGGTTGGGGTGCCGTCTGGAATTCTCTGAAAGCTCAGGGACAATGGAGTCAGGAGGAGAGTCTCCTGCCAATAAACATTCTGGAATTGAGAGCAGTTCTCAATGCCCTCCTGGCTTGGCCCCAGTTGACAACGCGGGGTTTCATCAGGTTTCAGTCGGACAACATCACGACTGTAGCTTACATCAACCATCAGGGAGGGACACGAAGCTCCCTAGCTATGATGGAAGTATCAAAGATAATTCGCTGGGCAGAGTCTCACTCTTGCCACCTGTCAGCAATCCACATCCCGGGAGTGGAGAACTGGGAGGCGGATTTCTTAAGTCGTCAGACTTTTCATCCAGGGGAGTGGGAACTTCATCCGGAGGTCTTTGCCCAAATACTTCGACGTTGGGGCAAACCGGAGATAGATCTCATGGCGTCTCGACAGAACGCCAAGCTTCCTCGTTACGGGTCCAGATCCAGGGATCCAGAAGCAGTCCTGATAGATGCCCTGACAGCACCTTGGGACTTCAGGATGGCTTACGTGTTTCCACCCTTCCCGATGCTTCCTCGATTGATTGCCAGAATCAAACAAGAGAGAGCATCAGTGATTCTAATAGCACCTGCGTGGCCACGCAGGACTTGGTATGCAGATCTGGTGGACATGTCATCCTGTCCACCTTGGTCTCTACCTCTGAAACAGGACCTTCTGATTCAGGGTCCCTTCAAACATCAAAGTCTAACTTCTCTGAAGCTGACTGCTTGGAAATTGAACGCTTGATTTTATCAAGACGTGGGTTTTCTGAGTCAGTTATTGATACCTTAATACAGGCTAGGAAACCTGTTACCAGAAAGATTTACCATAAGATATGGCGTAAATACCTATATTGGTGTGAATCCAAAGGTTACTCTTGGAGTAAGGTTAGGATTCCTAGGATATTGTCTTTTCTACAAGAAGGTTTAGAAAAGGGTTTATCCGCTAGTTCATTAAAGGGACAGATCTCAGCTCTGTCCATTCTGTTACACAAACGTCTGTCAGAAATTCCTGACGTCCAGGCTTTTTGTCAGGCTTTGGCCAGGATTAAGCCTGTGTTTAAAACGGTTGCTCCACCATGGAGTTGAAACCTTGTTCTTAATGTTTTACAGGGCGTTCCATTTGAACCCCTTCATTCCATTGATATAAAGTTGTTATCTTGGAAAGTTCTATTTTTAATGGCTATTTCCTCGGCTCGAAGAGTCTCTGAGTTATCAGCCTTACATTGTGATTCTCCTTATTTGATTTTTCATTCGGATAAGGTAGTTCTGCGTACTAAACCTGGGTTCTTACCTAAGGTAGTTACTAACAGGAATATCAATCAAGAGATTGTTGTTCCTTCTTTATGCCCAAATCCTTCTTCGAAGAAGGAACGTCTACTGCACAACCTGGATGTAGTCCGTGCTCTAAAATTTTACTTACAGGCAACTAAGGAATTTCGACAAACGTCTTCTCTGTTTGTCGTTTACTCTGGGCAGAGGAGAGGTCAAAAAGCTTCTGCTACCTCTCTTTCTTTTTGGCTTCGTAGCATAATTCGTTTAGCTTATGAGACTGCTGGACAGCAGCCTCCTGAAAGGATTACAGCTCATTCCACTAGAGCTGTGGCTTCTACTTGGGCCTTTAAGAATGAGGCCTCTGTTGAACAGATTTGCAAGGCTGCAACTTGGTCTTCGCTTCATACTTTTTCCAAATTTTACAAATTTGACACTTTTGCTTCATCGGAGGCTATTTTTGGGAGAAAGGTTCTTCAGGCAGTGGTTCCTTCTGTATAAAGAGCCTGCCTATCCCTCCCGTCATCCGTGTACTTTTGCTTTGGTATAGGTATCCCAGAAGTAATGATGACCCGTGGACTGATCACACTTAACAGAAGAAAACATAATTTATGCTTACCTGATAAATTCCTTTCTTCTGTAGTGTGATCAGTCCACGGCCCGCCCTGTTTTAAGGCAGGTAATATTTTTTAATTTATACTCCAGTCACCACTTCACCCTTGGCTTTTCCTTTCTCGTTGGTCCTTGGTCGAATGACTGGGAGTGACGTAGAGGGGAGGAGCTATATGCAGCTCTGCTGGGTGAATCCTCTTGCACTTCCTGTTGGGGAGGAGTTAATATCCCAGAAGTAATGATGACCCGTGGACTGATCACACTACAGAAGAAAGGAATTTATCAGGTAAGCATAAATTATGTTTTTAAGCAACTTTCTAATTTACTCATATTATCAATTTTTCTTTGTTATCTTGCTCTCTTTATTTGAAAAAGAAGGCCTCTAAGCTTTTTTTTTTGAGTTCAGACTCTGGACAGCACTTTTTTATTGGTGGATGAATTTATCCACCAATCAGCAAGAACAACCCAGGTTGTTCACCAAAAATGGGCCAGAATCTAAACGTACATTCTTGCATTTCAAATAAAGATACCAAGAGAATAAAGAAAATTTCATAATAGGAGTAAATTAGAAAGTTGCTTAAAATTGCGTGCTCTATCTGAATCACAAAAGAAAAAAAATTGGGTTCAGTGTCCCTTTAATGTAATCATATTTTTTATTTTTCTTTACATTTATTTTTCTCATTTGCATAAACAGTGTTTATACAGTTAATTTTAAATCTTGTTAGAAAGGAATTTATTACTTCATAGCTACTTGTAAATACATATTTTGGAAAGCTGGAAACTTTGTTTTTAAACCACCCACAATGCCTTTCATTCTCGATTCCTTCCCAGATATTTTTCTTTTGTTTATAAACAAGACATGAGTTAACACAACTGGCTGTGCCAGCAGCCAGGAGGTTAAACTAATAGAAAACTCCTGTTTTGAGTGTGAACATAGCTGTGTCATGATTCACTTTTTTAGCGTAGCCTGGTGTGGATGACTTTGCAGTATTTGAAGGAAGAGTGTGTTTTTTTTGCTAAACCAAACCTCACTGATAACACAGGAGTTTAGCCAGAAAGCTGAGTGAAAATACTTTTCCAGGTATTTTAGAAAACTGTCTGTTGACCTTGCTAAGTCACAAGCTGCTCTTAAGGGTAAGTCATGGTAAAGGAGATGGCTAAATTCAACAAACGAAAGAAGGCATTGAGACAAGTAGGCAGACAGTGTCTTAATTATGCTTAACAGGAAGTGGTTAACCCGTGTTTTAAAATTGTTATACAATTCTCTTGTTTCTAAAATGTAGACCTTTTTTATCTTCTGTTTACAGAGATCTAGCTTTGTACTTGTGAGCCTTGGTTCTATACCACACAGTTTTCTACCCTGCCTGGGATCCAGCAATGGAATAATGGAAACAGAAAATGTCAGGAAAATGGAAAGGAAATGTGAATTAAACAGGATAATAACGCTGGGAATATTTCCTGACACGTGACTGTTAAATTGTAAAACCAAATGTGACTTCTTAAGAAGATGTAAGTATTTCATTTAGCTTTTGTTAAGTCTGTTCATTTAGATATATAATGATTAACCATTTTAACTAACATAGAATTAGTTAAAAATGCTTCTCCTATTAGCCAGCCTTAACCCCTTAATGACAACTGACGTACCAGGTACGTCATGCATTAACAAGTAGTTAATGACAATGGACGTACCTGGTACGTCAGTTGTCTAAGAGAGTGCTGGAAGCGATCGCAATCGCTTCCAGCAGCTCTCAGGGTATTGCAGTGATGCCTCCATATGGAGGCATCCTGCAATACCTTTTTAGAAGACTCCGATGCAGAGAGGGCCACTCTGTGGCCCTCTCTGCACCGGTAGCGATGGTGCCGGTTCGTTGGTGGGTGGGAGCGCAACAGGGAGGTGGGTGGGCAGCCCATCGCTACCCTGCATCCGGTTCCTAGAAGTGCAATGTGCACGCCGGGTGCCGGGAGCGTGCGGGGGGCGTGCGTGTGTGTGGGTGTGCGAGCGCGCGCGCGCATTAGCTGGCCACTGACACCAATGAGGAGGGAAGGGGGGGGGAGATTTTTTTTTAAAATAATATAAAAGGATCTGGGAGGTGGAGGGGGGTAGGGGTATTGTGGGGGGCTGCTACACTACAGAAAACCTAAAAAAAAAGAAAAAGAGCAAAAAATACTTTTGTTTTTGGGCAAATTGGGTACTGGCAGACAGCTGCCAGTACCCTAGATGGCCGCAATTAGATAGGGGAGAGGGTTAGTGAGCTGGGGGGGGGGGGATCATGGAGGTTGGGGCTAAGGCAGGAGTCCATCACAGCTAAAATATTTTATTTTTTTGTATTAAAAAAAAAAAAAAACCTCCTTTTATTTAGTACTGGCAGACTTTCTGCCAGTACTTAAGATGGCGGGGACATTTGTGGGGTGGGGGAGGGAAGAGAGCTGTTTGGGAGGGATCAGGGGGTGGGATGTGTCAGGTGGGAGGCTGATCTCTACCCTAAAGCTAAAATTAACCCTGCAAGCTCCCTACAAACTACCTAATTAACCCCTTCACTGCTGGGCATAATTTACGTGTGGTGCGCAGCAGCATTTAGCGGCCTTCTAATTACCAAAAAGCAATGCCAAAGCCATATAAGTCTGCTATTTCTGAACAAAGGGGATCCCAAAGAAGCTTTTACAACAATTTGTGCCATAATAGCACAAGCTGTTTGTAAATAATTTCAGTGAGAAACCTAAAATTGTGAAAAATGTAAAGTTTTTTTTTTATTTGCTCGCATTTGGCGGTGAAATGGTGGCATAAAATATACCAAAATGTGCCTAGATCAATACTTTGGGTTGTCTTCTAACAAAAAATATATACATGTCAAGGGATATTCAGGTATTCCTGACAGATATCAGGGTTCCAATGTAACTAGCGCTAATTTTGAAAAAAAGTGGTTTGGAAATAGCGAAGTGCTACTTGTATTTATGGCCCTATAACTTGCAAAAAAAGCTAAGAACATGTAAACATTGGGTATTTCTAAACTCAGGACAAAATTTAGAAACTATTTAGCATGGGTGTTTTTTGGTGATTGTAGATGTGTAACAGATTTTTGGGGGTCAAAGTTAGAAAAAGTGTGTTTTTTTCCATTTTTTCCTCATATTTTATTATTTTTTTTGTAGTAAATTATAAGACATGATGAAAATAATGGTATCTTTAGAAAGTCCATTTAATGGCGAGAAAAACTGTATATAATATGTGTGAGTACAGTAAATGAGTAAGAGGAAAATTACAGCTAAACACAAACACCGCAGAAATGTAAAAATAGCCATTGTCATTAAGGGTAAGAAAATTGAAAAATGGTCCGGTCATTAAGGGGTTAAAGGGACACTCAAGTCAAAATTAATGATTTCATTATTCAGATAGAGCACGCAATTTTAAACAACTTTCCAATTTACTTCCATTAAAAAAAAAGTCCACAGTCTTTTTATATTTAAACTTTTTGAGTCACCAGCTTCTACTGAGCATGTGAAAGAATTCACAGAATAAGCAGGTATATGAATTTGTGATGGCTGATGGCTGTCGCATGATACGTATATGCATTTGTAAATGGCTGATGGCTGTCACATGGTACAGGGGGAGTGGAAATAGACATCACTTTTAAAATTGTTAAAAAAATCTACTATTCTTTTGACATTCAGACTAAGTGCTATTGCTAATATGTTCGCCCCTGTCCGCCCGAGATTGATAAATCGAGTCCATTGTAAGCTCTTCAGGTCAGAGATGGTGTGTGCTATGGCGGTTTAGGGGTTAATAATAACTAAATTATTAACCCCTAAACCGCCATAGCCCACACCACAATTAACCTATTCTAGTATTAAAAATAAAAATTAAAAATTAAAAATGTGGTGCTACACCTCTAATCAATTGCTAAGAACAACAGTGCAAGCAGTCTGAAAAATAATATGAACCTATGCAATCAGCCAATCGGATTGACCTCGCATTCTATTGGCTGTTCCAATCAGCAAATAGAATGCAAGCTCAATCATATTGGCTGATTGGATCAGCCAATCGGATTGAACTTCAAACCGATTGGCTGATTGCATCAGCCAATAGGATTTTTCCTACCTTAATTCCGATTGGCTGATAGAATCCTATCAGCCAATCAGAATTCAAGGGACGCCGTCTTGGATGACGTCATTTAAAGAAACCTTCATTCGCCAGGAAGGATGCTCCGCGTCGGATGTCTTCAAGATGGAGTCGCTCCTCGTCGGATGGAAGAAGATAGAAGATGCCGCTTGGATGAAGACTTCTGCCCGGATGGAGGACCTCTTCTGCCCGGATCGGATGAAGACTTCTGCCGGCTGGGTGAAGACGGCTCAAGGTAGGGTGATCTTCAATGGGGTAGTGTTAGGTTTTTTTTAAGGGGAAATTGGGTGGGTTTTAGAGTAAGGTTGGGTGTGGGTGGTGGGTTTTAATGTTGGGGGGGTTGTATTTCTTTTTTTAGTATTTTAAGGGCTATTTGTAATTTAGTATAGGGTAGGGAATTTTATTATTTTGGGGGGCTTTTTTATTTTATTAGGGGGCTTAGATTAGGTGTAATTAGTTTAAACTTCTTGTAATTTTTTTATTTTCTGTAATTTAGTGTTTGTTTTTTTGTACTATAGTTTATTTTATTTAATTGTATTTAATTTTAGCTAATTGTAGTTAATTAATTTAATTAATTTAATGATAGTGTAGTGTTAGGTGTAATTGTAACTTAGGTTAGGTTTTATTTTACATTTAAATTTGTAATTATTTTAAATAGGTAGCTATTAAATAGTTATTAACTATTTAATAGCTATTGTACCTAGTTAAAATAAATACAAAGTTGCCTGTAAAATAAAAATAAATCCTAAAATAGCTACAATGTAATTATTAATTATATTGTAGCTATCTTAGGGTCTATTTTATAGGTAAGTATTTAGTTTTAAATAGGAATAATTTAGTTAATACTAGTAATATTATTTAGATTTATTTAAATAATATTTAAGTTAGGGGGGTGTTAGGGTTAGGGTTAGACTTAGGTTTAGGGGTTAATAACTTTATTATAGTGGCGGCGACGTTGGCGACAGCAGATTAGGGGTTAATACATTTACTAGCCTATGTGGGCTATGGCGGTTTAGGGGTTAATACTTAAATAGGTTAATTGCGTTGTGGGCTATGGCGGTTTAGGGGTTAATAATTAGGCTTATTGCGTTGTGGGGGCTGTCGGTCTAGGGGTTAATACATTTATTATTAGTAGTGAGAGGGGGGATTGCGGATATAGGGGTTTTACGTGTCGGGCTATTTTTGGGAGGCAGGTTAGACTGTTACAGGAGATTTAAAATTATATTTACTTTTCTTAGGCGCCGGCAGTTTCTAAAGTGCCGTAAGTCACTAGCGACTCCAGATATTTGTAGTTACGCTCATTTCTGGACATCGATAGTTTATCAGACTTAGGGAACTTTAGGAACTGCCGGCGGGGTATATGTAATACCCCGATGTGCGAGGTGAAATTACGGGTGGCGTAGGTTCCCACGCTTGCGCCGAAACCTATTGACTTTAAAGGGATAGAAAAGTCAAAATTAAACTTGCATGATTCAGATAGAGCACTGATTTTCAAACCTGTGCTCATACCTCCTTCCCTAACAGGCCACAATGTGAGGAAATCTGAACTGGAGCACAGGTAAAATAATCAGCTAATTAGTAATCATGGTTATTTTATCTGATCTCATCCAAGGTAATCCTGAAAATCTGGCCTGTTTGGGAGTCCTGAGGGCAGGTTTGAAAACCAGTGAGATAGAGCATGTCATTTTAAGACACTTTTATATTCACTTCTGTTGTGAAATGTGCTTCCTTCTCTTGGTATCCCTTGTTGAAAAAGAATACGCACATATCCTACACTAGTGGGAGCTATCTGCTGATTGGTGCCTGCATATATTTGTCTCTGTGAATGGCTAGAACTAGATGTGTTTAGCTAGCTGCCAGTAGTGTAATTTTGTGGGTTCCTGTCCCTTTAAATGGACACAAAAGTTAAAATTAAACTTTCATGATTGAAATGGAGAATGAATTTTTTTAGAGACTTTCCAATTTACTTCATTATCAAATTGTGTACAGACTTTTTATATACACACTTTCTGATGCACCAGCTCCTACAGAGCATGTGCAAGAGTTCACAGTGTATACGTATGAGTCTGTGATTGGCTGGTTGCTGTCACATGATACAGGGGGGGGCGACAAATTGAAATTCATTTTGAAATTTATCAGAAAAAAAATCTGCTGCTCATTTAAAGGGACAGTCAACACCCATGAAAATTTTATCCCATACCTTAGATAAACAAAAAAAAAATGAGCCTGCACCGCATCCCATCCTGAATACCCCTAACGTTAGGTGTCTAATCTTCGAATGAACATTTAGTTTTCAGCGGTAGATATGGCCGCCAAACTCCCCGCACTGTTACATAGGAGGCTTCTTCTCAAAGTCTTCAGCCAATGAAAATCAAATCCTCGGCCAGATTCTTTAGACGCGTTCACAGAGACACTTTTTAATAGCGAGCGTACTACAATGATATAGCGCATTAGAAATAGAACAGTGTCCCTGTGAATTAAAACAAGAAGGGGACGGAGGAGGAGGGGGAGAAGTTTGGCGGCCATATCTAGCGCTGAAAACTAAATGTTCATTCGAAGATTAGACACCTAACGTTAGTGGTATTCAGGATGGGATGCGGTGCAGGCTCATTTTTTTTGTTGATCTAAGGTATGGGATAAAGTTTTCATGGGTGTTGACTGTCCCTTTAAAGTAAGTTCTATTGCATTCTGTTTTTATCATGCACTTGTTTATTATGCAATTCTATTATATCTAATGGTCCTTTAATGTTGAATTGTGTAGAAAAATAATTAGATAAACTTTTCTAAAGGTATGTTGTTGACCCTTATATTTTTAACCCATTTAAAAAATACACTTATATTCAATAGTATAATAAATTATTTTGACACATTAGAGCATTTTTCTATTTGTATTTGTATGTCACTTTAACCCCTTGGTGACTGGACCATTTTTCAATTGTCTAACCCTTAAGGACCCAGGCTATTTTTACATTTTTGCGGTGTTTGTGTTTAGCTGTAATTTTCCTCTTACTCATTTACTGTACCCACACATATTATAGTTTTTCTCGCCATTAAATGGACTTTCTAAAGATTATTTTCATCATATCATTTACTGTAAAAAAAATTATAAAATATATGAAAAAATGGAAAAAACAGACTTTTTCTAACTTTGACCCCCAAAATATGTTACACATCTACAACCACCAAAAAACACCCATGCTTAATAGTTTCTACATTTTTTTCCTGAGTTTAGAAATACCCAATGTTTACATGTTCTTTGCTTTTTTTGCAAGTTATAGGGCAATAAATACAACTAGCACTTTGCTATTTCCAAACCATTTTTTTCCAAACATTTGTGATAGTTACATTGGACACTGATATCTGTCAGGAATCCCTGAATAACCCTTCACATGTATATATTTATTTTAGTAGACAACCCAAAGTATTGATCTAGGCCCATTTTGATATATTTCATGCCGCCATTTCACCGCCAAATGCGATCAAATAAAATCGATAACTTTTTCACAAACTTTAGCTTTCTCACTGAAATTATTTACAAACAGCTTGTGCAATTTTGGCACAAATGGCTGTAAATGCTTCTCTGGGATCCCCTCTGTTCAGAAATATATGGCATATATGGCTTTGGCATTGCTTTTTGGTAATTAGAAGGCCGCTAAATGCCGCTGTGCACCACACTTTTGCCCAGAAGTTAAGGGGTTATTTAAGTAGCTTGTAGGGTTAATTTTAGCTTTAGTATAGAGATCAGCCTCCCACCTGACATATCGCACCCCCTGATCTCTCCCTGACCCCCCTCAAATAGCTCTCTTCCCTCCCCCACCTCACAATTGTCACTGACATCTTAAGTAATGGCAGAAAGTCTGCCAGTATAAAAATAAAGGTGTTTTTGTTTTGTTTTTTAAGATTTTTTTGTTTTTTTATTTTTTATGTGAAGTGTAGGATCCCCCAACCTCCCTGATCCGCCCCAAACAGCTCTCTAAGCCTCCTCCCTCGACCTATTGGCCTCCATCTTAGGTACTGGCAGCTGTCTGCCAGTACCCATTTACTACAAAATTTGCCCTTTTTTGTCTTAAAAAATAAATAAAAACCCCAACTTCTGTAGTGTAGCTGCCCACCCTTAATACCCTACCCACCCTCCCCCTCCCAAACATTTTCCCCCCTCCCTCTCCCTTCTTTGACTCCTGTTAATGTATTGTAAACTGAATGTAGCCCCCCCCACCCCCTTCCTCGCGCACTCCAGGAAACAGGGGACAGGATCCGGATGAGTGTCTCTCTGCATTGGATACCTAAAAAATGTTATTGAAGGATGCCTCAATATGGAGGCATCACTGCAATAACATGAAAGTGGCTGGAAACGATCACTATCGCTTCCAGCGCTTGAAATCCCTGAGGACGTACAGGGTACGTCCTTGGTCATTAAGTGACAGTTTTTGTAGGACGTACCCTGTACATCCTTGGTCGTTAAGGGGTTAAACCTGAGTGCTCTACAGTTTAATGTTACATAATTCATTAACGCCTTCTCTGGCATCCAAGTGCTTATAGAGATTTTAAAATGCAGATGCACTTTACAAATAAATGATTTTACTATAGTATTTCCAGTAAAAGTATAATACACTTATTTACTTAATCACCCTAAGGATCTTCAGTACTGAATTACTTGTTGTATAATCCATATGGGCCAATTTATTAAGCTGCGGCGGACAGGGGCGAACAAACGCGCTCCTGTCCACTGCAGCTCGCCTCTGGTGGGCTGAATTCCGCTGCCGGAATTCAGCATTGCACACGAGCGCTATTTTGCGATCGCGTGCAATCCCGCCCCCTGCCGCTCACAGCCAATCATGCGCGGGCAGGAGCTGTCAATCTCCCCAGTCGGACGAAACCGGGGAGATAGAAATTCTCCAACTAAGAGGTGGCGAAAGGTTAGGAAAGCAGTGGTCTGATGACCGTTGCTTGCTACATATGGACTGCAGGTTCTCTTGTGAGAACCTGCAGTTGTAAAGGGGGCGAAGCCTGCCGAAGGCTTTCATAAATCGACCCCTATATATAGCTGGTAAAAGTTCCCACAGATTCTGTTCCTTTTTCTCAGGAAGTAATTATGTCCTGCTCATCAAATGATTTAAAAATACTGTAAAAGTTACACCATCGCTTTCTTTTAATTATAAACTAAGTAAGCATGTACTGAGTCCACAAAACCATTTTTATTTTGATGCCATATTTTTAGTCTTGTAAAAACCTTCATGAGAAACAGATTAATTCATAAATTCTCAAAATTACTGTTGACTGTTACTGATAATCTGATAATATACTTTTTTCTTTCTTTTTTTTTTTAATTGATTTGAAAGGGAATGTATTTTTATAAAGCATTACAGTTTTATAGGAAAAAATTATCCCTGGCTATCATGGACTGATAACCAGGGTCTCATTTAAAGGGACTTTCTAGAATAAAACTAGCATCTTCCTTTTTTTTTTTTTTTAAGCACATAGTCAAAGTTATACTACTGAAACACCCCATCCATTCTGCTCCAAATAAAAATACATTCAGTAACTGAAGCATACACAAGTGTGCCTTGTTCTCTTTTGCTCCACGTCTGTATCCAGAGCACAGCTTAAAGGGATTGTAAAGAATTAAAGCCAAGTATCTAAAAATACTCTTAAAAACAGGTGTACTTTAATTAATTAAACTTTACAAACACGCATTTAAAAAAAAAAAAATACTTACCTTTTTGTTAGGGTGAACAGACCGCTGATCCTCCGCCCGTTTCTCCTTCTCTATTTTGCAGATCGATGACGAATCTGGCTTCCTCCATTCGTTGCTTGCCCCCAATTGGTGTCTAGCTCGGGGGGCATGCAATGATTGGAGGAGGCCAGGTTCGTCATTGATATGCAAAATACAGTCAGAGATGCAGGCGGAGGATCGGCGGTCTGTTTACCCTAATGAAAAGGTAAGTATTTTTTTTTTTTTAAAGCGTGTTTGTAAAGTTTAATGAATCTAAGTGTCGCTGTTTTTAATTCTTTAAATTTTACAATCACTCTAAACAGACGTGCTTTTATTCTTAAGAAAAATTATTTTTTGCACAATTGAGGCCCTAACTTTATTTATTTAAAGGATAAGTGTGCTGCAAAATTGTTTTCCCCTTTATCTGTTACCAATGACTTATCAGTGTTCCATCTAAGGCCAGCCCAGCAGTGAATCCGTTAATTAGAGCAATTAGCAAACACTATACAATGCAGACTGCAATCTGTGGTTCTCTTATTAACTGTTTCACTGTTGGGGTGCTCACAAAACAGGCCTTAGGGAGAACACATCTATTATTGTAATTGTGTTGACATTGAATATGACTCATCTGTAGCCTTTAACATGTCAATAATTATTCTGTAGATTGTGATAAACCCCATATTTAAAGTGCTGCGGATGCTGAGCTGAACACAACTGGGGATTGGCTTACTGCAAAGAACTGCTGGTCCCAAGCAAGATTTTAACTATATTTGTATTAACTTGGTGGGGGTTTAAACACAACGGGGCATATTTAAGAAGGTGCAAGCAGACACAATCCGATATTGCGGATCATGTCCGCCACAGCATACAATCGGCCACGAGCAGGAGGTGTCAATCAATCTGATCATATTGGATTGGGTTGATTTACGGCGATGTCTGTCCGCCGCCTCATAACTTGTGTTTCTGGCAAGCCTGAAGGCTCGCCAGAAACATGAGGCAACAAGCTCCATACGGAGCTTGATAATTAGGCCGCAATGAGTTGGAACATTAATAGTGTAAGAAAGGAATGTTATAATGAATCATGCCATTTTTGCTCTAGGAAGACCCTTTAACACCATAGCAGTCAGAGAGGACTGCAGCATATTGCTACACCATTTAGGGTTAAATCAGCTGCAAAAAGTGAGCTATGTCTATTCAAAAGAGAGGTCTGCTACCACAATTGGCATGGCTACATCACATTTGTTACATTTTATTTCTTCAGCATCTCTACATATGATATATATATTAAATTGAATTGAAAATACATGCTTAGCTCTATTGTCAGTGTGATCCTATACATTTTATACTACTAGGTATATTTGATTTCACAGAAAATGCATACCCGTATCATCAAATTATAATTTGTATTTGTTTATTTTTTTGCTCTAGGACCAGTGATTGCAAGAAGCCAATATTTTCTGATGGATTGACTCATAATAAGATAGTTCAAGACTAGTACTCTTCATCATTGCTGGAAGAATTATTTCAAACAGTGTTTGGTTACAACATGTAGTGCCAATAAGGGCTATAAGATATGTTTCACAAACAAATAAGTAATGAAGAACTGGATTAACATATGGGTGCTTAACAGAGACAACATTCATTATTGTGGTTTGGTTTATTTGTTAGCTAATTGAATTAAATACAAGAATGTTATGTTCAAGGAAAAAAAAGCAAGCCAGTCTGAAGAACTCATCAACCATTGCTGTCCCGTCTATGAAAGGACATGGTTATCTGGATTACACCATTGAAAACCATCCTTCAAAGGCCTTTGAGAAGATGGATGAGCTAAGAAGGAATAATCAGTTGTGTGATGTTCTTATTAGGGTTATTTATAAAGATCAAGTAGAGGATTTCCATGTCCACAAGATTGTCCTTGCTTCCTGCAGCTCCTTCTTTAGGGCCATGTTTACAAATAACTTTCAAGAATGTAACGCTCGAGAGGTGACAGTCAAAGACATTTGTCCCATAGTGATGCAGAGGTTGATAGAGTTTGCTTACACTTCAAGGATAACTGTTGGAGAGAAGTGTGTCTTACATGTACTATTGGCTGCCATGCAATACCAGATGGAAGATGTGGCCAAAGCATGCAGTGACTTCCTCATCAAACAACTGGATGCTACCAATGTTATTGGGATATCTAATTTTGCTGAGCAAATTGGGTGCACAGAATTGTACAAGAAAGGAAGAGAATTCATTAATACTCACTTCAGTGAGGTAAGATATAAATTAACTTCACTTGATTTGTGTCTATTAACAGAAAGATTTCGTTTATATTTGTGGCAGTGTGTACAGTGTTTGTATCAGTTGGCAGAACCTCCGGTACCCTACAGTCCTGACTTTGGCCAAAAAAAATTAAAAAATTAGGATTCATCTACATTTTTGTAAGAGCCAGCAGGTAGGGTTTTCATAGAGTATTTCAAACGTTTTGGAGCCACACTTAAAATGCTAGATGTTTTGGCTTCCTGACTCATCATTTGTCAATCTACAGCCTTTGTCAACTTTTAAAAAAATCACTTGATTGCTAGAAACACAGATGGTTCAGTTAATGAATTAACCCCTTGACCCACAAACAATTAAGATGTGAAACAGTTGTTTACCTCTGGTGGAACAGCAGGTCGATGAAGTTGTGGCGTTGAGCTTTGAATTGTTTATGATATGATGGGAACTCAGAAAATCACCTAAAAAGTAAACTTACCATGAGAAGAGCAGATGGAATAGATGAGACTTTTTGCAACCCAGCTATTTGATGAGGCAGCCTTTCCTATCAGGAAGCATTAGCTACTGAATCTGTTAGAAATCTACAAATCAATCATACATAACAATCATAATAAAGTAATGCTTAGAAAATATGACCACTAGCCATGCAGCCCATCTGTTGTCCACAAACATCAGATCAGACACCTGGAGCTCTCTTTTACCAACATACACACATCAGATCACATATCAGATTTAATCTTGCAAAAAATCAACTGGGTAAAGGGATATAAAACCCAAACATTTTCTTTTGTGTTTCAGACAGAGCATATTGTTTAAAAAAAATAAAATTCAGTTTACTTCTATTATCAAATTTGCTTTGTTCCCATAATATTCTATGTTGAAGAGATACCTAGGTATTCATCTGGAGCACTACATGTCAGGGAATAGTGCTGCAATCTAGTGCTCTTGTAAATGGATACCATTCTTGCACAACTGCTGCCATATAGTGCTCCAGAAATGGGCCGGCTCCTAATCGTACATCCCTGCTTTTGAACAAAATATACAAAGAGAACAAAGAAAAAATGATAATAGAATTAAATTAGAAAGTTGTTTAAATTCTGAATCATGAAAGAAAAATTATGGGTTTCCTCTAGAGTTTACACAGTGCTTGAAATTCCTTAATGAAACCAGGAAACGTGTTCAAGCAAAGACAAACAAAATGTTGACATTGGGTTTATTGATGTTGTGAGCCAAGTTTCCTTGGCTATTGTTGCAGTATACAAAAGCCTTGATAAAAGTTTATTTTTGGCTCCTAACGTTTTGAATCTATTTACATACGCATTGTTTTTGTTGCTCTATTAAAAATGTGTGTGGCTCAAAAATATTCTTGCTGGTTCCTAATATTTAAATAAACTTAACATCCACTACCCCAGGACTTGACAAATGTGTCCAAAATCTAGAAGCCAGCCCAAGAATTTAGGAGCTAGAAGTTTTTGACAGCAATATGTTATTCACTTACATTTAGTATTTATATCTATATAGATAAACATCAAGTGAACTGATTGAATTGTTAAAGGAAGAATGACACAGTCAACTTCAACCTATAGCCTACAGTTTTTACTCCCCTGTGAAGCTTTTAACCCCTGTTCCCTCTTCATAAACGTGCATTTTAAAAATAACATTTTGACAATGTATGCATGTTCCTACCCTGTCTAAACTCACTCACCATAGCAAAAAGGATTTATAAAAACAAACAAAAATCATCCTATATATTATTTTACAGTCACACAGTTCTCCCATATATTTTGATGCTTGTTAATTTTTTATTTGTTATGAGAAACATGGATCCTATAACATTTTTGCTTTTAATCTTAGCTGAGAGCTTGTAAGTGAGTGCTGGACTTTCTCTGTGTGCTGTATTAATTTGTTTTGTAATTTTCCCTATGGACCTTTGCCCCCAGACTTGTCTGGGGTTATCTGCCTGTGACTCTGGGGATAGTGCAGCTTCCTGAGAGTGCTATTGTGCACCCAGGGCTGTACATGTTGCAGGGTCATAGGATGTGTACCTGTCTGAGAGTGCAGTCCCCTTCCATGTTTTGTATATGTCTAGGTTGATTACATATGCCTGTGCACCCTTCACTTGTTCTCAGTTTGTTGGATTGAGAGCTTGCATTGTGTGGCTGTTTAGGGACTCAGGTTTTGGAAGAGACCTTGACTTGGTACCTGGGCTTATCCCATTTGGCCAAATGCGGTAACTAACCTTTCTATTTTTGCTTTTAATCTTAGCTGAGAACTTGTGAGTGCTGGACTTTCTCTGTGTGCTGTGTATATATATATATATATATATATATATATATATATATATATATATATATATATATATATATATATGTTTAAAGAAGAAGGACACTCTCAGGATTTGTAGATGAACATTAAATGTTTTTTATTTTGAACAACAACGTGTCATCATGGACAGAGTCGACGTTTCGGCTCACATCACAGCCTTCTTCAGGACGAAGGTAATCTAGAAAACATTTAAAGAGAAAGAAAAAATACTAACACAATATAAAATATACAGTGATAACAAACACCCAAAACCATTACTACACTAAATTAAAATCATTAAAGGATAAACTTTAACTCTTATCAAACAGACAGGCTGCCCAAACCACCCAATCACACTGCTAATATCCAAAACTTCAGAATAAAACTAGTACTGAGCCAAAATGCTAAGAAGTATCAGCCAGAAAGCAAAACCTTTGATATAGCGCATGTGCACTGCAATGTAGTGGCCAAACCTAGACACAAAAAGGGGTTTAAACCCACACCAAGGCTACACGCCGACTAAAGGTATGAGCTGCGGTTCGTCATGGGGTTTTAGTATTATTTTTTGCTTATAGTGTTCATATATTTTCTAATGTGCTACGATGTAATGGGGTTGGTATACCATATGTTCTGTAGTTGATACATTACAGATAACACCTTTCGTCTGTTATTGTTTTGTTTTGGTGTGCAGTACCAGGATGTAATTGGGTATGTTTCGCAATGTGCTGGCACTAGACCGATCCTTGTTCAGCTGGTTTTTCAACTGCGCTGTCTTGATAGCATTTTTACACAGTAAGTGATTAATAGTACAGTAGAACTTTATCAGTTTGTAAATTTGGCTTGGGTTTATAAGTGCTACGGTGGTGCTTTTCTAATTTGTGCATTGGTTATTGTTTTTGACCTTTTGGCGTCTGATGGCTATGCTTTAGCATGCTGCATAAGTAGATAGCGATGTTTCTTTATCATAACTAGTATCAAGTAACGGTTTCGGATGTTTTTCTAATCTGCTGACAGCTTGTGGATTGATAGGTGCATGAAACTATGTATAACGCCACCTGAATATTGGTTTAGTAAATGCTTTTGTTCTTTATTTATAACGGCAGTTGTTATAGTATACCTTAGGCCTGTCTTTGGTCATACTAGTAGACATCTATATATTCATATCATACTAAACTTACTTTTGCTTGGTTGGGTTCAACTATGTGTACTGATTAGTCCCTCTATAATGTGCTTACAGCTTGTCATTTAAGCCCATATGGATATTTAACCATATCATGTTGTTAGTCATCTACATTTGGATTTTGGGGAGACATTGAATGATGTCCCTGATTCGGCTTGGAATTCTGAGTGTGGAGCCTTGGTGTGGGTTCAAACCCCTTTTTGTGTCTAGGTTTTGCCACTACATTGCAGTGCATATGTGCTATATCAAAGGTTTTGCTTTCTGGCTGATACTTCTTAGCATTTTGGCTCAGTACTAGTTTGATTCTGAAGTTTTGGATATTTGCAGGGTGATTGGGTGGTTTGGGCAGCCTCTCTGTTTGATAGAGTTCAAGTTTATCCTTTAATGATTTTAATTTAGTATAGTAATGGTGTTGGGTGTTTGTTATCACTGTAAATTTTATATTGTGTTAGTATTTTTTCTTTCTCTTTATATGTTTTCTAGATTACCTTCATCCTGAAGAAGGCTGTGATGTTAGCCGAAACGTCGACTCTGTCCTTGATGACACGTTGTTGTTCAAAATAAAAACATTTAATGTTCATCTACAAATCCTGAGTGCCCTTCTTCTTCAAACATATGTTTACATGATTCTTTGAGGATTGCACCCAGGTTGTTGACACACCGCCTAGGTTGGAGTGCTGGGCTACTTGCAAATGTATTGTATATATATATATATATATATATATATTTATATATATATACAGTATATATATAAAATACCGGTATATTACCAATAAAAAACAGCAGATTAGACTGAAGACTATTAGAACAGAGCATCTCAGCAGCAAGCGGCGCATCCACTGTCCACGCTACAAGCACTGTCCGGCGCACCCACACACCGCACCACCTATCCTGACCACTCTCTTCTGCTGACTAGAATCACTGTGGTAAGATTCTAGAAGAAATTCTCATAAAAAGCATGAATAAGAGATCACATGACTGGGTGGGTTTGTGGGAGGCAAGCTGGGAGGACTGGTTGGACGTTGGGTCTGTGACATCATCAGGGATAGCCACGGACCAAGGCTGTGGCGGACATTTTCCAAAGTACAGACGTTAGTGAAGGACACCAAGGTACATTTCAAATTAAAAACGTAAAAAAAAAAACGTCTCTCTTTATAGAGAGGGTAGTGGATACATGGTGGAAAATCCATCCAGCAGAAGTGTTAGAGACAGAGAAGTAGTTTAAACATGCATGGGATAGGTATAAGGTTATGCTAGATATAAGATAAGGCCAGGAACTAATAAAAGTGTTCAGAAAATTGGGCAGACTAGATAGGCCGAATGGTTCCTATCTGCCGACATATTCTATGTTCCTATAAGTCAGGAGAGCGACACTTTGCTGTCAAATGGGGTGCACGTTGGATGCCCCTGGTCTAGTTCCACAAGTACAAATAAGTCATCTAATCAAACAAGTTTAAAATAACATTTATATAAAGACTGCTTGTGGTATTACCTTTTATTTTTTTATTTGGTTATATGGAGAGTCTTCAACTCCTGACCAAACCCACCCACATTGATGTTAATTGCATGATCATCATGGTTGGTTACTTGGTTACGTAAGGTTTGTCAGAGTAGGCAGCGGTCTTCTACACCAGCGCCACGCTTCCGCACAGATCAAGGAATTGGGATGGGTCACGACTCACGGTTAGTTGACTGCAGGCAGCTTGCTTCTTCCCTCACTTTCCCGCTACTAAGTGTGGCGCCGCTTGGGTCAAGGAGGAGTGAAGACCAGCATTCATATGTCCTACTTCTCCCTCCCCTCCACAAAACGGGTGGCGGACACTGCAAGAGCCAGTCACGGACACCAGTGTCCATATATGGACACCTTGCCTATCCCTGGACATCATCATGCATCAGCAGAGCAGCCTCCTCAGCCGCACGGGCCAGCCCGGCGCACACTTTACCCACGTGTTGAAAATTTAGCCGGCAGCACGTGATGTGATGATGAGTCACAGTGTGACTGACAGTACTGACTGACTACTGACAGTCTGACACCTGCTTGATGAACACCCCACATACCCCCCCCCCCCCCCCGGCACTTTCAACCTTACAGTGAAATTGCCCTAGCGGACCAGCCACTTAAGTTATTTTTAATGTGATACTTTCTGTGTGTTATGCGGGGCGGGCGGGCATTTGAGTGTAGTTCCGGGACACGGGACATACAGTCTCAGACCTGGGCTGTCCCGGTGATACAGGGGCGGGTGGCAACCCTACTGCTCAGAGAGCTGGCTGTGGTGTGTATTATATCAATGTTAATTTGTGACATACAAGCCACTGTTGACTTTCTGAGAATATGAGGTGTATAAATGCTGGTACAAGGGCACTAGCAGTAAATGTGTGTAGCCATTGAAAAACAGTAATAACTTTTACTAGAAACATTTTTTGCTAATGGAAGAATAATGCAAAAATGCTTGTATTTTATAGTTTAATGCACACACGCTTCCTATCCATTTAAACAAATAATGTACAGTTTTTCATTTGTTAAAAGCAAAATAAATTTTACTCCTTAAAGGGATATTAAACATGAAGGGCTAGATTACGAGTGGAGCTCTAACGTTTACATGCAAGCAAAAAGGAGTTTATTGCACGTGTTTGTATGCATCTGGTTTACTGCTTTATTACAAGTTGAAAATAAATGTGATCGCTTGAGCGCAAGAGCCCTGGTTAACTGTTTCACAAAACAAAAAAGTGTCACAAAACACATAAAAAATACATAACAAAGTACAGTTGTGCTCATTACACCATCTCATAAAAATTATTAAAAAAAACATTGCTCAAAAAATGTATAAGGGCTCAAAGATATGAAGTCTCGGGTGTTAGAAAAAAAGGCAAGCAAACGGCTTTAACATAGAGATACATACATACATTCACATGTCTAAAGAAATATATGTATGTATAGATATTTTATTATATGTGTGTACAGATGTATTTATGTATTTTATATGTGTATATACTGTATGTATTTACAGATGTATATACACACATAAACACATAGAGCTCTGGTTAACTGTTTGGCGAAACAGAAAAGTATCACAATACACATCAAAAATACATTACAAAGTACAGTTACATTCATAATAGAAAAAAAACAGGACCGCAAAGGACTGTAACATAGGCCGCGTTCGGCAAGCGCTCAGGAGCCAGTGGAGGCACTTCTACTCCAGCGATGACGTGGCGCTAGGAGACGTCACAAGCAAGGGAGCTTAGAAAAAACGTTCACATGCGCAAATGGATCTGCTGCACAATAATGGACTTTGCGCTTTTGAACGTTTATTTCTCCAACATTGGTGTGTCCGGTCCACGGCGTCATCCTTACTTGTGGGATATTCTCTTCCCCAACAGGAAATGGCAAAGAGTCCCAGCAAAGCTGGTCACATGATCCCTCCTAGGCTCCGCCCACCTCAGTCATTCTCTTTGCCGTTGCACAGGCAACATCTCCACGGAGATGGTTAAGAGTTTTTTGGTGTTTAAATGAAGTTTTTATTCTTCTATCAAGTGTTTGTTATTTTAAAATAGTGCTGGTATGTACTATTTACTCTGAAACAGAAAAAGGATGAAGATTTCTGTTTGTAAGAGGAAGATGATTTTAGCAGACAGTAACTAAAATCGATTGCTGTTTCCACACAGGACTGTTGAGATGAAGTAACTTCAGTTGGGGGAAACAGTTAGCAGACTTTTCTGCTTAAGGTATGACTAGCCATATTTCTAACAAGACCATGTAATGCTGGAAGGCTGTCATTTCCCCTCATGGGGACCGGTAAGCCATTTTCTTAGTTAAACATAAAAGAATAAAGGGCTTCAAAAAGGGCTTCAAAACTGGTAGACATTTTTCTGGGCTAAAACGATTGCTTTACTAGGCATATTATGCAGATTCTAACTAATAATTGGTATTATAATCTTGGGGAACGTTTAGAAAAACGGCAGGCACTGTGTTGGACACCTTTTTCAGATGGGGGCCTTTCTAGTTATAGACAGAGCCTCATTTTCGCGCCATTAATGCGCAGTTGTTTTTGGAGAGCAAGGCATGCAGATGCATGTGTGAGGAGCTAAGAATCACTGAAAAAGCTTATAGAAGGCGTCATTTGGTATCGTATTCCCCCCTGGGCTTGGTTGGGTCTCAGCAAAGCATATAGCTGGGACTGTATAGGGGTTAAATGTAAAAACGGCTTCGGTTCCGTTATTTTAAGGGTTAAAGCTCTGAAATTTGGTGTGCAATACTTTTAATGCTTTAAGACACTGTGGTGAAATTTTGGTAATTTTTGAACAATTCCTTCATACTTTTTCACATATTCAGTAATAAAGTGTTTTCAGTTTGAAATTTAAAGAGACAGTAACGGTTTTATTTTAAAACGTTTTTTGTGCTTGGTTGACAAGTTTAAGCCTGTTTAACATGTCTGTACCATCAGATAAGCTATGTTCTATATGTATGAAAGCCAATGTGTCTCCCCATTTAAATTTATGTGATAAGTGTGCCATAGTGTCCAAACAAAGTAAGGACAGTAATGCCACAGATGATGATATTGCCCAAGATGATTCCTCAAATGAAGGGAGTAAACATGATACTACATCATCCCCTAATGTGTCTACACCAGTTTTGCCCACACAGGAGGCCCCTAGTACATCTAGTGCGCCAATACTTATTACCATGCAACAATTAACGGCTGTAATGGATAACTCCATAGCAAATCTTTTATCCAAAATGCCTACTTATCAGAGAAAGCGCGATTGCTCTGTTTTAAACACTGAAGAGCAGGAGGGCGCTGATGATATTTGTTCTGACATACCCTCACACCAATCTCAAGGGGCCATGAGGGAGGTTTTGTCTGATGGAGAAATCTCAGATTCAGGAAAAATTTCTCATTAAGCTGAAACTTATGTTGTGACATTTAAATTTAAATTAGAACATCTCCGCGCACTGCTTAAGGAGGTGTTATCTACTCTGGATGATTGTGACAATTTGGTCATTCCAGAGAAATTATGTAAGATGGACAAGTTCCTAGAGGTTCCGGTGCCCCCCGACGCTTTTCCTATACCCAAGCGGGTGGCGGACATAGTAAATAAAGAGTGGGAAAGGCCCGGCATACCTTTTGTTCCCCCCCCTATATTTAAGAAATTATTTCCTATAGTCGACCCCAGAAAGGACTTATGGCAGACAGTCCCCAAGGTCGAGGGGGCGGTTTCTACTCTAAACAAACGCACTACTATTCCTATCGAAGACAGTTGTGCTTTTAAAGATCCTATGGATAAAAAATTAGAGGGTTTGCTTAAAAAGATTTTTGTACAGCAAGGGTTCCTTCTACAACCAATTTCATGCATTGTTCCTGTCACTACGGCAGCGTGCTTCTGGTTCGAGGAACTAGAAAAGTCGCTCAGTAGAGAATCTTCGTATGAGGAGGTTATGGACAGAGTTCAAGCACTTAAATTGGCTAACTCTTTTGTTTTAGATGCCGCTTTGCAATTAGCTAGATTAGCGGCGAAAAATTCAGGGTTTGCTATCGTGGCGCGCAGAGCGCTTTGGCTAAAGTCTTGGTCAGCGGATGTGTCATCCAAGACAAAATTGCTTAACATTCCTTTCAAAGGTAAAACATTATTTGGACCAGATTTGAAAGAGATTATTTCAGACATCACTGGAGGAAAGGGCCACGCCCTCCCACAGGATAGGTCTTTTAAGGCTAAAAATAAGCCTAATTTTCGTCCCTTACGCAGAAACGGACCAGCCTCTAATTCTGCATCCTCTAAGCAAGAGGGTAATACTTCACAACCCAAACCAGCCTGGAAACCAATGCAAGGCTGGAACAAGGGTAAGCAGGCCAAGAAGCCTACCACTGCGACCAAAACAGCATGAAGGGATAGCCCCCGATCCGGAACCGGATCTAGTGGGGGGCAGACTCTCTCTCTTTGCTCAGGCTTGGGCAAGAGATGTTCAGGATCCTTGGGCGCTAGAAATAGTTTCTCAAGGTTATCTTCTGGAATTCAAGGAACTACCCCCAAGGGGAAGGTTCCACAGGTCTCAATTATCCTCAAACCAAATAAAGAGACAGGCATTCTTACATTGCGTAGAAGACCTGTTAAAGATGGGAGTAATACATCCACTTTTTTAATAAAAGAACAAGGAATGGGATTTTACTCAAATCTGTTCGTAGTTCCCAAAAAAGAGGGAACATCCAGACCAATTTTGGATCTGAAGATCCTAAACAAATTTCTCAGGGTTCCATCGTTCAAAATGGAAACCATTCGAACGATCCTTCCCACCATCCAGGAAAGTAAATTTATGACCACCGTGGATTTAAAGGATGCGTACCTACATATTCCTATCCACAAGGAACATCATCAGTTCCTAAGGTTCGCTTTTCTGGACAAGCATTACCAGTTTGTGGCACTTCCATTCGGATTAGCCACTGCTCCGAGAATTTTCACAAAGGTACTAGGGTCCCTTCTAGCGGTTCTAAGACCAAGGGGCATTGCAGTAGTACCTTACTTGGACGACATCCTAATTCAAGCGTCGTCCCTGTCAAAAGCAAAGGCTCATACGGACATCGTCCTAGCCTTTCTCAGATCTCACGGATGGAAGGTGAACAAAGAAAAAAGTTCTCTGTCCCCGTCAACAAGAGTTCCCTTCTTGGGAACAATAATAGATTCCTTAGAAATGAGGATTTTTCTGACAGAGGTCAGAAAATCAAAACTTCTAAGCTTTTGTCAAGTACTTCACTCTGTTCCTCGTCCTTCCATAGCGCAGTGCATGGAGGTAATAGGTTTGATGGTTGCAACAATGGACATAGTTCCTTTTGCACGAATTCATCTAAGACCATTACAACTGTGCATGCTCAAACAGTGGAATGGGGATTATACAGACTTGTCTCCGATGATTCAAGTAGATCAAAAGACCAGAGATTCACTCCGTTGGTGGCTGACCCTGGACAATCTGTCACAGGGAATGAGCTTCCGCAGACCAGAGTGGGTCATTGTCACGACCGACGCCAGTCTAGTGAGCTGGGGCGCGGTCTGGGAATCCCTGAAAGCTCAGGGTTTATGGTCTCGGGAAGAGTCTCTTCTCCCGATAAACATTCTGGAACTGAGAGCGATATTCAATGCTCTCAAAGCTTGGCCTCAACTAGCAAAGGCCAAATTCATAAGGTTTCAATCAGACAACATGACGACTGTTGCATATATCAATCATCAGGGGGGAACAAGGAGTTCCCTGGCGATGAAAGAAGTGACCAAGATAATTCAATGGGCGGAGGATCACTCCTGCCACTTGTCTGCGATCCACATCCCAGGAGTGGAAAATTGGGAAGCGGATTTTCTGAGTCGTCAGACATTCCATCCGGGGGAGTGGGAACTCCATCCGGAAATCTTTGCCCAAATAACTCAATTATGGGGCATTCCAGACATGGATCTGATGGCGTCTCGTCAGAACTTCAAGGTTCCTTGCTACGGGTCCAGATCCAGGGATCCCAAGGCGACTCTAGTAGATGCACTAGTAGCACCTTGGTCCTTCAACTTAGCTTATGTATTCCCACCGTTTCCTCTCATTCCCAGGCTGGTAGCCAGGATCAATCAGGAGAGAGCCTCGGTGATCTTGATAGTTCCTGCGTGGCCACGCAGGACTTGGTATGCAGACCTGGTGAATATGTCATCGGCTCCACCATGGAAGCTACCTTTGAGACAGGACCTTCTTGTTCAGGGTCCATTCGAACATCCGAATCTGGTTTCCCTCCAACTGACGGCTTGGAGATTGAACGCTTGATTTTATCAAAGCGTGGGTTTTCAGATTCTGTAATAGATACTCTGATTCAGGCTAGAAAGCCTGTAACTAGAAAAATTTACCATAAAATATGGAAAAAATATATCTGTTGGTGTGAATCCAAAGGATTGCCATGGAACAAGATAAAAATTCCTAAGATTCTATCCTTTCTACAAGAAGGTTTGGAGAAAGGATTATCTGCAAGTTCTCTAAAGGGACAGATTTCTGCATTATCTGTCTTACTACACAAACGACTGGCAGCTATGCCAGATGTTCAAGTATTTGTTCAGGCTCTGGTTAGGATCAAGCCTGTTTACAGACCTTTGACTCCTCCCTGGAGTTTAAATCTAGTTCTTTCAGTTCTTCAAGGGGTTCCGTTTGAACCCTTACATTCCGTAGATATTAAGTTACTATCTTGGAAAGTTTTGTTTTTGGTTGCAATCTCTTCTGCTAGAAGAGTTTCAGAGTTATCTGCTCTGCAGTGTTCTCCTCCTTATCTGGTGTTCCATGCAGATAAGGTGGTTTTGCGTACTAAGCCTGGTTTTCTTCCTAAAGTTGTTTCTAACAAAAATATTAACCAGGAGATAGTTGTACCTTCTTTGTGTCCGAATCCAGTTTCAAAGAAGGAGCGTTTGTTACACAATTTGGACGTTGTCCGTGCTCTAAAATTCTATTTAGAGGCTACTAAAGATTTCAGACAAACATCATCCTTGTTTGTTGTTTATTCTGGTAAAAGGAGAGGTCAAAAAGCGACTTCTACCTCTCTTTCCTTTTGGCTTAAAAGCATTATCCGTTTGGCTTATGAGACTGCCGGACGGCAGCCTCCTGAAAGAATCACAGCTCACTCCACTAGGGCTGTGGCTTCCACATGGGCCTTCAAGAATGAGGCTTCTGTTGACCAGATATGTAAGGCAGCGACTTGGTCTTCACTGCACACTTTTGCCAAATTTTACAAATTTGATACTTTTGCTTCTTCGGAGGCTATTTTTGGGAGAAAGGTTTTGCAAGCTGTGGTGCCTTCCGTTTAGGTGACCTGATTTGCTCCCTCCCTTCATCCGTGTCCTAAAGCTTTGGTATTGGTTCCCACAAGTAAGGATGACGCCGTGGACCGGACACACCAATGTTGGAGAAAACAGAATTTATGCTTACCTGATAAATTACTTTCTCCAACGGTGTGTCCGGTCCACGGCCCGCCCTGGTTTTTTTTAATCAGGTCTGATGAATTATTTTCTCTAACTACAGTCACCACGGTATCATATGATTTGTCCTATATATATTTCCTCCTGTCTGTCGGTCGAATGACTGGGGTGGGCGGAGCCTAGGAGGGATCATGTGACCAGCTTTGCTGGGACTCTTTGCCATTTCCTGTTGGGGAAGAGAATATCCCACAAGTAAGGATGACGCCGTGGACCGGACACACCGTTGGAGAAAGTAATTTATCAGGTAAGCATAAATTCTGTTTTTAAGCTCCCTTGTAGTATTATTAAATGTACAATACCGTCACTCACAGCCCCCTTCCTTGCACATGTCACGGGTGACAGTAATAAATAACTAATAAATAGTAATAAATAGGGCTAATAAATAGGACTAATTAATAGGGCTAATAAATAACTCTTCTGCAGATTCATTACAGGCAAGAATTCCAAGGCGCACAATGTTTGTTTTTGTGCTTGCACGCGATGGGCTTGTGGCAGAGTGGCAACCCAGCAGCCAATGAGCTGCAGAGGGTTGAGCATGTGTGTAGCTTGTTTACAACATTATATATGTTGCAGTCTGTTTCCGGTGCACTCACTATTCCCCACTCGCAATTGCCGGGGTGCTGCGTGTCAAATATATAAGCATATCACTCTATCACAGTGTGTGCCTCAGATTCAGTGGAATAAACCTTCTTGCAACACATAGCCTGCAGTCTTTCAAATTCAAATCTGATTAATAGAACCTTTTACAAATGTATAACTGATATTCACCATTCTGGTATAAAACTAGAGAAATACACTTGCCACTCCCTTAACAATGGGATTGTTTTTCTTGTGAGTTTGTACTTTTTACATTAGCCAAGCATAACAAGTTTACTTACATACTAGTCTATAACACTTTTTTTTAACCACTGTTTCTGCTTTACCTAGAAAGCACTAATTAGGCATAAGGGGGCCGATTTATTAAAGTGCGGACGGATATGATACGATGTAGCATATCATGTCTGCCACACATCGAGAGCATACGCTGTCAGCATTTATCATTGCACAAGCAGTTCTAGTGAACGCCGCCCCCGCAGATTCACAGCCAATCGGCCAATCGGCCACTAGCAGGGGGTGTCAATCAGCCCGATCATCAATCAGACCGCTGCTTCATAACTACTGTTTCCGGCGAGCCTGAAGGCTCGCACGGAAAAAAGGGCATCAAACTCCATTCAGAGCTTGATAATTCGGCCCCTTGGTATAACCATATGATAACCTCTTTTTGCACATTTGGCTTCATCTAATATATGAAAGAAAAT
The DNA here is from genome assembly GCF_027579735.1 of Bombina bombina. Lineage (NCBI taxonomy): Eukaryota > Metazoa > Chordata > Amphibia > Anura > Bombinatoridae > Bombina > Bombina bombina. The sequence continues at coordinate 786,007,481 of NC_069500.1, forward strand.
TATTTATCCAAAATCATAAATTTGATAATCTCTGAGAACTGATTATAAAGGGATAGTTTAGTCAAAATTAAACATTCAGGATTCAGATAGAGCATGTAATTTTAAGCAACTTTCTAATTTACTCCTATTATCAAATTTTCTTTGTTTTCTTTGTTCTCTTGGTATCTTTATTTGAATGTAAGCTTAAGAGCCGGCCCATTTTTGGTTCAGCACTTAGGTAGCGCTTGCTGATTGATGGCTACATTTAGACACCAATCAGAAAGTGCTACCCAGGTTCTGAACCAAAAACAGGCCGGCTCCTAAGCTTTCATTCTTTTTTAAATAAAGATAGCAAGATAACAAAGAAAAATTGTTAATAGGAGTAAATTAGAAAGTTGCTTAAAATTGCATGCTCTATCTGAATCATGAAAGTTTAATTTTAACTATACTATTCCTTTAATAAATATCTATAGGCTGTCTTTATTTATTTATATAATTAACTAATTTAAAGGTTGGAATGTATCATCTTGTTCTTTAAAGGGACATACAAGTGCATAAATTAAATAATGTGCTAGTTCTAAGCAAGAAATAGTGTAATAATAAAATGTCTTAAGTGTTTAACCCCAGCAAAGAGGTTAAACACATAGTTAAAGAAAGCTCTAAAACAGCTATGCACTGAGAGCTGAATACATCTGGTAAGCCAATGATAAGAGAAATATATATAGATAGACAGATAGATAGATAGATAGATAGATAGATAGATAGATAGATATCAGCATAGCCACCAATCAGAAGCTTTCTCCTAGTAGTGCATTGGAGTTCTTGAGTCTACCCTGTGTATGATTTTCAACAAAGGGTAACAATAGAACAAAGTAAATATAATAATAGAAGCAAATTGAAAAACCTCTTAAACGCTCATGATTTAGATACAGCATGCAATTTTAATTTTGACTTAATGTCCAAATCTTATGGAATTCAGTACTAAGTAATGAACCTGTCTGCCTGCAATCGTCACTTGCAAGACTGCATCACATAGTGAAATGTAACATTGCACAAGAGGTTTCTTGTGCAATGCTGCCCCTGCTCCTATGCAACCAATTTCGCTAGAGCCGGGAATGTCAATATAGCTGAACCAGCTAGTGTCCAGGTCACTGATCTCATCATCTCTCAGGTGGCAGAGAGGAAAAAGAAGCGTCTTAAAGTGAATGTAAATTTGAATGAATAAGTGCCCGGTTTTTTAAAATACTATCAAAAACAGGGGCACTTTCATTCATTAAAATTTACATTGAAGCGTTTTTTTTTAACACCTTTTTCTTTAGGAAAACCAGACCGGCGATCCTCTGCCCGCAGCTCCACTGTACTTAGCACCTCCAATCGTTGCGAGCGCCCCAAGGCGTCCAGCTCGTGAGGCCATACAACGATTGGAGGAAGCTTGGTTTCATCATCGATGTGCTAAGTACAGAGGATTGCCAGTCTGGTTTTCCTAAAAAAAAAGGTATTTAAAAAAAAAAATGCTTCAATGTAAAGTTTAATGAATGAAAGTTCCCCTGTTTTTAAAAGTATTTTTAAAATCTGGGCACTTATTCATTCAAATTTACATTCACTTTAAATATGTGGCAGCAGGCTCAGGTATGTGAACCTGCTACACTACACATAGCCCAAAAAGCTGTGAATGAAGGTTCATAAATCTACCCCTAATTGTGCTTTATACACAGTGTTTGCTGAAATCTTTGTCTTTACAGGTAACAATGGAAGAAGAATTTTTTAACTTAAGCCATTGCCAGTTGCTGGACCTGGTCAGCCAAGAGAGTATAAATGTTCTCTGTGAAACTGAGGTTTACAATGCTTGTTTAAGATGGATGCAATGGGATTTAAATAGCAGAGCACAGTATTTCCACGCCCTTCTAAATGCTGTTCATCTATACTCACTGCCACCTAAATTCTTGGCTGTACAGCTAAAACAATGCCCAATTCTCAACAGAGAGAATTCTTGTAGACTGTATCTTTCTAAGATTTTCCAGGAAATGTCCCTACACAAGCCACTTCCTCGCACCAGGCTGAGAGGGATTCAGCTGATATATGTGGCTGGTGGCTATCTAAAAAGTTCACTGAACTCTATGGATGCCTATAATCCACAAACTCATGAATGGATCAAACTTGAGGATATGCTAGAGCCAAGAAGTGGCCTTGGAGCTTGTATCGCATTTGGTTTGTTTTATACAGTAGGTGGAAGGAATAATTCTTCTAAAGAAAATACTGATTCAAACTCTTTAGCTTGCTTCAACCCCATGACTAACCAATGGACTCCTAGAGCATCAATGAATGTAGCCAGGAACCGTGTTGGAGTTGCTGTGGTTGATGGAACAATTTATGCAGTGGGTGGTTCCAGTGGATCTGAACATCACAAAAGTGTTGAAAGGTGAGTTGCAAATTTGATATATTATATGGAAATTACATTGCTCTAAGAAAATGTCACTTCTTTGAAGTTATGCTTCTCTGTCAGATTAGAAATCAGCTGGTAAACCAATGAGAAATGGGTACACATACGTATCCTCCAGTCACTGGTTCCATCCTCATCTAGAGCAGAATGGGGTGTTCCAGGGGAGCAAGTTTGACTATATGCTTAAAGGAAATAAACAGATAGTAAAAGCATTATAATTATAATAAAATGCTCCAACAAAATAGAGCATTGTAGTTTTGCACTTCTATTTCTTTATATATATGTTGTATATACATAAAAGACTGGCATGTGATTACTTGGAACAATACAGAGTGGTGCTCACATCAGAATGGGATGTTGTTGCACCTTCAAGGGTCTGACTGCTTTTTGGTGGCTTTCTTAAATGGATAGTAAAGTCATTTTTTATTTATATATTGGACAATATTCTCTGTATTGCTAAAGATATGCATGCTAAATAATGGCTAGATTCCAAGTGTCATGCTATTTAGCGATCCTGCTCGAGCGTAAACTTTGCTAGAAGTAATATTTTTGTGTGCATGGGTTAGCGCGCTTATTACAAGTTGAAAGTGTGCGAAGACCGATGCACACTAACTTCAGGACTTCGGATTACGTGGTCACACTAACACATTCTCTACATAGATTTTAATGGAGAGCACACTTCGCTTGCACGCTAACATGACAGGATTTATTAATATTTCACATTCCGATGTTCTTTATATACAGGAATATAATATTTTTATTTTAAATACATATTTCTCTATATATCTGTATATACCTATATCTGTATATATATTCCAATAGATATATAGGTATAAATATATATTTTACAATGACATCACATATATATAGAAATATATATTTAATAATAAAAATTACATTTCTATGTAAAGAACATAGGAATATAAAATATGCGTAAAACGCTTCAGGTTTTGCAGTATAGGTCTTACCATGGAGTCAGGTTAGCGCACATGAAAACTTAGTTATAAGGAACATTATTGAAATGTTAAATATAAAATTTAAAAAAATATTAATAATTAACATTATAGATACTGTAACAAATTCTATATAATCCATAGAATATATATATTTTTTTTTTTTTACAGTACTGTATCTATAATAATTTGTAATAATTATTATTAATATTTTTCAATATTTTATATTTAAATTTTTAATAACGCACCTTAAGATAACTAAGTTTTCATGTACGCTAACACTGCTTTAGACCTACATTGCGAAACCCAAAACACATTACGCATATTTTACATTCCTTTGTTCTTTACAAATATATAACATATATATATTATTAATTATATATTTCTATATATGTAATAATGTTAATGTAAAATATATACCTATGTATCTATAGGAATTTATATACAGATATATAGAAATATGTATTTAAAATAAAAATGAAATTATCCTGTATGTAAAGAACATTGGAATGTAAAATATTTTCAAGTAAATACACAGTAAAACACATTAAATATTATTATGGAATTATTATTATTATTTAGTTATAAAGCGCCGAACAATTCCATAACGCTGGGTACAGAGATAGGAGTATACAAAGACAAGGTTTTTCATTTACTCCTATTATCAATTTTTCTTCGTTCTCTTGCTATCTTTATTTAAAAAGCAGGAATGTAAAGTTTAAGAGCCGGTCCATTTTTGTTTCAGAACCTGGGTTACGCTTGCTTATTGGTGCCTACATGTAGCCACCAATAAGCAAGTGCTATCCAGGGTGCTGAACCTAAAATGGGCCGGCTCCTAAGCTTTACATTCCTGCTTTTGAAATAAAGATAGCAAGAGAAGAAAGAACAACTGATAATAGGAGTAAATTAGAAAGTTGCTTGAAGGGACCATGAACCCAAATTTTTTCTTACATGATTCTGATAGAGCATGTGATTTTAAGCAACTATCTAATTTACTCCTATTATGATTTTTCTTCATTCTCTTGCTATCTTTATTTGAAAAGCAAGAGTGTACGTTTAGAAACCTGCCCATTTTTGGTTCACAACCTAGGTTGTCCTTGCTGATTGGACAGCACCAATAAACAAGTGTTGTCCATGGTGCTCAACCAAAAATTGGCTGGCTCCTCCGCTTAGATACCTTTTTTTTTTTTTCAAATAAAGAAAGCAAGAAAACGAAGAAAAATTGATAATAGGAGTAAATTAGAAAGTTGCTTAAAATTGCATGCTCTATCTGAATCATGAAAGAAAAAAATATTTGGGTTTAGTATCCCTTTAAGAGAGAGAGAGAGATTTATTTATTTATATATATATATATATATATATATATATATATATATATATACAGAATTGGATAAACTAAAATAGTTGTGCATGGACATTCAGTTATGGATGCTCATTTACTGTCTAAATTTACAGGTATGATCCTGAGAACAATGAATGGAGTTTTGTTGCCCCAATGCCTGTTGCACGTATCGGGGCTGGCGTGGCTACATGTAGAGGACTGCTGTACGCTGTGGGTGGGTTTGATGGAGAAAATCGTTTGAGCACTATGGACTGTTACTATCCTGATGAAAACACATGGCGGCCCATGGCATCCATGAAAATAATTAGAAGTGGAGCAGGTAAATATCATCTATTTAAAGAAGAACATTTTTTACTAACTATTGAGGAATCTAAGAATGCGAGTTTATTTATTATTTTTTGCAATCTTTAAAGGGATATAAAGATCAAAAGTGGAATGTGCATGGTTGTTTTTAAATTTGAAATAGAAGCATTTTTGCAATATACTTCCAGTAAGAAAAATGCTTCTAGCAAAAGTTATTATTGTTTTCTTTTGCAAGATATGAGGAGTCCACGGATTTCATCCTTATGGGATTACGCCTCCTGGTCAGCAGGAAGTGGCAAAGAGCACCACAGCAGAGCTGTATATATAGCTCCTCCCTTCCCTCCCACCCCAGTCATTCTCTTTGCCTGTGTTAGTGATAGGAAGAGGTAAAGTGAGGTGTTAGTTTAGATTATTCAATCAAGAAGTTTTTTATTTTAAAATGGTGCCAGTGAGTACTATTTTTCTCAGGGAGAAATCTTCAGTCACCTAATCCCTAAGAGGAGTGGAGACATCTTATTTTTCTGCCCGGATGTTGATGATCTTAGCAAACATTATCTAAGATCCGGCTGGTTTCCACAGAACAGTTGAAGGTAGTGTAAAGAAATATCTTCAATGTGGAGAACCGTGTCATGCTACAACCAGCATTGAGGTATGTTCAGTCATTTGTTTCTGGGGAGACTTGATACATCAGAACATGCTGACATTATTCCCTAACTGGGGAGGGATAATCAGAAGCACTATAGGAATGGAAATGGTGTACCTGGAATTCCCTTTTATCTTGATATTTATCAGTGTGTTTGGTGTTTCACTTATACATATGCTGTGTGGGCTGACGCTGGGAGATGCGGTTTGCTGTCTATGAGCTGGCGTTTTTATGTAAAAAAATAACAGGCCTGGGAGAGAGCAATATTTAATGATTGTTGCGCTTTTATTATTTAAAGTGTGTATATATGAGGGGCAAATGGTGTTTTTAACATTTGAGTTGGGAAACCGACATGTTGTTTTTTGGCCCATGCGGGCCTCAGTACGGCTCAAGTTACGCCCACGGTGGGCGGGGCCTAATTTTGCGCGCTCAGCCGCGCAGTATTCATCGGATCAGCAGCAAGGTCCTGGGCTCCGGTGGGGCTTAAGTTGTTTTGTACTCGAAGGGTACAGAGAGATTTAGGAGTGCTATTTAAGCCGAATCAGTGTGATCTGGGGGCAGGTAGGCGCCACAGCAGAGCTGTGGCGAGGTGCAGGGGCCTGAAGTATTGATAAATTTGATAAAACTCATAAAAGTTGATAAAAATTGATAAATAACATTACCAAACAAGCGGTGCAATATTGTCAAGTTTATTTGGGCACATAAGGGCATTTTTTATTGCTGCAAACATTGTTTTGCTGATAACAGAAAAATTGTTGCGCTTTTATTATTTAAAGTCGCAGTACACGTTTTAGTTCAAAATTTTTAAGTATATGATTTGACTTCAGAGTTCAATATATCAAGTAAAGAACAACTATTATTGCTATTGCTAGTCTGTTTAACATGTCTGACATTCAGGAAAGTACGTTCTATGTGTTTAGATGACAATGTGGAACCCCCCTCTTACTTTTTGTCCCTCATGTACTGAAAGGGCCTTACAATGTAAAGAACAGATTTTTTTTAATGCAAATATGTCTAAGGATGATTCTCAGACTGATGAGAATCAGGGTATGCCGCGACTTTCTCCCCAAGTGTCACAACCTTTAACGCCCACCCAAGCGACGCCGTGTTCTTCAACAACGTCCACTTCATTTACTCTGCAGGATATGGCTGCAGTTATGTCATCTACCCTTACAGAGGTTTTACCTAAGTTGCCAGTGTTGCAGGGCAAACGCAGCAGGACAGAGGCCACTCTGATTCCTGCGACTTCTGATGCTTTGATGGCTATTTCCAAGGTACCCTCACAGGGATCTGAATTGGGGGTCAGGGAACTTCTGTCTGAGGTGGAACTTTCCGACTCGGAAAGTGTGTTACCTCAGACGGACTCGGACGTAATGTCCTTCAGATTTAGGCTTGAACACCTCCGCCTGTTTCTTCGGGAGGTTTTAGCGACTCTGGATGACTGTGACTCTATAGTGGTTCCACCAGAGAAATTGTGTAAGATGGACAAATATTTAGAGGTGCCTGCTTACTCTGATGTCTTTCCGGTTCCTAAGAGAATCTCGGAAATTATTACGCTGGAATGGGAAAGACCGGGTATCCCGTTCTCTTCCTTCTCCTAATTTTAAGAAAATGTATCCCATATCTGACACCGGCCGGGACTCTTGGAGCTATATCTACCCTGGCTAAACGTACTACTATTCCTATTGAGGATAGTTGTGCTTTCAAAGACCCTATGGATAAAAAGTTGGAGGGTCTTCTAAAGAAGTTATTTATTCATCAGGGTTTTCTTATAAAAACGACGGCCTGCATTGTGCCAGTTACAACTGTGGCGGCCTTCTGGTTTGAAGCCTTAGAAGAGTCTCTTAAGACAGACTCCTTTAGAGGAAATTTTAGTTAGAATTAAGGCTCTTAAGCTGGCTAATTCTTTTATTACGGACGCCGCCTTAGAGATTGCCAAGTTGGCGGCTAAGAATCCCGGATTTGCCATTTTAGAGCATAGAGCGTTATGGTTAAAGTCTTGGTCTGCTGATGTGTCATCTAAGTCAAAGCTTTTGGCTATTCCTTTCAAAGGGAAAACCCTATTCGGGCCTGACTTGAAAGAAATCATTTCTGACATTACGGGAGGTAAGGGTCATCTCCTACCTCAGGATAAAGCAGCTAAACTGAGGGGTAAACTAAATAATTTTCGTTCCTTTCGGAACTTCAAAGGAGTCCCCGCTTCTTCTTCCGCTAAACAGGAAGGGAATTTTGCTCAAGCCAAGGCCGTCTGGAGACCCAACCAGGCTTGGAACAAAGGTAAACAACTCAAGAAGCCCACTGCTGCTCCCAAGACAGCATGAAGGGGTGGCGCCCGATCCGGGACCGGATCTAGTAGGGGGCAGACTTTCTCTCTTTACCCAAGTTTGGATAAGAGATGTTCAGGACCACCTGGACACTGGAAATCGTGTCTCAAGGGTATCAACTGGAATTCAAAAATTCTCTCCCAAGGGGAAGGTTTCTTCTTTCACGATTGTCTGTAGACCAGATAAAAAGAGAGGCGTTCTTAAGTTGTGTAAAAGACCTCTCTACTATGGGAGTAATTTGTCCTGTTCCAATACTGGAACAGGGGCAGGGGTTTTACTCAAATCTTTTCGTGGTTCCCAAAAAAGAGGGAACGTTCAGACCATTTTAGATCTCAAGAGTCTAAACAAGTTTCTCAGAGTCCCATCCTTCAAGATGGAGACTATTCGAAAAATTCTACCATTGATCCAGGAGGGTCAATATATGACTAACGTGGACTTGAAGGATGCATACCTTCATATTCCTATCCACAAGGATCATCATCAGTTCCTAAGGTTTGCCTTCCTGGACAAACATTTTCAGTTTGTGGCTCTTCCCTTCGGGTTGGCCACAGCACCCAAGATCTTCACGAAGGTTCTAGGGTCCCTTCTGGCGGTTCTCAGGCCGTGGGGTATTGCAGTGGCGCCTTATCTAGACGATATTCTGATCCAGGCATCGTCTTACCATCTGACAAAGTCTCATACAGACATGGTTCTGTCCTTTCTGAGGACTCTCGGGTGGAAGGGGAATCTAGAAAAGAGTTCACTAATTCCACAGACAAGGGTTCCCTTCTTGGGAACTCTGATAGATTCCATATCCATGAAAATTTTCTTGACAGAGGTCAGAAAGTTAAAGATTGTGAATACATGCCGAGCCCTTCAGTCCAATCCTCAACCATCAGTGGCTCAGTGCATGGAGGTAATTGGATTGATGGTGGTGGCAATGGACATCATTCCGTTTGCTCGTTTTCATCTCAGACCGCTACAACTGAGCATGCTCAGGCAGTGGAATGGAGATTATGCAAATTTGTCTCCTCAGATAGATCTGGATCAGGAGACAAGAGACCTTTTTCTTTGGTGGTTGTTGCCGGATCATCTGTCCCAAGAGACGTGCTTCTGCAGACCCTCATGGGTGATAGTGACAACGGATGCCAGTCTACTAGGTTGGGGTGCAGTCTGGAATTCCTTGAAGCCTCAGGGTGTGTGGACTCGGTCGGAGTCTCTACTTCCAATCAATATTCTGGAATTGAGAGCAATATTCAATGTGCTTCAGGCTTGACCTCAGTTGGCTTCAGCCAAATTCATCCGTTTTCAGTCGGACAACATCACCACTGTGGCTTACATCAATCATCAGGAAGGAACAAGGAGTTCCTTAGCGATGACAGAAGTATCCAAGATAATTCGGTGGGCGGAGGCTCACTCTTGTTATCTGTCAGCAATCCACATCCCAGGAGTGGACAACTGGGAAGCAGACTTTTTAAGCAGACAGCCGTTTCATCCGGGGGAGTGGGAACTCCATCCGGAGGTCTTTGCCTCCCTGATTCTCAGATGGGGCAGACCGGAATTGGATCTGATGGCGTCTCGTCAGAATGCCAAGCTCCCAAGATATGGATCCAGGTCAAGGGATCCTCAGGCCGAACTGATAGATGCCTTGGCAGTGTCTTGGTCGTTCAACGTAGCTTATGTGTTTCCACCGTTTGCTCTCCTTCCCCGGGTGATTGCACGGATCAAACAGGAGAGGGCTTCGGTAATTCTAATCGCACCTGCGTGGCCTTGCAGGACTTGGTATGCAGATCTGGTGGACATGTCCTCTCTGCCGCCGTGGAAGCTTCCATTGAGGCAGGACCTTCTCATTCAGGGACCCTTCCAACATCCGAATCTAGTTTCTCTGCAGCTGACTGCCTGGAGATTGAACGCTTGATTTTATCTAAGCGGGGGTTCTCTGATTCGGTCATTGATACTTTGATTCAGGCACGTAAGCCTGTTACTAGAAAGATCTACCATAAGATATGGCGTAAATATCTTTATTGGTGCGAATCCAAGGGCTATTCATGGAATAGAGTTAGGATTCCCAGGATTTTATCTTTTCTCCAAGAGGGATTGGAGAAAGGGTTATCAGCAAGTTCCTTAAAGGGACAAATCTCTGCTTTGTCGATTTTACTACACAAACGTTTCGCAGATGTTCTAGACATTCAGTCTTTTTGTCAGGCTCTGACCAGAATCAAGCCTGTGTTTAGACCAATTGCTCCACCCTGGAGTTTGAATTTAGTTCTTAATGTTCTTCAAGGGGTTCCGTTTGAACCCATGCATTCCATAGATATTAAGTTGTTATCTTGGAAGGTTTTATTTTTGGTTGCTATTTCTTCTGCTCGTAGAGTTTCTGAGCTTTCAGCATTACAATGTGATTCGCCTTATCTTATTTTCCATTCTGATAAGGTGGTTTTACATACCAAACCTGGTTTCCTTCCTAAGGTTGTTTCTAATAAGAATATTAATCAGGAAATTGTTGTTCCTTCATTATGTCCTAATCCTTCTTCTAAGAAGGAGCGTCTGTTGCATAACTTGGACGTGGTCCGTGCCCTGAAGTTTTACTTGCAGGCGACTAAAGAATTTCGTCAATCATCTTCATTATTTGTTGTTTTTTTCTGGAAAGCGTAGGGGCCAGAAAGCTACGGCTACCTCTCTTTCTTTTTGGCTGAAGAGTATCATCCGTCTGGCATATGAGACTGCTGGACAACAGCCTCCTGAAAGAATTACGGCTCATTCTACTAGGGCTGTGGCTTCCTCATGGGCATTTAAAAACGATGATTCTGTTGAACAGATTTGCAAGGCTGCAACTTGGTCGTCTCTTCACACTTTTTGGTATTGTATCCCATAAGTAAGGATGAAATCCGTGGGCTCATCATATCTTGTAAAATAAAAGGAAATTTATGCTTACCTGATAAATTTATTTCTTTTACGATGTGATGAGTCCACGGCCCACCCTGTCATTTCTAAGACAGGTATTTACTTATTTTTTGTTACACTTCAGTCACCTCTGCACCTTTGGCTTTTCCTTTCTCTTCCTAACTTGGGTCGAATGACTGGAGTGGGAGGGAAGGGAGGAGCTATATATACAGCTCTGCTGTGGTGCTCTTTGCCACTTCCTGCTGACCAGGAGGCGTAATCCCATAAGTAAGGATGAAATCAGTGGACTCGTCATATCGTAAAAGAAATAAATTTATCAGGTAAGCATAAATTTCCTTTTTCTGCGCCATACACACATATCCTGTGAGGGCCATTCACCAGTATTCAAACAGCATGCCTGATCAAAGAGCTGGCAGTGGTGTGTATTTCTTCTGTGAGACTTCATTTGTGTCATGCAAGATACGATCAACCCCTGTTCTTACAATACAATAGGGAATTAAACATATCAATAATAGACCTAAAGGAGCAGTGGGATTGTGGGTATATGATATATGTATTTACAATGTATATGTATTTTATAGTATAGGTGTTAGAACATGGGGCCCATTTATCAAGCTCCGGATGGAGATTGAGGGCCGTGTTCTTGCAGGCTCGCCAGAAACAGCAGTTATGAAGCAGCGGTCTAAAGACCACTGCTCCATAACCTGTCCACCTGCTCTGAGCAGGCGGACAGACATTGCTGCAATTCAACCCGATCGAGTATGATCGGGTTGGTTGACACCCCCTGCTGGCGAATCTGCAGGGGGCCGCATTGCACCAGCAGCTCACAAGAGCTGCTGGTGCAATGCTGAATACGGAGAGCATATTTCTCTCCGCATTCAGCGAGGTCTGGCGGACCTGATCCGCACTGTTGGATCAGGTCCGCCAGACCTTTGATAAATATCCCCCTATGTATGTAAACTTTAGGAGTGATAGTAAAAAACTTGTATTGTGTTTTTAAAGGGACAGTCAAGTCCAAAATAAACTTTCATGATTCATATCGGGCATGTTATTTTAAACAACTTTCCAATTTACTTTTATCACCAATTTTGCTTTGTTCTCTTGGTATTGTTAGTTAAAAACTAAACCTAGGTAGGCTCATATTAGGGATGGGTGAATGTGTCTGTATCCGAATTTGAATGTTAGAACGAATGTTATTGTAGAAATTCGAATTACATAATAGAATGTTGATAAGAACGAATATTCTTAAAAATTCGATTTTCAAATGTTATTTACAGTTTTCGAATGTCACATTCGAATTCGAATGTCATATTCGAATTCGAATGTCACATTCGAATTCGAATGTTACATTCGAATGTCACATTCGAATTCGAATATTACATTTATAAAACACAATTGTAGACTAGAAACACTATTTCGAATGTCACATTCGAATCGAATATCACATTCGAATCAAATGTCACATTCGAATTCGAATATTACATTTATAAAACACAGTATTAGACTAGAAATACTATTTCGAATTCGAATTTCACATTTGAATCGAATGTCACATTCGAATTGAATATCACATTCGAATTTGAATATTACATTTATTAAACACAGTTGCAAACTAGAAATACTATTTCGAATTCGAATGTGACATTCGAATTCGAATATTACATTTAAAAAACACAGTTGCAAACTAGAAATACTACTTCAAATTCGAATGTGACATTCGAATTTGAATGTAGCATTCGAATTCGAATATTACATTTATTAAACACAGTTGTAGACTAGAAATACTATTTCAAATTTGAATGTCACATTCGAATTCGAATGTCACATTCAAATTCGAATATTACATTTCGAAATTGAATGAATTGCATAGATAAACATTCTATTATTCGAACGAATATTTTCGAATTTTATTGAAAAATTCGAAAAGGAAAATAGAATGTTAGAATGTTATATAAACATTCGAAATTCGATTCGAACGAACGAATGTATCAAAATTCGTTTTAAATTTCGAATTTTTAGAAACATTCGCCCATCCCTAGCTCATATGCTAATTTCTTAGACCTTGAAGGCCGCCTCTTATGTGAATGCATTTTGATAGTTTTTCACCGCTAGAGGGCATTAATTCATGTGTGTCATAAAAATAACATTGAGCCCACGGACTTGAAGTTACCTAGAGGTAAGCACTGATTGGCCAAAATGCAAGTCTGTCAAAAGAATTGAAATAAGGGGGCAGTTTGCAGAGGCTTAGATACAAGATAATCCCAGAGGTAAAAAGTATATTAATATAACCATGTTTTCTGTGCAAAACTGGGGAATGGGTAATAAAGGGATCATCTATCTTTTTAAACAACAAAAATTTTGGTGTTGACTGTCCCTTTAAGCGTGATTTTTTTTTACTTATTCCCCTTTATATCCTATGGGAGACACATTGCTACTCGTCAGCACAGAGAGATTCAGCCCACTTTTTAAATATATCTCCAGCCCGGCAGACCCAAACAGGCAATTTCTCATTGGTCCGTCAATGTTTTAAATATAGGGACCTAAGTATTAGTCTCACCATATGTATAGAGACAAGATAAAGATAATTTTGTGTAAATATAGATAACATCAAGAGATCTAATCTCCCTGGAAGATCAGCCCATTTGATTGGCTTGTGGTTTCAGTTACCAGAGGCAGCTATTTCATACACAAATATACCTAAAGGATCAGTTCCCCATACATTTAAAACTTTGCATCTGGTATAACAAATCATTGTATACACGTTAAGAGGAAAACTGTTTTACAGTACACTGTCCCTTTAAACAATTCAGTTGATAGTTTTTGGGTTTGCAAGTCATTGTTATTAGGAACCTTATCTTTATGAAGTTTTCTAAAATGCTTATAAATAGCAGACTGTTTAATACAGTGATATTGGAACTCACTTGCAAATGCAAAACCAGTGTACCTGAAGGAAAGCACTGCGCTATAGTGCACTGCTATAGAAGTACCTAGGCCTAAAGGATCGATTTATAATGCTGCAGCGGACAGGGGCGCACATACGCGCCCCTGTCCACCGCAGCTTGCCTCTGGTGGGCTGAATTCCACAGCCGGAATTCAGCATTGCACACGAGTGCTATTTTGCGCTCTAATGCAATCCCGCCCCCTGCCCGCGCACAGCCAATCACACTTGGGTAGTAGATGTCAATCTCCCCGGTCAGACCGGGGAGCTTGAAATTCGCCACATAAGAGGTGGCAAAAGGTTAGGGAAGCAGCAGTCTGATCACCGCTGCTTCATAAATACGGACTGCAGGTTCTCTTGTGAGAACCTGCAGTCGTAGATTGGCGAAGGGGTTGATAAATCGACCCCTAAATGTTCAAAAGATCGTCAGGTCTGCGAGAATTGCTCATTTCAGTCTTGCCAATCTAGCAATCTGTTTGCCAGGCGAAATGTTATAAAAAAAAAGTAGTCTGACCTTCGCTGTCTAGAGGAGTGCCAATGTGTCTTCCATAGGATAATATAGCACATCTTTGGTGAATGCAGATCTCTGTAGTGTGGAGAGAGCATGGTTTTAAAGCATGTGTAACCAATGTGTTTTCATTTGTGCTATTATTATAGATTTACTGTATTGTTGGCATATAATGTAAAAAAACATTTTCAGAGTTTATTTGTTTTAAAACTGTTTAGACTTGGATGATATGTTATTCTATAGCAAGACAACAGATTTGTTATATAATTACAAAAGTATTTTACTATCCCTTTAAGCACTGGATTGCAAAATAAATGTTTTAACCCTGTCATCTTGTTAGCCTATTTTACAAGTTTTTTATATAGGGACACATGTAAGTGATATTGTAATAATTTCTTCCTTTAACAGCCTTGCAGCCTTTGACCTAGTTTCAAATAAGACCACCCAGACACACACTAATTTGTTCTTAAGATAACTTTGTCCACAAGTCTATACTCAGTCACTCTTTGCAATTTACAAACCTGTATTTTGTTCTTTAATTTCTATATATATATAGGGGTGGTAGCACTAGACAGCTATATTTATGCAGTTGGAGGATATGATGGCAACAACCAGTTGGATAGCGTGGAAAGATACTACATAGATAGGAATTCCTGGGAAACCATGGCACCAATGAAACACAGGCGGAGTGCGCATGGCTTGACTGTCCATCTGGGGAAGATTTATGCTCTTGGTAAGACCTTCATTAAAAACTACCATTTGATATGTATGATATTTTTACATTGTTCCTTGAAAGTCAGAATGTTATGCTATTTTTACATAGGAGGTGCTGTCTGTGGGAAAGTAAGAGTCCCCATTGGCTAAAAATATCATGTGGTGATTATGCAATCACATGTTCACGGAAGTGTAATGTTAAACTGAAAATGAATCTCTAAACTTTGCTGAGTTCTAAATAGTCTTCTAATTTTAGTGTTTAGTATGATATTTTATTCTGCTACTATATTACAGCAGTGTGTTAGCATCCTAAATGATTTGTGACACTTATGACTGACATTTTTAATAGATTTCTAGAATGAATCAAATCAAAATAGTTTTATTTAAAAAAAATGTTATTGTTAAAAAAGGACAAATGTAAAAAAAAGGCTTTGTCACTTCCATAATACTTACTGTACTGACAAAAATAGCTAACTTCACTGACAAATTAATTTGTAATTTATTCAACAAAGTAACACAATCATTTGTATATCTTTAAATTAGATTGAATTGGAGGTTCCCCTAGGTCTGTGTTTTCCTAACACCTGTTCTCTTACTGCGTTGACTTACCGACTGTCTTCAAGTTCATGATCGAAAGTTAACGGGCATTTCAGACTAAGGGGCCAATTTACTAATGTCTGTCGGACATGATACACTGTAGCGTATCATGTCCAACAGACATCGCTGAATGCGGACAGCATACGCTGTCAGCATTCAGCATTGCACAAGCAGTTCTAGTGAACTGCTTGTGCAATGCCGCCCCCTGCAGATTTGCGGCCAATCTGCCGCTAGCAGGGGGTGCCAATCAACCCGATCGTATTGGATCGTGTTGATTGCTGTACGCCGCTCAGAGGAGGCAGATCCAGTTAAGGAGCAGTGGTCTTAAAGGGACACTAAACTCAACATTTTTCTTCCATGATTCAGGTAGAGAATACAATTTTAAATAACATTCCATTTTACTTCTTTTATCTAATTTGCTTCATTCTTTAAATATCATTTGTTGAATAAATAGTACTGCACATTGGTGAGCCAATCACACAAGGCATAAATGTGCAGCCACAAATCAGCAGCTGCTGAGCATATCTAGATATGCTTTTCAGCAAAGAATATCAAGAGAATGAAGCAAGTTAGATAATAGAAGTAAATTAGAAAGTTGTTTAAAATTGCATGCTCTTTCTAAATCATGAAAGAAAAAATGTGGGTTTCATGTCCCTTTAAGATCGCTGCTTCTTAACTCCTGTTTCCAGCGAGCCTGAAGACTTGTGTGGAAACAGGGCGAGTTGGCCCCATTCGGGGCATAGTAAATCGGCCCCTATAACTTCCCCAGAAGACTAGAGCATTTTTAGCGTTTTTGCCATCACTCCATCTAAACAGAAATAGAGCCTTGGTTTTTTTTTTTTTTGGTTTTTTTTTTGAAGCATAAATCTAGACCTGGCCTTGGTCCGGGAGAATTGACTGTGTCTTAATGTCCATAGGTTTAATTAACCCCTTAGTGACCAGAGCACTTTTCCATTTGTTGACCGTTTGGGACCAAGGCTATTTTTACATTTCTGCGGTGTTTGTGTTTAGCTGTAATTTTCCTCTTACTCATTTACTGTACCCACACATATTATATACCGTTTTTCTCGCCATTAAATGGACTTTCTAAGGATACCATTATTTTCATCATATCTTATAATTTACTATTAAAAAAATTATAAAATATGAGGAAAAAATGGAAAAAAAACAATTTTTTCAAACTTTGACCCCCAAAATCTGTTGCACATCTACAACCACCAAAAAACACCCATGCTAAATAGTTTCTAAATTTTTTCCTGAGTTTAGAAATACCCAATGTTTACATGTTCTTTGCTTTTTTTTAAAGTTATAGGGCACTAAATAAAACTTTGCTATTTCAAAACCACTTTTTTTCAAAATTAGCGCTAGTTACATTGGGACACTGATATCTGTCAGGAATCCCTGAATATCCTTTAACATGTATATATATATATATATTTAGAAGACATCCCAAAGTATTGATCTAGGCCCATTTTGGTATATTTCATGCCACCATTTCACCGCCAAATGCGATCAAATAAAAAAAAATGTTCACTTTTTCACAAATTTTTTCACAAACTTTAGGTTTCTCACTGAAATTATTTACAAACAGCTTGTGCAATTATTGCACAAATGGTTTTAAATGCTTCTCTGGGATCCCCTTTGTTCAGAAATAGCAGACATATATGGCTTTTACATTGCTTTTTGGTAATTAGAAGGCCGCTAAATGCCACTGCGCACCACACGTGTATTATGTGCAGCAGTGAAGGGGTTAATTAGGGAGCAATGTAGGGAGCTTGTAGGGTTAATTTTAGCTTTAGTGTAGTGTAGTAAACAACCCCAAGTATTGATCTAGGCCCATTTTGGTATATTTCATGCCACCATTTCACCGCCAAATGCGATCAAATTAAATTTTTTTTTAAATATTTCACAATTTTAGGTTTCTCACTGAAATTATTTACAAAAAGCTTGTGTAATTATGGCACAAATTGTTGTAAATGCTTCTCTGGGATCCCCTTTGTTCAGAAATAGCAGACATATATGGCTTTGGCGTTGCTTTTTGGTAGTTAGAAGGTCGCTAAATGCCGCTGCGCATCACACGTATATTATGTCTAGCAGTGAAGGAGTTAATTAGGTAGCTTGTAGGGAGCTTGCAGGGTTAATTTTAGCTTTAGTGTAGAGATCAGCCTCACACCTGACACATCCCACCCCCTGATCCCTCCCAAACAGCTCCCTTCCCTCCCCCACCCGACAATTGTCCCCGCCATCTTAAGTACTGGCAGAAAGTCTGCCAGTACTAAAATAAAAGTTTTTTGGGGGGGGTTAGTTTTTTTTTTTTTTTTTTTTTAAATAATTCTTCTGCTGTGTAGGACCCCCCTTAGCCCCCAACCTCCCTGATCCCCCCCAAACAGCTCTTTAACCCCCCCCCCCCTCTGCCTTTATTGTGCACCATATTGGGTACTGGCAGCTGTCTCCAAGTACCCAGTTTGAAAAATAATAATGTATTTTTTATTTTATTAAATATTTTATTTATTTCTGTAGTGTAGCTGCCCCCCCTCAACATCCAACCCCCCACCCTCTCCCAGATGCCTTGATTTTAAAATCCCACCCTCCCCAGTCCTCTTTCCCACCCTCCAGATCTACAGCATATTGATGCTGTTTTCATAGATCTCACATGCACGCACATGCACGGCTCTCGTGTGCGCGCCCGTGCACGCGCACGCACCCGCACAAGATCCCTCCCCCCTCCTCCACCAATGACTGCCCACCCGCCTCCCTGGATGAGCTCCCACCCACCAACGATAACTGCCATCGATAGCCGATGCAGAGAGGGCCACAGAGTGGCTCTCTCTGCATCGGATGGCTAAAAACAGTTATTGCAGGATGCCTCAATATTGAGGCATCACTGCAATAACATGAAAGCAGCTGGAAGCTATCAGGATCGCTTCCACTGCTTTCAAAGACCAACGACGTATGGGGTACATCCTTGGTCATTAACTGCATTTTTTTGCAGGACGTACCCCATACGTTGTTGGTCGTTAAGGGGTTAAAGTCTGAACCAATGCCCGCCCAAATGGTTTCTTATTGAAGTAAACAATTTGGAACAATAATTTTAACAACGCTAAAGAAAAGTAGAAATAGCAAAATAAAGAAATAAACAGAAATGTAAAAATAAAAATAACAGATAACTGTCAGCCGCTTACTTTTTAAATTTGAATATTTTCTTATATCCTAAGGGAAGAGTAATCAGATTCTATGTCATCTATATGATCTGTGCGTCTGCACTTCATTCCTTCTGCCATGAACCACACTCTGCTTCTCCATTTATATTTAGCTTTATCTTAATCTTTATCATTATCGGGCCCCACATATGCTCCCCAAGATAAAAGAAGAAGAGGAAGAAGAGGACAGAATGTATTCAAGTCATCTATGATCATCAGTGGATCCAGAATCAGTGAGGTGCAGTGAAGTTAGAGGCTGGTGAGGCACTAGATACGATACGCCGAAGAAACACATATACCGCGGGCCGCAAGTACCCCCAACAGGGCAGGTTTTAATTATAGCTGAACCAGTGCACAGGTGAAGTAATCAGCTGATGGGTGAGAGCAAGTTAGTAACCACTGTGTTACTGATCAGCTGATTACTTCACCTGTGCACTGGTTCAGCTTTAATGAAAGCCTGGCCTGTTGAGGGTACTTGAGGACCATGGTTGAGAAACTAAAGCACTAGTTTATCTGAAATGTGTTGATTACCTGGAGAATAAAGCACACATACTCACTGTGCTCATGCTCACTGACACACACACACACACATAACCACTCACACAATTCTCTGGCACAGTACCAGTTACTAAGCAATTAGAATGCTACACAATCTCTTCTCTACTCTCACTACTGTATTGTAAAAATAGAAATAATTTACCATACAAATTATCAATACTGCCAACACAGCTGCTGCAATACGGTGCTCAAGAAACACACATGCACATCCCACTTAGGTATGCTCTTCAACAAAGGATACCAAAATAATGCAGTACATAATAATAAAAGTAAAATAGAAATGTGCATTTTGGAATTTTGAAGTACAGGTTGTGGTTTCAACAGAAAAAACAGCCATTTCCATTTTAATCCAATCCATCAGGTAAAATGGATCACATTATGAACACACTGAAATGGAGGAAACATAATTTTAATAGTTTATATTTCATGTCAACCCCTTGTTTCTATTATTTTACTGGATTGCCGGGCCTCGGGGGGGGGGAAGTACAGCATGACCCAGAAAGAACACCAGCCCCTAAATAACTGTCTCATATTAAAGTATTGATGTGATGTCATTATGAAAAACATGACTATGCAAGTCATTTTTTGTTCTCCAGCAGCCATGGGATTACTAGAAATAAAGGGAGAGCCCGGGCAGGCTTATTGAGAAAATATGACCAAGTTCATATTTAATAAGACAGAGTGCCTAGAAGATTGCTCTTTTTTTGGTATGCCTTCCAAATCTCTGCCTGCCTTGTAATATCCATAGTATTTTTTTATTTAATTAGCAAGAAAAACAAATAGCTTGACAATAAATAGTTACAGGGGATTCTCAAGTCCCTTTGAGAATCCCCTGTAAATATTTATTGTCAACTTAGCTATTTGTTTTTCTTGCTAATTAAATAAAAAAATACTATGGATATTACAAGGCAGGCAGATATTTGGAAGGCATACCAAAAAAAGAGCAATCTTCTAGGCACTCTTATTAAATATGAACTTGGTCATGACATGAGCCCTCAGCCCAAGAGGTGATGACTGTGCAGTATAATCACCACCACCCTTGATACACAGCTGTACTCCAGTAGCCATATTTTCTCAATAAGCCTGCCCGGCTCTCCCTTTATTTCTATTAATCCCATGGCTGCTGGAGAACAAAAAAATGACTTGGCAATAGTCATGTTTTTCATAATGACATCACATCACATCTCTCAGACAGTTATTTAGGGGCTACTAATGCTAAATCCAATTGCCCACTGTTTAGATATAAGATCAGCACATGGAGCAGTTTTCTTCAGCTTTTATGGTCAAATTCCATTTGTAAGAATTATGTTACATGATACCAGCCAGGTCAAACCACTAACAACAATTACAGTCAGTTTCAGCATTATGGGAGATGCTGTACAGTAATAACAACACACATCTTAGTAATATCACCTCAAACAGGGTCACTGATAACTATAAACAAAAATGCTGGAACAGTTTGCTTACACTAAAAATAAGGAAACTGACAGAGCCCTGAATAGATCACCAAGCATAACTCACTTCTAAAGAACAGTATGCAGATAAATGTTCATAGTATTTCATATGCACAAAACCTCTTTATACAGTCCTTTACTCCTCTCATCTGTTCACTTAACCTCTTTATATAGCCCCCCCTACCCCTCTCAACTCTTCATAGTATTTCATATGCACAAAACCTTATTATACAGTCATTTACCCCTCTCACCTGTTCATTGTACTTAATATGCAGACAACCTCTTTATACAGCCCCCTATTCCTCTCACCTGTTCATAGTATTTAATATGCACCCACTACCCAACTTACCTGCTCATTGTACTTACTATGCAAAAAAAAACCTTTTTATACTACAGCCCCACTACCCCTCTTACCCGCTCATTGTATACTTTTTATGCAGAAAACCTCTCTATATAGCCCCACTGTACTTTGAGAAAAACTCATTATACAGCCCCAATACCCCTTTCACCTGTTTATTGTAGCAGAAAACCTCTATATACAACCGCACTGCCACTGTACTAGTAAACCTCTCTACACTCAACAGCACCCTACCCCTCTCACCTATTCATTGTACACTACTCATTATGCAGGTAACATGTTTATACAGACCCTACTTCCCAATTACCCAACTTTTCTGTTATCTCTTTTTTTATACTTAATATGCAGCAAACCTCTTTATACAGCTCCCTGTCACCTCTTCATTTTAACGGCTGGTGTTCTGGGTCATGCTGGATTGCATTGCCGGGCCCCAGGTGGAAGTACAGCATGGCAGCAGCAGCAGCAGCTCAGCCTCTCATCACTAACCTGGTCATCACTGAAGTTGACGTCTCATGTCCTCGCCGGTCTCACTCCTGCTGAGCTGACAACCTAACACTGAGTGCACACTGCGAGTGCGATGGACCCGGTGGCCGTGCGTGGCTGGCTCAGGGCTGCTGCAGACTGCAGTCACGGTGGACACGTCTGACTCCATCTCTAGTCTGAGTTGAGCTGCTCTGACACGTGACCGCACGTGACACCCGGAAGGATTCTATTTCCTTCCCGCCCGGCACTCAGAGACAGCCAGCCCCAGAGAGATTCAGACGAGTTCTGAATTCTGAATCTGATTGGCTGAGAGTGAGACTCTGAGAGGCGGCCAGGGCTGAGTCCGGACGGAGGCTTTCACAGTCAAGCCTCCAGTGGAAGCGTATGGGGCGCATTGGAGAGCACTGCATTAGCACCTTTTCTCCTCTTGGTGGCAGTCTCTCAGCATCCCATACACTTCCACAGTAGTCAATACATTCATATTGCGCAATGCAAGGATAGCTGGCTGGCCTTGTCTTGTGCAATATATGAATGTATTGATGTATTACGTTTTATAAGTTAATTAATTCACAGTGTGTTGAGTACACACAAACACAATCCTGATTTTGGTGGAGGGGTGGGGGGGTAGGGGGGGGGGGTAAAAAAATATATATATAAAAAAAAAGTTCTAATTTTTTTATTTTTTTATTTTGAAAAAAGGCTGTTATTACATACATTGGCCAGGGGAGGCACTGCCTCACCTGCCTCCTGTGACTGCACGTCACTGTCCAGAATTAATGCTCGCATGAGCAGGGTTCAGTCGTCCTTGTTTTTTTTTTAATTTACCTATCAAAACTATATATATATTTTTTTAGTAGACAACCCAAAGTATTGATCTAGGCCCATTTTGGTATATTTCATGCCACCATTTCACCGCCAAATGTGATCAAATGAAAAAAATCTTCACTTTTTCACAAACTTTAGCTTTCTCATAGAAATTATTTACATACTGCTTGTGCAATCATGGCACAAATGGTTGTTAAAGCTTCCCTGGGACCCCTTTGTTCAGAAATAGCAGACATATATGGCCTTGCAATTGCTTTTTGGTAAATAGAAGGCCACTAATTGCAGCTGCACACCACACTTTTATTATTCCCAGCAGTGAAGGGGTTAATCAGGTAGCTTGTAAGGTTAATTTTAGCTTTAGTGTAGAGATTACCCTCCCACCTGACACTTCCCACCCCCTGATTCCTACTCTGCAAGTGTATTTCTGCACTGCCCCACACGTGGGCATGCAGAAATAGCGCAATCTCACCACTGTTAGCGAGCTTGCGGCAGAAAGAGACCCAGAACAGCAGTGTTTTACAGGGTACGGGGATGGTCCTTAAGGGCTTAAAGACCAGCGGTTAAGGGTTTAAAGGCACAGTCAAGTCAAAATTAAACTTTAATTCAGATAGGGCATGCAACAACTTTCCAATTTACTTTTATCTCAGTGCATTTTGACAGTTTTCCATAGCTAGACAGCGCTAGTTTATGTGTGCCATATAGATAACATTGTGCTCACTCACTTGGATTAACTTATGAGTCATCACTGATTGGCTAAAATGCAAGTCTGTAAAATGAACTGGAATAAGGGGCAGTCTGCAGTGGCTTAGATATAAGGTAATCACAGAGGTAAAAAGTAACTGTGTTGGTTATGCAAAACTAGGGAATGGGTAATACATTTAGATTATCTATCTTTTTCAACAATAACAATTCTGGAGTAGACTGTACCTTTAGTTTCCTCTCTGAAGCTGATTTTAACTTTTGTGGGAGTTAAACACATAAGTGTAGGCAAGCAGTGGTACAATAAGGTAATGTTGTAAAAAGTAATGCTAAGCATTGAAACATGTTTTTAAATTTAAGGTCATTTAAATCCATTAAAAAACTCAGTTGTGAAAATTATGAGAAAAATTACAGTTGTACTGAAAAGTGTATGTATATAGCATGGCATTCAAAGCAGATCATTAACATCAGTCAGCAGCAATAGATAAAATAATAATATTGCATTGCATAAATAAAACATAAATTAATATTCTGTAATATACTTTTCCTATACTTTGAATAAAATTATACTAACATCCAGTGACGTGCAGTAATAGGAGGCAGAGAAAAAAGATTTAAAATAATATTTATTAAAAGAAAGTATTTTTTGTCTTTTTTGGCCACGCCCCCCCAAGGGTACACCCCCCGCCAGCAATTACCCACATCATCATTATTTTAATATTTCCTACTGCTGCCAATGAAATTCAGCATCCATGTTGCGCAATAAGGAGGTAGTGAGCCGTTCCGCTGCCCTCCATTAATTGCGCAACATGGATACTGAATATAGTTCTCAGTTCACTAAGAGCTAGCGCCACCCAGTGGTGTCTTGCCGGGCCCCATACAAGCTCCAATAGAGGCGGTTCTCAAAACCGCCTCCATGATGGAGCTAGATCACAGCCAATCAGCATCCAGCGCTGCCGGGGAGGCGTGCCTGCTGGGCTGCTGAGTGACAGAGTGTGGGTGACGTCGGATTTACGTTGCGCGACACAGACATCAGGCGGGAAGACAGTACAGGAGGTAGCTGCTGAGTGCAAGTGCGTGGCGTGCCTGCCCTGTGCTGATCATTGCGTGTACTGCGACGAGACGACTTGAGTGACTACTACTAACTAGAGCAAGGAGGAGCTGTCAGCTGTGTGTGGCTGTGGAGGATGGAGGAGCAAGCCGGATCCACGTTTGTCTGGAGTCTTAGTCTATTTGACCTCAGGCTCAGGTAATGAACCGTTCTCAACAGTCAGTCACAGACAGTGGTGTAATGATTGTAATCCAATCATTGAAGAAGCCAAACAAACCCCATTATATAAAAGTTGCAAGGTCAAGAAATGGTTGAAATGAATTCAGAATCAGAGGAATTATCATCAGAAAATTTACCATCCATGACAGTAACATTGTTTCTGGCAACTAGAACATTTATTTGAGCAGCTATGCACTTCAGCTCTCATCTCACTGGCATCCAAGGGCCAAATTCTGCCCATGTCTGACTGTCAAACATGGGCAGAATGTGGCTCTTGGATGCCAGTGAGTGAGAGCTGAAATGCATTGCATTGTATCTAACGGTCTCACATTAAATTTACTTAAAACTAAGATTCTCAAATTAAATTTACTTGAAACTAAGATTTTCACCCACACATTCTTACATGGGCACAAAAAATAAAGCATCCACGAACCAGATGATACGTATTTTTTAAAATAAACCAAAATCCCCCCCAGATATTTGCACATGCGCGCGCTTGCAAGTGAGATCTGTTTCAGCATCAATATGCTGTAGATCTGGAGGGTGGGAGAGAGGACTGGGGAGGGTGGGATTTGAAAATCAATGCATCTGGGAGAGGGTGGGGAGTTGGATGTTGAGGGGGGGGGGGCAGCTACACTACAGAAATAAAGAACATTTTTAATAAAATAAAAAAATTAAAATGCAATATTATTTTTCAAACTGGGTACTGGCAGATAGCTGCCAGTACCCAATATGCTGCACAATAAAGGCAGAGGGGGGGGGTTAAAGAGCTGTTTGGGGGGGGGATCAGGGAGGTTGGGGGCTAAGGGGTGTCCTACACAGCAGACATTTTTTTTTTTTTTTAAAACCTAAAACCCCCCAAAAAAACTTTTATTTTAGTACTGGCAGACTTTCTGCCAGTACTTAAGATGGCGGGGACAATTGTCGGGTGGGGGAGGGAAGGGAGCTGTTTGGGAGGGATCAGGGGGTGGGATGTGTCAGGTGGGAGGCTGATCTCTACACTAAAGCTAAAATTAACCCTGCAAGCTCCCTACAAGCTACCTAATTAACTCCTTCACTGCTAGACATAATATACGTGTGATGCGCAGCGGCATTTAGCGACCTTCTAACTACCAAAAAGCAACGCCAAAGACATATATGTCTGCTATTTCTGAACAAAGGGGATCCCAGAGAAGCATTTACAACAATTTGTGCCATAATTGCACAAGCTGTTTATAAATAATTTCAGTGAGAAACCTAAAATTGTGAAATATTTAAAGTTTTTTTTAATTTGATCGCATTTGGCGGTGAAATGGTGGCATGAAATATACCAAAATGGGCCTAGATCAATACTTGGGGTTGTTTACTACACTACACTAAAGCTAAAATTAACCCTACAAGCTCCCTAATTAACCCCTTCACTGCTGCGCATAATACACGTGTGGTGCGCAGTGGCATTTAGCGGCCTTCGAATTACCAAAAAGCAACGTAAAAGCCATATATGTCTGCTATTTCTGAACAAAGGGGATCCCAGAGAAGCATTTAAAACCATTTGTGCAATAATTGCACAAGCTGTTTGTAAATAAATTCAGTGAGAAACCTAAAGTTTGTGAAAAAATTTGTGAAAAAGTGAACATTTTTTTTTATTTGATCGCATTTGGCGGTGAAATGGTGGCATGAAATATACCAAAATGGGCCTAGATCAATACTTTGGGATGTCTTATAAAATAAAATATATACATGTCAAGGGATATTCAGGGATTCCTGACAGATATCAGTGTCCCAATGTAACTTGCGCTAATTTTGAAAAAAAGTGGTTTGGAAATAGCAAAGTGCTACTTTTATTTAGTGCCCTATAACTTGCAAAAAAAGCAAAGAACATGTAAACATTGGGTATTTCTAAACTCAGGACAAAATTTAGAAACTATTTAGCATGGGTGTTTTTTGGTGGTTGTAGATGTGCAACAGATTTTGGGGGTCAAAGTTTGAAAAAAATGTTTTTTTTTCCATTTTTTCCTCTTATTTTATAATTTTTTTAATAGTAAATTATAAGATATGATGAAAATAATGGTATCTTTAGAAAGTCCATTTAATGGTGAGAAAAACGGTATATAATATGTGTGGGTACAGTAAATGAGTAAGAGGAAAATTACAGCTAAACACAAACACCGCAGAAATGTAAAAATAGTCTTGGTCCCAAACGGTCAACAAATGGAAAAGTGCTCTGGTCACTAAGGGGTTAAAGACTTAAGCATAAGACTTGAGGGGAAAACAAATACTTATTTTAAAGAACCTTTGAATAACATTTGATACAGAGAGTAACATTTGTACCATCTGAATGGAATTCCAAGGGGAATATGTTCCATTTGAAAATCAATCAAAAATCAGACATTCACCGATTGCTTTTTAGCTATTGGGGATGATTCTGTTCCATTTACAAAGCTTTTCACATATTTTGCCCTCAACAATGGCCGTATAATTTAATAGAGATTTTTTTTAGTAAAAAAAAAGAAAATTTTAATAGAAAAGAATCTACACCAAAGGTAGTCTGTTATATCCCATTACATTGCTACCTACTTGTAATAAGGGACTTAGAAATGTTGGTTATAAACACATCACATATGAAGAAATCTGCCTAATAAGGGCCATCAATTTCCTGTAGGCCTCATAGAGGAATTGACAAGTTTTTTCAAACCTCTTGATTTGGAAATACAGTGATTTAACATTTTGGTTGCAAGTAATATAAAGGTGTAGCATGCGTATGATGTGCCTGAGAGCAAGTTCTATATCTGTGCCAAAGAGCACTAGCACTTGCACAATACTCTCCAATTCCTTTGCTTCTTTGAATGAAGAAAAGGACAGCTAATTGACACATTTTAACAGTAAGTGTGTACAGGTGGCACAAGTGCTCATTATTACACCCTAACTGCTGGCAAATTGTAGTTCCCCATAGTCTACAGTTCATACTTCATATACGGCCACCCACAACAGCTAGCAATACACTAGCACATTCAACCGTGTGGTGATTGGGTACTTTGAGGACAATGTGCAGTTTTGTCAGATCCAAAAACACCCCCATTAGACTGGCACATCGTTTCTTGATTTAAATATTTAAAGGGACATTCCAGTCAAAATTTAAATGCACATAGATTTATTACATCTTTGAATAGAAACATATTTGAAATATACATGTATTTGCAAAAATGTTTCTAGTAAAAGTTATCACTGTTTTAGTGTTAGTATTTTTCTCTGCACGTGCATGTTAAGCATAGCTAGATATTGTCTCTGCACCCACAATTTAAATACTGCAGCTGCTCAGATCATCAGTGGGGCTTGTATCATGTAAGCAATTAACAAATTGAGTCATTACCAGATGGTACAAGCACTTTAGGCTCTCTGAACAAGTGCTGGGTTTAAAATGCTGGTGCACGGTTTATACTTTAAGGGACATTAAACCCAAATTTTTTCTTTCATTATTCAGATAGAGAATACCATTTTAAACAACTTTCTAATTTACTTCTATTATCTAATTTGATTCATTCTCTTGGTATTTTTTCCTGAAAAGCATATTTAGATAGGCTCATTAGCTTCTGATTGGTGGCTGCACATAGATGCCTCTTTTGATTGGCTCACCCGTGTGCATTGCTATTTCTATAACTAAGGATATCTAAAGAATAAAGCAAATTAGATAATAGAAGTAAATTGGAATGTTGTTTAAAATTGTATTCTCTGTCTGAATTATGAAAGAAAATGTTTGGGTTTAATGTCCCTTTAAATATACTTTCTTCTGTTAAGTGTGATCAGTCCACGGGTCATCATTACTTGTGGGATATTAACTGCTCCCCTACAGGAAGTGCAAGAGGATTCACCCAGCAGAGTTGCTATATAGCTCCTCCCCTCTACGTCACCTCCAGTCATTCTCTTGCACCCAACGACTAGATAGGATGTGTGAGAGGACTATGGTGATATATTTAGTTTTTATATCTTCAATCAAAAGTTTGTTATTTTATAATAGCACCGGAGTGTGTTATTCCTTCTCTGGTAGAATTTGAAGAAGAATCTACCTGAGTTTTTCTATGATTTTAGCCGGAGTAGTTAAGATCATATTGCTGTTTCTCGGCCATCTGAGGAGTGAGGTAAACTTCAGATCAGGGGACAGCAGGCAGATTAATCTGCAAAGAGGTATGTAGCAGTTTATTATTTTCTGACATGGAATTGATGAGAAAATCCTGCCATACCGTTATAATGTAAACTCAGCCTTGAATGCAGTAGATGTAGCTGATATCAGGCTGTCATGTATGTATATTTTACACTTCAGTTTTCTGGGAAATGGTACTTCTCTGGCTTTTAAACTGTATACATAGACTTAACCTATTTTGCAGGGACTTGCAATAGGTTTTAAATGACAATTAATTATTGAGGTAAAATGTTTTTTTGCTGGCATGTAAAAACGTTTTTTTCTCTGAGGTACTGGGTGAAAAAATGTTTTGGGCACTTTTTTTCCACTTGGCAATAGTTTTGATTTAAATTAGAGCAGTTCACTGATCCCTCTCACTGTTATGTGTGTGGGGGAGGGGCCATTTTGGTGCTTTCACTATGCATCAGAAAAACTCAGTCAGAGGTTCATTTTCTTCCTGCATGATCCGGTTCATCTCTACAGAGTTCAGGGATCTCAAGAGTCTTTTTTGAGGGAAGTAATCATACAGCAGAGCTGTGCTGATTGTATTGACTGTGATATAAAAAACGTTTATTTGTGTATTTTTTTCTGCTGCCTGGGTTAGTTATCATTTGCTGAGGGGAACAATCCTTTGCTAAAACTGTATATTCTGACAAAGATTGATGCTATAACTTAATTATTTTATCTGTTATAATAGTTTTCTGTGCTTCTTAAAGGCACAGTTCGTTTTCATATTATTTGTAAATTACTTTGAAAAGTATTTCCAAGTTGCTGTTTATTTGCTAGTGTGTTAAACATGTCTGATTCAGAGGAAGATATCTGTGCTATATGTGTTAATGCCAAAGTGGAGCCCAATAGAAATTTATGTACTAAATGTATTGATGCTACTTTAAAAAATAGTCAATCTGTACAAATTGAACATATTTCACCAAACAACGAGGGGAGAGTTATGCCGACTAACTCGCCTCACGTGTCAGTACCTGCATCTCCCGCTCAGGAGGTGCGTGATATTGTAGCGCCGAGTGCATCTGGGCGGCCATTACAAATCACATTACAAGATATGGCTACTGTTATGACTGAAGTTTTGGCTAAACTACCAGAACTAAGAGGTAAACGTGATCACTCTGGGATGAGAACAGAGTGCGCTGATAATGCAAGGGCCATGTCTGATACTGCGTCACAGTTTGCAGAACATGAAGACGGAGAGCTTCATTCTGTGGGTGACGGTTCTGATCCAAATAAACTGGACTCAGACATTTCAAATTTTAAATTTAAGCTTGAGAACCTCCGTGTGTTACTAGGGGAGGTATTAGCGGCTCTGAATGATTGTAACACAGTTGCAATCCCAGAAAAAATGTGTAGGTTGGATAAATATTTTGCGGTACCGACGAGTACTGACGTTTTTCCTATACCTAAGAGACTTACTGACATTGTTACTAAGGAGTGGGATAGACCCGGTGTGCCTTTCTCACCCCCTCCTATATTCAGAAAAATGTTTCCAATAGACGCCGCCACACGGGACTTATGGCAAATGGTCCCTAAGGTGGAGGGAGCAGTTTCTACTTTAGCTAAGCGTACCATTATCCCAGTGGAGGATAGCTGTGCTTTTTCAGATCCAATGGATAAAAAAATTAGAGGGTTACCTTAAGAAAATGTTTGTTCAACAAGGGTTTATATTGCAACCTCTTGCATGTATTGCGCCTGTCACGGCTGCAGCAGCATTTTGGTTTGAGTCTCTGGAAGAGACACTTCAATCATCCACACTAGATGACATCACACACAAACTTAAATTCCTTAAGTTAGCTAATTCATTTATTTCAGATGCCGTAGTACATTTAACTAAACTTGCGGCTAAAAATTCAGGATTCGCCATTCAGGCACGCAGAGCTCTGTGGCTAAAATCCTGGTCAGCTGATGTTACGTCTAAATCTAAATTGCTTAATATTCCTTTCAAAGGGCAGACCTTATTCGGGCCCGGCTTGAAAGAGATTATTGATGACATTACAGGAGGTAAAGGTCATGCCCTGCCTCAGGACAAGGCCAAAGCCAAGGCTAGACAGTCCAATTTTCATTCCTTTCGTAATTTCAAAGCAGGAGCAGCATCAACTTCCTCTGCACCAAAACAGGAAGGAGCTGTTGCTCGCTACAGACAAGGCTGGAAACCTAACCAGTCCTGGAACAGGGGCAAACAGGCCAGAAAACCTGCTGCTGCCCCTAAGACAGCATGAATTGAGGGCCCCCGATCCGGGACCGGATCTAGTGGGGGGCAGACTTTCCCTCTTCGCCCAGGCTTGGGCAAGAGATGTTCAGGATCCCTGGGCGTTAGAGATCATATCTCAGGGATACCTTCTGGACTTCAAATCCTCTCCCCCAAGAGGGAGATTTCATCTGTCAAGGTTGTCAACAAACCTAACAAAGAAGGAAGCGTTTCTACGCTGCGTACAAGATCTTTTATTAATGGGAGTGATCCATCCAGTTCCGCGGTTGGAACAAGGACAAGGGTTTTACTCAAATCTGTTTGTAGTTCCCAAAAAAGAGGGAACCTTCAGGCCAATCTTGGATTTAAAGATCCTAAACATCGTTCAAGATGGAAACTATTCGAACAATTTTGCCCATGATCCAAGAGGGTCAGTACTTGACCACAGTGGATTTAAAGGATGCTTACCTTCACATACCGATTCACAGAAGTCATTACCGGTATCTAAGGTTTGCCTTTTTAGACAGGCATTACCAGTTTGTAGCTCTTCCATTCGGACTGGCTACGGCTCCAAGAATCTTCACAAAGGTTCTGGGCACTCTTCTGGCGGTACTAAGACCGCGAGGAATTTCAGTAGCTCCGTACTTAGACGACATACTGATACAAGCTTCAAGCTTTCAAACTGCCAAATCTCATACAGAGATAGTACTGGCATTTCTAAGGTCGCATGGATGGAAAGTGAACGAAGAGAAAAGTTCTCTCTTTCCACTCACAAGAGTTCCCTTCCTGGGGACTCTGATAGATTCTGTAGAAATGAAGATTTACCTGACAGAGGACAGGTTAACAAAACTTCAAAGTGCATGCCGTGTCCTTCATTCCATTCAAGAGACCAGAAATTCTCTTCTATGGTGGCTTTATCGGCCACATCTGTCCAGGGGAATGCCATTCAGCAGGCCAGACTGGTCAATTGTAACAACAGACGCCAACCTACTAGGTTGGGGCGCTGTCTGGAATTCTCTGAAGGCTCAGGGACTATGGAATCAGGAGGAGAGTCTTCTTCCAATAAACATTCTGGAATTGAGAGCAGTCCTCAATGCTCTTCTGGCTTGGCCCCAGTTAGCAACTCGGGGGTTCATCAGGTTCCAGTCGGACAACATCACGACTGTAGCTTATATCAACCATCAGGGAGGGACAAGAAGCTCCCTAGCAATGATGGAAGTATCGAAGATAATTCGCTGGGCAGAGTCTCACTCTTGCCACCTGTCTGCAATCCACATCCCGGGAGTGGAGAACTGGGAGGCGGATTTCTTAAGTCGTCAGACTTTTCATCCGGGGGAGTGGGAACTTCATCCAGAGGTCTTTGCCCAAATACTTCGACGTTGGGGCAAACCAGAGATAGATCTCATGGCGTCTCGACAGAACGCCAAGCTTCCGCGCTACGGGTCCAGATCCAGGGATCCGGGAGCGGTCCTGATAGATGCCTTGACAGCACCATGGACCTTCAGGATGGCTCATGTGTTTCCACCTTTCCCGATGCTTCCTCGATTGATTGCCAGAATCAAACAGGAGAAAGCATCAGTGATTCTAATAGCGCCTGCATGGCCACGCAGGACTTGGTATACAGATCTGGTGGACATGTCATTCTGTCCACCTTGGTCGTTACCTCTGAAACAGGACCTTCTGATTCAGGGTCCTTTCAAACATCAAAATCTAACTTCTCTGAAGCTGACTGCTTGGAAATTGAACGCTTGATCTTATCAAAGCGTGGTTTTTCTGAGTCAGTTATTGATACCTTAATACAGGCTAGGAAGCCTGTTACCAGAAAGATTTACCATAAAATATGGCGTAAATACCTATATTGGTGCGAATCCAAAGGTTACTCTTGGAGTAAGGTTAGGATTCCTAGGATATTGTCTTTTTTACAAGAAGGTTTAGAAAAGGGGTTATCCGCTAGTTCCTTAAAGGGACAGATCTCAGCTCTGTCCATTCTGTTACACAAGCGTCTGTCAGAAGTTCCAGACGTTCTGGCTTTTTGTCAGGCTTTGGCCAGGATTAAACCTGTGTTTAAAGCTGTGGCTCCACCATGGAGTTTAAACCTTGTTCTTAACGTTTTACAGGGTGTTCCGTTTGAACCCCTTCATTCCATTGATATAAAGTTGTTATCTTGGAAAGTTCTATTTTTAATGGCTATTTCCTCGGCTCGAAGAGTCTCTGAGTTATCAGCCTTACATTGTGATTCTCCTTATTTGATTTTTCACTCGGATAAGGTAGTTCTGCGTACTAAGCCTGGGTTCTTACCTAAGGTAGTCACTAACAGGAATATCAATCAGGAGATTGTTGTTCCATCCTTGTGCCCAAATCCTTCTTCGAGGAAGGAACGTCTTTTGCACAATCTGGATGTAGTTCGTGCCCTTAAATTTTATTTACAGGCAACTAAAGATTTTCGACAAACGTCTTCCCTGTTTGTCGTTTACTCTGGTCAGAGGAGAGGTCAAAAAGCTTCTGCTACCTCTCTCTCTTTTTGGCTTCGTAGCATAATTCGTTTAGCTTATGAGACTGCTGGACAGCAGCCTCCTGAAAGAATTACAGCTCATTCCACTAGAGCTGTGGCTTCCACTTGGGCCTTTAAGAATGAGGCCTCTGTTGAACAGATTTGCAAGGCTGCAACTTGGTCTTCGCTTCATACTTTTTCCAAATTTTACAAATTTGACACTTTTGCTTCCTCGGAGGCTATTTTTGGGAGAAAGGTTCTTCAGGCAGTGGTTCCTTCTGTATAAAGAGCCTGCCTATCCCTCCCGTCATCCGTGTACTTTTGCTTTGGTATTGGTATCCCACAAGTAATGATGACCCGTGGACTGA
Organism: Bombina bombina; assembly: GCF_027579735.1. Classification (NCBI taxonomy): domain Eukaryota; kingdom Metazoa; phylum Chordata; class Amphibia; order Anura; family Bombinatoridae; genus Bombina; species Bombina bombina. The sequence goes on from NC_069500.1 coordinate 786,041,164, forward strand.
TCACACTTAACAGAAGAAAACATAATTTATGCTTACCTGATAAATTCCTTTCTTCTGTAGTGTGATCAGTCCACGGCCCGCCCTGTTTTTTAAGGCAGGTAAATATTTTTTAAATTATACTCCAGACACCACTACACCCTTGGCTTCTCCTTTCTCGTTGGTCCTTGGTCGAATGTCTGGAGGTGACGTAGAGGGGAGGAGCTATATAGCAACTCTGCTGGGTGAATCCTCTTGCACTTCCTGTAGGGGAGCAGTTAATATCCCACAAGTAATGATGACCCGTGGACTGATCACACTACAGAAGAAAGGAATTTATCAGGTAAGCATAAATTATGTTTTTGAAACAGCTATAGCTTTTATTAGAAGCATTTTTGCCAATGCATGTATATGTGTTGACCTGGGGTTTAAGTAAATAGGGTGCTTGTATGCTGTTGTTATACAGTCACGACATATTGTTTTCTGCAATGTCTGGGATTTCTTTTTATTGTATGCACTATGAGTGATATAAAGTTAGGGGCATTTAAGCCACCATATTGTTTTCATGTAATGTCTCTTTAATCTACAGGTGGATTTAATGCTGGAGGTTTTCTTTCATCTGTTGAGTGTTATTGCCCAGAAAGTAATGAGTGGACAGAAGTAACAGAGATGCCCATAGGATGCAGTGGCATGGGAGTAGCTGTAACAATGGAACCATGTCCAAACCTCATTGACAACGAAGAAGAGAGCTGATAAAGGGCTTGAGGTCTATGTATTAAACTTGTGAAAGGCTTCAAATTTGCAAGTGCCATCCTTACAAGTGTCTTTGTGGCTTAAACTTGTGAGAGTTAATTATGTGGACAGTGGTAACATCTCTGACTGCAAGAGCATTTCACCAAGCTATACTGTTCTATTGAAAAACATTTGCATACCCACTCACCCTTAAATAAGAGCACATATTCGGCTAGATTACAAGTTAAGCACAAATTTGCACTTACGCATGACTTGCGCTTAACCTGGCAATACCAGAGCACATAAATGTGCACTGGTATTACAAGTAAGGTGCAATGCAAACGCAAGCTGGCATTTGCATTGCTGGAAGCCAAGCTCTCACGGGAGCGCTCTTCCCTAGGCTCCAATGGGAGCCTCGTTTTCATGCCAGCAGCCGCGCACAAACACTTCACGCAGCGTTGGGCAGCAATAAATAAATAAATATGTATATGAATAAAACACAAAAATATATATACATATAAGCATACACATATATATTTATGGAGAAAACACAGTCCCCCATTGACTCCTATGTAACAGTACTTTAGGTGCCGTTGTTTTTATAACACACCACATCCCCTCACATTAACCCCTTATAACTGCTTTGTGCAGTTATTTTATTAAAAAAAGTCAAAATGCTCATACATTTATATGATATTACTGTACTGTCCTCTTTATTTCTGGGGCAATTGGGACAACTTTTTATTTTTAACCAGAGGTCTGACCTCTGGTTAATTGTGCTTAGTGCACAGTGAAAATGCAAACTTGCGGTCGCATTAACCAGCCACTTGTAATGGCTGGTTATTTAAAGTGCACCTGTAAATGGGCAAATTTGCCCCAATAAGGGCTCACGTTAAGATAGCGCCTCACTTGTAATCTAGCCCATACTGAATGATTATAATACTGCATAAAAATATCCTCCTTTCACACATAGGTTATTGTGGGTTTCAAAACCTATAAATAATTAAAACTATGATGTTTTCATGAGAACTAAAATATACACACAAATGTACACACTGTGGTTCCTTAAGAACTGTAATTGCCACACAAAGTAACATTAAAGCTGATACAGTTATTCTGTAAAGCTTCTGTAAACCAATTAGATGGTCTCCTTAAGTACAGTATATCTAAGTACGATTTACAACCTCATAGTATAATTATGAGGCTGCCAATTTAATGATGTTGCTGCTTTAATGTCACACAGTACTTGCAGATCATTGGCCAAGATTCCTATGCCACATATTTAATTGGTCATATGGACCTCATTGCCAAACTAATGAACACAATAAGATGGAAGAGTTGCCTATTTCAAAAGAACATTTTTTTTTTCAGGCAGCCAGTATGTTTGATACATAGACCTCCCAATTCATTTAAAAATCAAAAGCAGCCTTTTATTATTGGACACCCAAATTCATCTGCAGAATGGAGGAGAATTCGGTGCCTGGAACAGATATTTGCACAGTGTCATAAATTCTTAGCACTTTATTTCAAGATTTAATGTGTGTTGGGATTTTTTTTTTAACTGGGTCATGAATTACATAGTATTTTTGCAAATTTCAACATTGATCATTATTACCTTATGTTTATCTATTGCCAACATATTTTCAGTGTTGTACAGGAGGGTGCAATAAGTATATGGGACTTATAAAAAGGAGCCTTCCATCTGATATCTACTAAGCTTTCAAATGGAAGTACATTTTACTTGTCTTGGAGACATTTACTCATGGATGATACAGAATAGCCTGCCCCGCTAAAGTCTTAACTCACTTATGACATATGTTAAAAATAACTTAATTTTGTTTAATATCAGAGTCTCATCAATTGAACGCTTGATCTGACAATGTTATGTAAAAGCACAATGTATAGAATATGAGAACTGTTTATAATAGGGGTAGTGACCCTTTTTGAGAATGTGTGCCCTCATTTTTGATAATCTTCCTAAAAATTGTCTATAATATTTAAAGGGACATTAAAGTTTTTTTGTTTGCTTAAATCCAAAATCTATAATTCAGTTATCTTAATTACTGATATATATCATTGAAAACAATTTATATATAATATAAAAACAATACATTATTAAGCAGTAGCACTACAATTGCAGAGAATAACACCAGAATACAAGCAAATGCATCATGAGAGCCACCTTGGGCACTCATGCCATAGGTTTGCCACCCCTGGCTTATAACTTCAGCTGCCATTTTTTACTATGTACATACTGTATATGACTGTGTATGTACCTTGTATGTTTACATGTGTATAGCTGGCTCAGATAAAGCAGTGCTATCTAAAATAATGAACTGGTATCTGCCTGGATATAATAACTTCTGAGTTAACTCATGGGCTAGATTCATCGACGCTTGTAAGGCCTTGTGGTAAAGGCAAGATCATATGTTCAAAATTCATTGGGCATACTTCTAAAACAGTTTATTTAAATGTTTGTGACTGTAAAATATTTGGGTATTTTTTTATAATGTTCAAGTTGTCTTGCCCGAACTGAAGGCATCTCCAGCATTTGTCCAGCAGTGTACTAGAAGCATGGTCGTGATTTTTCAACTACACTTCATATTGGGTCTGTATTTTGTTTGTTATTTAAGGGGATAGGAAAGTCAAAATTAAACATACATGATTAAAATAGAGCATGCCATTTTAAGATACTTTTAAATTGATTTTAAGTTTCAAATCTACTTTATTCTCTTGGTATCCATTGTTGAAAAAGAATATGTACATATCCTACACTAGTGGGAGCTAGCTGATGATTGGTGGCTGCACACATTTGTCTCTTGTGATTTGCTGACTAGATGTGTACAGCTAGCTTTTAGTAGTGCTTTGCTGCTCCTTCAACAAAGGATATCAAGGGAATGAAGCAAATGTTATAATATATGTAAATTGGAAAGCTGTTTAAAAATGTATGTTCTATCTCAATCCTGAAAGAAAAAGAATGAGTTTCATAACCCTTTAAATGCCAACAAAAGCTTTATTTTATTCCTTTTAACTGTTTTCACATTATTATTATTTTTATGTAAGAGTGAGCTGTTTTATAGAGAGGGAGTTTTGTTTATTTTGATTTTTTTTGGTTCATGTCTTGAAGATGTTTTTTGTGATGCCTGTGTTCTTCACAATAGCACTTCTATACACCAAGAACAGCTAAAAGACAGATGCAGCAATATTCATTATAATGGAGAGTGACTCTGAGGTTTTTACATTTTCAAATTTACTAGGGGTGGCAAAGAATATATTTTTCTGTGTGTGTGGGGGGGTGGGGGGGTCCCTACAAGATAAAAGCTTCACAATTGCCATTTATTGAACCTAGGCCAAATATAAGTCTTAATTTTTTTAGTTACAGAAACTTCTGGAATGCAAAAACATATCTGCACAGAACATAAGCTTAAATAACACAAAACAACTTTGTTTTGCAAAGCAACTTAACTGAAAATGTCTCAATAAAAACAACACTTAGTATTTTTATGGAGTGTCAGACTTCCAAACTACCTCTGTTTTTATTTATTAATATTTCTGTTGTAAATATCAAAAACAAGCATTGCTAGAAAAATAATATGTCTAAATGTAGCAACAATTTATATTCAATGTTGTAAAAAATCGTTTCAAATACATATACACAAATGATTATTTTGCCCTAGGCCCATTTTGGTTTTGGTTTTTCCTCTCTTTTGATTATTTGGTTATTCCATAGTTGCATACAGACTAACAATCCGTGGCACGCACCACAATACAGACATCAGGCAGAGCCTGTATGAATATATTTATATCTAAAGTGAAAAAAAACTCAATTCTAGTTGAATTTCTTGTGCTCTAAAAAAGGTGATGCCAAGATATTGATGATCATTTACTCAGCACACCCTGATAATAAAATAAAAACTATATTCAAATCGATTCTTCTTTAAATTTGTGATCTATTACTGTTACTATGGAGTTTGTAGAAAAAAAACATTTATTTTTTAAGCTTTTTTTTTTAAAGGATTGTTATTATCTTACATAATCATATTTTGGTTGTAAATGTTGACATTTTGATTTGTAAATTTTTATTATTAATAATTTAAAACTCAAATCATGCTAACTTAATATATCAACCAAATTTACTTTATTGATTTTCTTTATATTTGTATAATTCAGCTTTATTTCAAGTAAACTGACAACTTAAAAGGGACAGTCCAGTCAAAGTTAGAATGTACATAGTGCATCTCTCTTTTGAATTTAAGAATTTTTGCAATACACGTGCATTAGCAAAAATGATTCTAGTAAAAGCTACAGTTGTTTCAAGAGTGTACTTAAGTATGCTCCGTGCACCAGCACTTTAAACAGTGCATTTGCTCAGAGAACCTAGGGTGTTTGTATGATCTGGCAATGACTCATTTTGCATCATTGCTGATATGATAAAAGCCCTTACTGACTCTGAGCAGCTGCAGTATTTAAAATGCTGGTGCACTGACAATATCTAGCTATGCTTCACATGCACGTGTAGAGAAAAATGTTAACACTAAAACAGTAAAAACGTGCTGATGAGTACCACCACTTCTGCCATCTCGTAACATGTCATTTTTGTGATTATCATGTAAATACTCTAGTTTTCACAAGGGGGTGCTTCAAAATATATCAAGCATGTAAATATCTTTATCCCTTTGTTTTTCTCAAAGTTACTGAGCACAATATATCAATCAATAATCAAGAGTACCGGTACCTTTATTTTAAACAAAAAAAGCCCTGGCTAGAAGCAGGTTTGCCAATACACGTATACTGCAAATATGTTTCTGTTCAAATATGCAATTCATCTATGTGCATTTCAATTTGACCGGAATGTCCCTTTAAGGCTTTTATGTCTAGCATTATTAAGTAATTGATGAGTCCAGAGAGTCAAGACTTGTATCTATGGTAACGAAAGGAGACTATCCTGTATAGATTATAAGGTAGAAATCAATCTTGGTAATTCTCATGTACCATGTTCAGGTTGAATATTTCATTCTTAAAGGGACAGTAAATACCTTGCAATTACAAGATATTACTGTTGTCTTGCTATCGAATAACATATCAGCCAAGACCAAACATTTTTAATACAAATTAACATCCATCCCCACATACCTTATTTGGAGGAGCCAATCTGGGTATGGTTCTGCAGATGAGTGCATTGTTTTGCAGTTGTTATCTGCTAAAGTCAAATAGGGAAAGATAGCTATCAGGATTAACCTTGTGATTTCATCACGGTGGATTTCCAGCTCTGAGAATTAGAAAATCCACAATAAGCAGAGCTAAATTTAATAAACGTGGGGCAAAATAAATAATGAGCATATTGCGATGTTGTTTTACTAAGCATAACTAAACATTTGAAATAAAAATGTAGGTGTTTACTGACCTTTTAAAGGTCAATTAAGTCAAAATTAAACTTTAATGCATGCAATATAAAAAAAATCTCCATTTTACTTATATTAATAATTAATACTTCTCTTTAATTTCTTGGTTACCTTTGTTGAAGAGTAAACCTAGGTAGGAACTCAGGAGCATGTTCATGCATAGAGAATTATATGGCACCAATGTTTGCAATAATGCCAGTAGCAATTGTTTACATTGTTGCAAACACTGCTGCCATGGATTGCAAAATACATTTGCACTCTCCTAAGCTCATATCAGCCTACATTTCTTTACTATTCAACAATGGATAAAAAGAGAACCAAGCAAATTTAACAATAGAAGTAAACACATTTCTTTAAATCTTACTCTGTCTAAACTATGTAAATTTTATTTTGACTTTACTGTTCCTTTAATAGATGTATTCAGTAAACACATTTTATTACTGATACTGTTCATTAAAGAGAAACTATAACCTTTTTTAGACTAATTATTAACTTGTGTTACAACAATGACACTATAAAACATTGCTTATTCATCTTGGGATTTCCTTCTCCTGTTCACAGTGTCCTGAGCCTTCATTTGATGATATCCTTTAAGGCTCCATTTCTTTAACAAGTTTATTTATATTAAAGTAAAATACAAATGTGGGATCTGATTTTGATGTATCCCTTTGATTGTCAGAAAGGATACAAGCCCTTTCTGCAGCCAAGCAGGGTTTCTACTTCATTGAATTTTTAAAATTTTCATTTTAAATCTTACTTTTTTTTTAAAGAATAAAATACATACTTTGGTGCAACCACTGGCAAAACAGCCATGTCTTTCTCACTCTTTCATTGACTTATTATCTAATATTTTATTGTCAAAAGAGTTGTGAGCAATACAGTTACCTTGCTATTGACAAGCCTGCCGCATGTATAAATGCTTTGAATATTTTGTTGAGCTAATAAAGATTTTGATTTGGTGAGCTATTAAAAAAGGTGCCTGTTTTTTTAATATGGTTTCACTGTGCAGTCAATTAGAAAGCAGCATAGCTGTACTCACTGTGGCCCTGATAGTCAAAGATTATCCAGTTTGGAGAGAATTTGTAATTCAGACTTCACAAATGCTGAACTCACTGAATTTTCAAAAGAAAAAGGGCCGAACTCTCCAGCACTGCGAGATCTCTCTCATTTATGTATGTGAAGCCCAGTGCAATATAGCACTGCATGATATGAGAGTGTTGTTACACTTTGTGCATTGTACTTTATATTACTATATATTTCAGATTGGGTCCTTTCAGTATTATTGCATTTAAGCTTTACACTTTCTCATTTTTCAATTTTGATTTAACTTAGGATCATAGCTTGTGTATTATTGTGTATCTTTTACAAATTACATTGCACTTTGTATTTTATCCATTGTAAACTGTTTCGGAAAGTGGGAGGGACAGGGCAGTACCCTGTACTGAACAGGAGAGTTCCCAGGATATATCTGAAGCTCTCTCACAAGTTTGTGACATTTTGTAAGCATTTTAAACAAGCTGGTCTCACTGAAGTGTGCTCAAAATTCACAATACACTTATTTTAACTAACAGAAAACTAATGTATACTAAAATATAGAGAAAAGCATGTTCAATTGTAGTGAAAACATTTCAGTTTAATTTGGAATTGATGCAAATAGAACCTTTCTATCAGCCTCGGGCATTCTACAATTAGCTTCTTTCTCCCATATAGGGTTGCCACCTCTGCCATGTTTTCCTGGATACTTATGATTTACACATGCTGCAGAGGTATGCAGGGAGGAACATGAATAGTGCCCCTGGACAGCACATGAATAATGCCCCAGCCAGGACAGCAGTATCCATGTCACTCCCTGCACACCCTGCAGCATATGTAACTCGTAAGTGTCCAGGAAAACATGGCCGAGGTTGCAACCCTACTCCCATGTGAAATTTTGTATCCTAGAGAGCTTCATTACTTTCTATGGAAGGCATCTTTCATCTCTTTGGGTTTTCCACGTTCCTCTCCTTTTGTTAGAGAATTCAGTGAGTTCTGCAACTGTGGAGTCAGCACTATAATCAGAATTTGTAAAATCACAATCCTAAATACAATACTATATACAAAATAAAATAAAGAGTGCAATGTTTAAACGTAATTAAATTTAATCTGAAGTGTAAATTGATATAAAATAGATAGCACAAAGTATAAATGCAGCAGAACTGTCATGTCATCCGTTAATATATTGCACAATGCTTGTCTCTCCTTCACATACAGAAATACTTGGAGAAGTAAAGCAAAATCTGCCTTTCAAATTTTTTACTAGGGATCTCCCAGTGCTGGAAGATCATTTTAAATAATCTCATCTGAGTAGAGAGGTTTTGAATATCAGGGCCTGTGTGTTTATCTTCACTGGAGTGGAGCACTGTGAGCAAGGAGAAGAGTGGATTAAGGCTTGCATGGAAATATTTTGGTTGCACTTATTTTTCACAATAAATGAACTTTTCCAGTATTTAAACTTGAGATTTTAAATACATAGCAGAAAATTAGTCACTATCACTTTAATAACTTAACCATATATATGTCAATCAAGTCACAATTTCATACATGTAGGAGCTTATAATGTGTATATTATGAGTAGTTTACTATTAGAAGTAAGATTGTATAGTGTATAAAAATTGTAATTACTGTATAATAAACAAAGCAGATGTAAATATGTATGAAAATGTAAAATAAATAAATAAATGTTTCCAAATTATTTACATGGATCCTCGTTTGTTTTTACCATCCATAATTAAATTTTCATTTTTTTCTGTGTTTTTTTTCATTTAGAGACTAAAACGTGATGTACTATTGTACTGGCCACTAGACATGCATTCCACTATAACCATGGTATAAAATTCTATTCTTGCCATTGTATAAAATTGCATTCTACAATCTACTGAATAAAAGTATTTTCTGTGAGACAGTGGGTATTGAAAAGAATCACCCCCCTTGAAAATAATCAAATTTTGTTTATTTGCAGCCTGAAATAAAGACAGACACATTTTTTGTTTATCCAGTTGTAATTCCTCAGTGCACCTCATAATATCCAAGTGAAAGATATAACACCAACATGTCGGGCACAAAGACAATTCAAAAACAGAATCACTGAGTTGTAAAAAGGATCACCCCCTTTGTGTCAGTATTTTGTTGAACCACCTTTTGCTTTAATTACAGCCTTTAGTCTGTTGGGATATGTCTCTACCACTTTGCACATCTAGACTGTGCAATATTTGCCCACTCTTCTTTGCAGAACTGCTCCAGTTCTGTTACATTTGATCTTTGGTAAATATATATGTAGCACAAGTATTACCACCCCTATGATTTCATATGAGAAAAATATATTTGAAGTATATTCCTATTGATATTTTACATTTTTAATAGACCAGGGTGACTATGAACAGGAAATTGTTCAACCATGACTTTCTGTTTCACAAGGGTAGAAATATGAGGTAACACATAGGTCAAACTCCCTTAGTCATTCATCACAATGGGTAAGACTGAAGAATATAGCTGTGATGTGCAGCAAAAGGTTGTTGAGATTAACAAAATGGAAAGTGGCTATAAGAAAATAGCAAAAGCATTGAAAATGCCCATTTCCATCATCAGGGCAATAATTAAGAAACTACAGTCAACTGGAAATGTTGTGAATCAACCTAGGAGAGGACATGTGTCTATATTGTCTTAACGCACTGTGAAGAGGATGGTTCCAGTGGCCAAAATAGCTCTGAGGATCACAGCTGGAGAATTGCAGAAGTTAGTTGCGTCTTGGGGTCAGAAAGTCTCTAAAAAAACAATCCGACATCACCTGCATCACCACAAGTTGTTTGTAAGGGTTTTCAAGAATAAACTCTACTCTCATCCAAAAAAAACCTCATCCTCGTCTTCAGTTTACCAGACACTACTGGAACTTCAAATGGGATTGGGCTCTATGGTCAGATGAAACCAAAATAGATTTTTTTTAAACACCAGAAGTGGTTTTGGCACACACAGAGGTAGCCATATGGAAAAATGCCTAATGCCCACGGTTAAATATGGTGGTGACTCTTTAATGTTTTGGGGCTGTTTTTCTGCCAGAGGACCTGGACATTTTGTTAGGATATATAGCATCATGGATTAAATGAACACCTGACTGCCTCTGCCAGAAAGCTTAAAATGTGTCGTGGTTAGATCTTACAGCAGGACAATAATCCAAAACATACATCAAAATCAACACAAAAATGGTTTACTGACCACAAAAATCTGTGGGGTGAACTGAAGAGGAGAGTCCACCAGCGTCAACCTCAAAATTTGAAGGATCTGGAGAGATTCAGTATGGAGGAATGGTCTCAGATCCCTTGTCATGTATTCTCCATCCTCATCAGGCATTATAGGAGAAGACTAAGAACTGTTATCTTGGCAAAGGGAGGTAGCACAAAGTATTAACTGAAAGGGTGCCAATAATTGTGCCACACATATATTTAACAAAGATTTTTTTTGTGGATAAACCTGTGTTGTGTTTAACAAAAAAATCAAAAGGTTAAACAAAGATAATTTTTCACAGCCTTCTTTGCTCATTTTTTACAAAGGGTGCCAATATTAGTGGAGGGCACTGTATCTTGGCTCACCCTTTTTCTTCTTGTTTTGTTTATTTGTTTTTTTTAAGTGTGCCCAAATGGCGATCATCTTCTTAAAAAAATAAATTCTCTGTTACACATAGAACTTTAAAAAAAATTAAATGGACATTCAAGAAACATTCAAATTATTTATTATTTTAAATCCATAATATATATATCAATATTTAAAGCTTAAATACTGTTATACTGTATAGCATGGATTTATAAGAAAATATAATGTATTAAGCAGTACAATTGCAGCCAATTATACCACCTTGCCTGGCTTAGAGTGATACCAACCAGAAATAAAGTTGGCTTCCAAGATGAAAAGGGCCAGATTCTGTCTCCTTAACCTGTATAAATTTCACTACCAATAGCAGGCCCTTCATTCTCCATGTAGAGTGAACAGGACTGAGATTATTGTAAAGTTTTACTATGGCATTTTACCCTCAAGTGGCTATTACATTGGCAAAATGATTTTCAAGCACTATCCAGGGGATGTATTTGGTGTACAATAAAAGTAGTCCTTTGTATTGTTTATGTTCTTGTAAAACAAAGTTAGATTCAGAATTTCAGCTCTACCAGATTTTAGTCAAGACCAGCAATTTGAGAAGGACATATCTTTGATTTTGTGAGATTTATATTTGAAGAGGAAAAACACTTCAGGCCTTCAGAAGGACCTTTATTATTCCTCAGGGACATATTAGGAGACATCTCCCTGCTAAGACTACTATTTTTTGTTAGATCATTCAGTTCACCATCAAGAAATATCAAATGAAGATGTTTCCTGTTCCTAAATGGCTCATTTTACTAAAGCAGGTCTCTACATCTTAAACTGCATGATCTTTCTGAATCAAGGAAGTTTAATTTTGACTATAGTGTCCCTTTAAGAGACTTTCCCATTTACTTCCATCATCAAATTTTGCACAGTCTTTTTCAAATGCACACTTTCTGAGGCACTATCTACTACTGAGTGTATGCAAGAGTTCATACGTTTATTAGTCTCTGATTCGCTGCTGGCTGTCACATGATAGAAGGAAACTTTGACATTTGTCAGAAAGATAAACTGCTTATTTAAAATTCAGATTAAGTGCTATTGCATTATCTTTTATTATACACTTATTGACGATTATGCAAGTATACTGCATCTAATGGTCCTCTAATAAATTTGATAATAAGATAGTAAATGATAAACTACTAATGACAAATCCATTATACTTCCAATAATGCATTCATATGCAAAAGCCTCCAAATGAAAACTTATATCTGTAAATATGATGAATCATGTACTTACAAAGAAAGAAAAAACAATAGTGCAATATACGTGTCCTTCTGACTGGTGTTACTCACATGGAGGAGAGCTAAAATAGCTCAGTTCCGATAGTGGTTTTGTGGTTACAGAACCACACACATCTATAGTCAGAAGTCAGGTCTTGTGCTTCTAAAAAATAGATATAACAATCTTTTTTATTTGCCAATTTAGTACTCATATGGAAGGAAGCTATAATTAGCCCCAAAAGAAAGCAATTGTCTGTGTTTCTTTCTTTTTATGTAGAAGGCTTACCATATTTACAAAATGTAAGTTTACATTTTGGGTGCTTAAATATGAACTCCCTATTGGAAGTAGAATTGATTTATTTGAAGTATATTGTTGATTACCTTATTATCAACTTTATTCTTATTGGCTTTGTATTTTATTCTTATTTCACATTTATTTTATATGTCTCCAAATTTGGGCAGCCATTTTGGATGCAACTCTGTGAGTTATGTAAAGCAACATTCTGAAACACTTCACATACAATTTTTTTTACACACTACAAGATGGATGGATGTCATGATGCCAAAGCTAACTTTGGTAAGCAAATACTTCCTGAAGCATTTTTTATTTAAATTAAAATGTATTTTGCAATATATTTTTTTTTTTTTTCATTTTTACCCATCCTTCTTTTGGCACTTTATTAGTCATTAATTTCTGAGAAATCTTGGCTAAGGTGAGCCAAGATAAATTCATTTCTGAGAAATCTTTGCTAAGGTGAGCCAAGACAAACATAAATTAATACAAATATATAGCAATTTCTATTTCTTAGAACACATCCTTGGACAATACTTACCAAACTTCCACGCCTTCTTTGTTTACACTTGTCTGTCTTGTACTCGTCCTGTCACTTTTAATAGAGTGGCCTGCTGATAGAGTTGACTTTTATACAAGTAAAGGAGGAGGAATCTGATTGTGTCCATCCCCCCACGGGGACTGAGCTCATTTCTGGTGAGTATTGTGTAGGGCTATGAGCTAAAATATAGGAATTGTTTTACATGAAATTTAATTACTGCTTTTATAGTGATTGACAAGGCATATGTGAAAATTTAAGAGGCATGAAAGTCAAAATTAAACTTCATGATTTAGACACAGCACAAAATTAAAAATAATCCTATTTACTTCTATTGTCTAATAAATGTTCTCTATGTTGAAGAGGGTGGGCACAATCAGCCATTCCTATTAACAGCAAATATTAATCTAGATAAACGCCAGGCTTGCACTGTGCCAGTACCACTGCCAACATGGTACATTGATTTACCTTTGGTAACATACTGCCTCAGACACACACAAATAACAAGGTCTTGTCAAATTTCCTTCAGGGGCAGAACTTTCATTGGTGCAGCAGGTGCAATGGTACCAGGCCCCAAGTGCTGGGGAGCCTAAAGCAGCCTATACATAGTGTGTGCAGAATGTGTACAATCCTAATTGAGGGGAGCCTTTTATTAGTGCAGGTTGCAGATCTACAGTATCTATCCTCAAAATCATTATACAGAGCAGCATGTATATTATTACTATAACTTACTACTGAGTGTCCGTATGGGGGGCAAAAATATTTTTGCACCAAGGCCCTCTGTTAAGTAAGTTCGCTACTGATTTCCTGTCTACTACTTGGGGGGCTGTGTTGTGACCCTTAGGTCTTAGTGTGGAGTTTATAGGTTCTGTTGGTTAGGTATAGTTATTTTTGGGCAGTAGTGGGTACATATGCTCCTAACTATATGAGCATTTACATATCATGTACTTAGTGCCATTAGAAGTTTGAAACTTCTCTTGCTTATGTCAGATTTTTCAGATAATTCAGCACCGCCTGTCACCGGGGTCAGGTGACCTTTTTAGCCAAGAGACACAGATTTGCAAAATACTTTCTTTTTTGTATACCTGGCTTCTGAATACAGCCAAAGAACAAATGTAATGGGAAATGTATAGATTGTGGGTTGGTTATAACAAACATATATGATATCCTTAAGATATGATTCACTGCAGCCCTAAAGAAATCAGCTCTTTTACATTAAAAATAAACAAAGATTCCCCACCCACCAAACCCCCCCAAAGTAAAAAAAAACTAACACTAATAAACTTAAACTACCCATTGCCCCTAAAGGGGCATTTTTATGGGCATTGCTCTTAAAAGGGCATTCAGTTCTTTTCACTGCCCTTAAAAGGGCATTCAGCTCTTTTGCAAATTGCCCAATAAACCCTAATCTAAAAAAACAAAAACCTTCAAAAAATTAAAAAAAACTAACACTAAATCCCCAAATAGGTATTATGGTTTCAGAAGTCCGGCGGAGAAGGTCTTCATTCAGGCGGGTCCATCATCTTCATCCACAGTGTAGGTGGCGTGGAGCAGAGGTCTGGATCGGTCTTCCTAGATGTGGCGATCCTAAATTAGACAGCGGTTAACATTTAACAACATTATAATAGCCTGGCATAAATTGGGCAAAGGAATAGGAATAAACATTTACAAGTCAAGGTTTCTAACGATTTTAGGGAACCCGAAATTCCTAGTAGGATGCACCGAAAGCGGAGTTTTCCATAGATGGCGCAGGAAGGGCATTGCTAACCTGATACAAATTGAGGAGAGCACAAAACATATAGTTAAAGCATTTGACGAATTAAAAGACGAATTCCAGCTAAAAAATACAGATTTTTTTGCATATCTGCAGGTTAGGCACTTCCATAATGAATTACAGGCTAAATATGGGAATGACTGGTCATTAGGAGAATTAGACAAAATTATCTTAACATTTGCGCAAAAGAAATATGCGATCAGTATGATCTATAATCTCCAAATGAAATATAAAACAGAAATTCATCTACAGTCATTGAGAGATAAATGGAGGAAAGCACAGGTTATAGTGTCAAAGGAGGAGCTAACAGATAGTCTCAACACTGTCTTAAAGACAACTAAGGTCACCACTTGGAGAGAATCACATTTTAAAGTAATTAATCAACTATATGTCACACCTAGTAAAATGGCAAGATGGTACAAGAATTTAGATATGGCCTGCTATAAATGCGGTGCGAAAGAAGCTGACTTAGAACATTGTTTGTTTGCCCAAAAATACGGCAGTTCTGGTATAAAGTACAATTTTGGCTAAATAAATGGCTAGACCAAAAAACCCAAATAAACAATAAAATGGTGCTCTTTTTGTACCAGGGCACAGAATGGCACGAAAACCCCAGTCTAATCAATACGACAATTCTCTTAGGCAGATAATTGATCCTGGGCAATTGGAAAACTCCAAAAGCACCAAGCATTGTTCAGTTGGTAAAAGGGATGAAGAATCAGATGGTCTTGGAACAATATGACATTTATCCAGATCTAAATAAAGACATAAAAAGGTTTTTCCATAAATGGCTAAACATAATAGAAACTGAATCAGTGGCTGTTCAACTCCAAATTGTTAAACCTCAAATTAAGTCAAAAATAGTTAGAGTCATGATTGCTAGGGGGGAATTGCCAGGGGCTTGGAGTACACTGCTATAGGAGGTGACATTGAATCTCAGTAGGGGTGCTCGCTGTCGGCCCCCTCCCCCTCCCCCTTGCACACCAGAAATTAATTAATTGACTAGAAATTGATTGGCTTATTATACGCAGATTGGAATCCACATTTGTGTCCATTTGGGTTTTTGCTATGTTTTTGATATGATGATTTAATTCTTTCTTTCTTTTTTCTTTTCCTTTTCCTTTCTTTCTTTCGTTTAAATGTTTGTACCCTCCGAGGTTATATATGTAACAAAGGGGGACGTCAGAAAATTTTGTAAAATGTTGGTCTGATGTGAGGGGCCAAAAGAATATGTTATTGTAAGATGTATTATATCTATGTTGCCGAATGTGATCGGCCCTGCATACAGAACCATATCTATTTGTACAATAAATCATAAAACAATAAAAAAAAAACAAAAACAAAAAAACAAACATATATGATATCCTTAAGATATGATTCACTGCAGCCCTAAAGAAATCAGCTCTTTTACATTAAAAATAAACAAAGATTCCCCACCCACCAAACCCCCCCAAAGTAAAAAAAAACTAACACTAATAAACTTAAACTACCCATTGCCCCTAAAGGGGCATTTTTATGGGCATTGCTCTTAAAAGGGCATTCAGTTCTTTTCACTGCCCTTAAAAGGGCATTCAGCTCTTTTGCAAATTGCCCAATAAACCCTAATCTAAAAAAACAAAAACCTTCAAAAAATTAAAAAAAACTAACACTAAATCCCCAAATAGGTACTATGGTTTCAGAAGTCCGGCGGAGAAGGTCTTCATTCAGGCGGGTCCATCATCTTCATCCACAGTGTAGGTGGCGTGGAGCAGAGGTCTGGATCGGTCTTCCTAGATGTGGCGATCCTCGGCGGTAGTCATCTGTGGCGGCATTGGCAGTCCTCGGCGGTGGTGGCAGTGGTCCTCGGCGGCATGGAGGCTCGTCTTCATCCTATGTCCGTCGTATACTTAATATTGAATGCAAGATACTGCAATCAATTTGGAGTATCTTGCATTCCTAAAGGCTGAATTGTTCAAAACAGCCAATAGGATTAGAGCTACTGAAATCCTATTGGCTCTTCAAATCAGCTAATAAGATTTCAGTAGCTCTCATCCTATTGGCTGATTTTGAAAATTTCAGCCAATAGGAATGCAAGGTACCCCAATAAATATGGGCTGAATGAGCTTATAACGCGTTTCTTGGCCGCAAGCTCCTGGCCGATTCCTCAGGCCAGGAGCTTGCGGCCGAGAAACGCGTTATAAGCTCATTCAATAAATTGTACATTGCTTTTATACCAAGCTTCGTTATAGCTTTTTATCCTATGATATCCCATTGTGCTTTGGGGGAACATTAAAACTTCCAAACAGCCTGGTGCTGACGGACATCGCTGTCAACTTCCAATACACAGTGGAAGCTGCATACCACAAACAGCGCTGATTCAGAACATCCTCTGGGTGCTACGGAGGAGATCCCACGGCTGTGCTTCTGACGAAGTGGAGGATCCTGATTTCAGCGTACTGACTGCTGTTAAATGTCAGCCTGCCCATTCGCACTTCTTTATATGAGTGCCAGTACTCTTGTGAGTATATTTCCATTTGTTTGTCTTTTCCTATGAACTCACTTTTTGAAATTTATCTGCACTATGAGGCGCTATCTTTCCCTGTCCACTTTATAGATATACTGACTGATCACGCAGTTCCAAGACCAGCAGCCTATTGTACCATCTCAGCATCATTGTACCAGAGATAATATTACCTTTTGCGACATCGCTCACAACCATCTTTTGGACATTTTATGATAAGCACAAAAAACTTTTTTACATATATATATAAATACAAACTGCAAGTGTCACTATTATAAGTTTTAGAAAATTTTTTGTTTTCCATCACCAACGTTATTCTTATTCCTATTTTTATTTCTATTTCTGCAATTTTGTCAATATTGAATATCTATATGTGTTTCACGCACAAGTTCTTTATTGGCACAGAGACAAAATAGTTTTATTGTGTTGTCACATTTTAAATGGGACCTATTTTGTAGTGGCGCACTCTATCACTATACACCCGGTATAGTCTTTTTATGTTAGGGTGTTAGGTTTAAACATAAATTTTCTTTCCTCATAGGAATCAATGGGGCTGCATTACGGAGCTTTACACTCCGTTATTACAGGTGTTAGGCTTTTTTTTTAGCCGGCTCTCCCCATTGATGTCTATGGAGAAATCGTGCACGAGCACGTAAAACCAGCTCAAAGCAGCGCTGGTATTTGTGTGTGGTATGGAGCTCAACGCTGCCATATTGCCTGCTAACGCCGGGTTTTTGCAAACCTGTAATAGCAGCGCTATTAAAGGTGAGCGGTGGAAATATCTTGCAAGTTATTACCAAGCCGCTCATAATGCAAAACTCGTAATCTGGCCGTTAGTTTTTTTGGGTTGGCGGTTTAGGAGTTTATAAGTAAATTGGGTTTAATGCGTTGTGGGGGGTTGGTGGATTAGGGGTTAATAGATGTATTAGGTAGTTTGCAATGTTGTGATTGGCGGATTTAGGGGTTAAGAATTTTATTGGGTATTTTTTTCTCTTAATACTTTGTGTGGGCAGTTAGTTTATTCTTTCTTAACAGTTCGTACGGACGATTAGTTTTTTTTTATTACTTATTGCGGACAGTTTTTTTTTAATACTTATTGCGGGCGTTTTTTTATTTTTGTTTTTTTTAATGGTCCGTTTTCCTTCGCTGCATCCCGGTGGATTCCGAAATTGGCAGGGTGGTGAAAGAATCCACCGCAGGTGAATTATTTTGGCTGTGCGCGCAGCCAATATTCTGTTGGCTGCCTCGTGCTGCCAACATTCCTTTGAGGATGCATGCGCAACTGCCAACGGTGATGGACGCGTTACAAACGTGATTATATTATGAATAATGCTCTGAATATACACCTTGGAAACATCCCATGCCAGCAGATTATTGGTTGTCAATAAGTTTTTCTTTTGGGGCAACCTTTTTTATATTTTTTAATGTCCTTGACACCCCTGAAATATTTATTATATATGTGACATCACACACTATTTATTGAAAATAGGGAAACTAAGAAATTTACATAAGAATAAGTTCCCACGGGAATAGGGCCCTCAATTCCTCCTGTATGTGTTTGTAAAATGTTGTTGTGTCTCTTACAAGTTTAATATCATTGTTTTATTTACCTTAATTGTACCCATGGACAGCGCTACGGAATATGCTGGCACTTCATAAATAAAGTATAATAATAATAAGAAACATTACAAACACACTGTATGTCACATGTAATATTCAAGAAAAAAACTTGAGGACTTAGACACCTCCATGTTGGTTAAGAATTACTGCCCTAGATTATTTAAAATAATTTCCATTGCTTGTCTCTGTATAGATTTCATAACGAGCATGTGATTTAGTTAGATAACAGCAATAGCTGAGAGGGATTATTATTCATCTAGACAGCTCATATATATTGTGAAAGAAGTCAAACAAGTATTTGACCTAAGTGTTAGGTAAGTATTAAGATTTTACATTTGTAGGCATATAGATTACAAGTGGCGTGCTATTTAGATCTTTCACTTGAGCCTAAACTTCACTAGAAGTAATCTTTTTGCATGCGCCAGGTTGCGCTTGTATTACAAACTGAGAGTGAAACGTTTGCTTGAGAGCAAAAGCCGATGGGTACTAATCAAAGGACTTTGCGATATTGCGATTGCGTTAACATATTCTCCCCATAGAATTCAATAGAGAGTGCAAAAGAAAAAAAACTAACACTTATCGCTCGCACGCTAACCCGACTGACAGTATTCATTTTTTACATTCCAATGTTCTACACATACAGGAAAATTTTATTTTTTTTGTAAATATATATTACTATATATATCTGTATATACTTTTATATCTATTCCTACAGATATATAGGTATCAATATCTATTTTATGTTAACATCAGATAGATAGAAATATATAGGGCTAAAGCGATATTTGCGCTCCACTTTGTAATACCAGCGCACACAAATGTGCGCTGGTATTACGAGTTAGGTGAAATGTGAATGCAATGTAAAGGCACTTTTCAGTGCTGTTTTTTTTAACACCCCACAGTCGCCAACTTTAGCCCCCAAAAACCGCCTAGTGCAGTAATTTAGATAAAAAAAAGGTTACATTTTGTATTTTTTAAAAGGCACACTATTACGAATTTTATGAGCGCTAATTGCTACCAGCAAATTTGCCTGTTTGCAGGCATGCAATAAATTAGCGCTCCACTTGTAATCTAGCACATATTTAATAATAAAAATTACATTTTTCTCTAAGTGAAAAACATTGAAATGTAAATTATGTGTAACACAATTTGTGTTTTGTGCTTTAGGTCATATTAAAAATATTTAAAAATATTAATAATAATTATTAAAAATGAGATTACTGTAATACACACATTATATAGATTATTTCAATTTTTTTACAGCATGTATAATAATTTTAATAATTATTAATATATTTTAAATATCTTATATTTAATATTTCAAGAACGTACTTTGAGATTTGTAATTCTTTATGTGCACTAACCCAACACCGCATAAGACCTAAAGCGCAAAACACAAATTCCAATGTTCTATATCTATACCTATACAGCTATAAGGATAGATACAAAGGTATATATATATATATATATATATATATATATATATAGGAATAAATATTTACAATAAAAATAACAAGGTTCTGTATGTGAAGAACATTGGAATGTTAAATATGTACAGTAAATATAAAGTAAAAAACATAAATATATATGACCATATATATATATATATATATATATATATATATATATATATACAGTATATATATAATATATACTGTACATACATACATACACATATTCAGACATGCTTTATACCATACTTCTTTGAACCCTTTTAACTTTTTTATAATTTTTTAAAATAATTTTTTATCAGATAGTGTTTATATGATTGTAGCTGTACTTTTAAATGTATTTATGTTGTTTTAAGCAACTTTTTTTAACTCACTACCCTTTATGCAAGATCTTCAGTCGCACTAAACCCGACAAGCCCAAATCTCGATTATGCTCGAGTGAACGCTTTTACTTTCAACTTGTAATACAGGCGATATTTCTGATGCGTGCAAAAAGCTGAAAAAACACAATATTGCTTGTGCAGATATGAAAATAATTAAGGATATGAAAATAATTTACTAAATGTAATCCATAACATCAATTGCAGAAATAAAATACTGTTTGCATTTTTTGTCTTGCTAAAGCACAAATTCACCTCTGCTACTTTCTTTTAAAACAACATTCCATTCAGTTTTGGAGGCCCATTTATCAAGCTCCGTGTGGAGCTTGAGGGCCGTGTTTCTGGCGAGTCTTCAGACTCGCCAGAAACAGCAGTTCTGAAGAAGCGGTCTAAAGACCGCTGCTCCATAACCCTGTCCCCCTGCTCTGAGCAGGCGGACAGACATCGCCACAATTCAACCCGATTGAGTACGATCGGGTTGATTGACACCTCCCTGCTGGCGGCCCATTGGCCGCGAGTCTGTAGGGGGCGGTGTTGCACCAGCAACTCTTGTGAGCTGCTGGTGCAATGCTGAATATGGAGAGCGTATTGCTCTCCGCATTCAGCGATGTCTGTCGGACCTGATCCGCACTGTCGGATCAGGTCCGACAGACATTTGGTAAATCGGGCTCAGAGTCTGTGCAGCAAATCAGAAGCCACAATGATGCAACATAGCACTTCAAAGACCTCCCTTAAAAGCTTTTTGTACCAAAAATATTGTTGTTATTTTCTAAAAGAAATACATTCAAAGCTATGCAAGAGGGCATCAAATATAATTATGACTTAATTATTTTAGCAAAACAAAACATTCTTCAGAAAATATTTTATTCATTCAGTAATATTGGGATTTTTAAAAATAGAAATGTGCAGTGGTATACTCCATCCATGTGGCCTCTGATTGGCTGCACAGGCCAATACTTCAGGAACAAATGCCGGAAGTACATTTTTTTATTTTATTTATTTATTCAAAACAATAAAAAATGCACAGTTTTGTTTTGTTTTACTAAAAATGCATTTCTTTCTGGAATAAAGGTTATGCATTAAAGTTAATGTATTCTTTTAATGTCCCTTTAAAAAGAGACTCCTTTCTTCTTTTTTTTTATGTGTTTTCTGAGAAAAAAACATAACACTCACAGAAAGAATATAGGTCAAATGATCTTGATTAGGAATCTGTGGCAGTTTTCGTTCATTTACAGTCTTGCGTGCGTGACAGTTACACAAGGAAGTTTCAGACTCTTCCTATTCACTGTGACTCAGCAACACATATCACAATGAAGAAAACTGTTTAGGGACTTATTTATAGAAAGATAAGTCAATAAACCTGCTAACTTTCACATTTGTTTTTCCCATACTTCAGCTTTAATAAATATAGTAAACGACAAAATAGAAACACAACCTTTTGTAAATTCATATTTCATTCTACATAGAAAAATCTAGCCTTAGCCCTTTCATTACTTGGGCAAGTGTTTAAAGTGAATGTAAAGTTTGCAGATTGAGTGCCCGGTTTTTAAAAATCCTATTAAAAACAAGGGCACTGGTCCATCAAAATTTACATTCACTTTAACTTTATTAAGGTGTTAACACTTGCTTGAAAAATAAAGTCACTCGATTCTCAATTCAATCATAGGATTTCAAGGCTAGGATTGTATCATGGGGGACTGCCTACGATGCTCGGCACCCCCCTAGTCAGATTTCCCATTAGACAAAAGAAGGTTGGATGTTCCATGTCGTCCTTACAGCTTTAAAGTGATGGTAAACTTTAAATAATGAAATGTCATAAATGTAATCTTTGCCATTAAAAAAGTATATGTGTACCTTTTTATTAATCCATCTGTGAAAGGGTTAAATTAGTTCCTATAATAATGCTTCTATTACAATGTTATGCCAGCCCACATGGATGAACTCGTTTTTTTTATATATGACAATTCCAGTGAACATCCAATCGACATGTGTGTCATTTGACAATCTCAAAGTCCAGCCCCTTTAAAGCCCATAGAATGCCTATGTAGAGTGGGTGGGACTGCTCTATACAGCATAGCAAAGCCAAAAGAGGAAATGAAGGGGGGGGGGGGTGACAGACAATATCAATTAGGACTATAAACCTTACAACTGCACATACATTTACACACATGCACTAAACACACACAGACTATACATTTATATAGATATACACAGATGTATGCATACACAGACTATACATACCTATGCACACATACATACACATATACAGACCCACATAGACTATACACTCACACAGACTATATACACATTTACTAACACACAATACACCCCACACACACATATACACACTGCACCCACATTAAAACATACACACACACACACACACAAACATCAAGACTATATATACACTATCACACATATACACACATGCATACACATACATACACATAAGACTACAAACACATACATACATACACACATGTACATGCAAAGGCTGCACACACATTTACACGCACACATGCATAAACCCTCGCTATTTGCCCAAAAGCTATTGCTGTGTATTTACCTCACACTCCAGGAGGTGGTATTTCTTAATAGAAAAGGGGGACAGGTAGGGTCATAGAAACTCAGTAGGATAACAAAAACATTTTAAAATGACAAAGCTACTAATATATTATTTAGGATAACAATAATCTACATATCTCCTATACTTTCTATTCCAATTACCATTCTGCTATCACCAACAAAATAATACCACCTAGGGTACTAGGTTACTGTAGAATAAGATGGTATGATTTGTATGCATTTCATGAGCCAATACTCTTAAATGGACATTAAGCAATAGATAAATAATTGCAATGTCATTACTGCAGTATTGGCTATAGAAAAGCTATGTAAACAAGAGGCAACTCCAGGCATAATTATTCTCTCTTACACTCTTTCAGATTTATGTGTTCTGACATTGTTGATTGTACTTTGGTCACATGGTGTAAGCGGACCAATCCACCACAATGATACACATAACAACAGAAAAGGTACTTTTATACAGGAGTGCTTTTGTTATGTGCATTAGTAAAGGGACAGTCTACTCAAAACTAAACTTTCATGATTCAGATAGGGCATGCAATTTTAAACAACTTTCCAATTTACTTTTATCATCAAATTTGCTTTGTTCCCTTGGTGGTATTTTTGAAAAGTTAAACCTAGCTAGTCTCAAACTGATTTCTAAACAGTTGAAAACCGCCTCCTAGCTCAGAGCATTTTGAAAGTTTTTCACAGTTAGACTGTGCTAGTTCACATGTGTCATATAGATAACATTGTGCTCACTCCCGTGAAGTTATTTGGGAGTCTTCACTGATTGACTACACTGCATGTCTGTCAAAGGCACTTAGATAAGGAGGCTGTCTGCAAAGGCTTAGATACAAGGTAATCACAGAGGTAAAAAGTATATTAATATAACTGTGTTGGTTATGCAAAAACGGGGAATGGGTAATAAAAGAATTATCTATCTTTTCAAATAAGAACAATTTTGGTGTAGACTGTCCCTTTAAAGTTGATTAAACAGGGTTTTGGAGAGTCATGTTTTACAATGTGCACATTGTGAATGGTTGTAATTGAGCTGTTCTTGCCAAATTAATTGCTGTCAGTGGACCAATCGTCAGAAACTTCCATATAGCTTTGACCCAGTCAGAGCCACAATAGCCCATGCTGTACACGCTATTGGCCAGTGTACACAGTGATGAAAATTAGGAACCACATTTTCCTGATCGATAAATACAACATTAGGAGGAAAAGAATAGCTAGTGCGAAGAGCAGCCTTATCCTGATAAAAAAGTAGGTTTGCATGACAAAGCTGACCCTTTTTACTGAAGAAAAAGCTAGAAGAAAAAGAACCTTCCAGGGTAAAAGTTAAATGCCGTAAAGGAGAAAACCAATGGCACTACTCAATTTGAATAAACGTTCCCATATTAGTGAATCTAAATTAGTTTGTTGGTCGCAAAAGAGGGGATTGTGCTTGTACTAGAAAATGTATTCAAGACAAATCAGTAAGAGACTGAAAAAGAGTACAAATATAGCACTCATAACGTTTTATTTCGGTAGATATCGTTAACAAAGGCAGAAGGGAAAATTAAAACTTAACTTTTACTAGGTTAGCTAAAAAGCAGGGGAAAGAGAATAATACGCAATTAAAAATTTAAATGCCTGCCTGGAAACAAAAATACTGTGGTTAGATGTGATAGAGTGTGAAATCCACGGCTCAAGTAATACCTAGATGTCAGGTGGCTTAGGATTTCTTGCTGTGGATCATCCTATGGTGTGATAGGTATTGGGGTATGATAAGAGAATGTACATACACTTCTCAGGGGTGCACCTAAATATAGGCACACACCTTCTAGTCGAAATATCTGAGATGTCAGAGACCTATACCAGTTAGTTACCGTTGTGAGTGATTGGTATAAATATAAGAGCATCAAATAGAGAAGCCAGGTTTTTAAAGATAATAAATTTTGCAAATGTCCTCGCTGGGAATACCAGAGACCTCTACCAGTTAAATACCGTTACAGATAGTGTACAAATGAAGGCTCATGTTAAAGAACCTGGTCTCAGAATGTGTCACCAAGTGAGAATATGGAGATCCTCAGAAAGTAGAATCAAATACCTATTAATACCATATATTAAATATCACAGTATGTTAAGTCAGGCATTGCTTATAAAAAAAGAGAGGAGTGGGGGAGAAGGGGAGCAGAGACGCCACTGACGCATTTCACCATTGTGGCTGTATCAAAGGGCCTTTCCACTTTCTGAGGATCTCCATATTCTCACTTGGTGACACATTCTGAGACATGGTTCCCTAACCTGAGCCTTCATTTGTACACTATCTATAACAGTATTTAACTGGTATAGGTCTCTGGTATTCCCAGCGAGGACATTTGCAAAATTTACTATCTTTAAAAACCTGGCTTCTCTATTTGAATGCTCTTATATTTATACCAATCACTCACAATGGTAACTAACTGGTATAGGTCTCTGACATCTCAGATATTTTGACTAGAAGGTGTGTGCCTAAATTTAAGTGCACCCCTGAGAAGTGTATGTACATTCTCTTATCATACCCCAATACCTATCATACCATAGGATGATCCACAGCAAGAAATCCTAAGCCACCTGACATCTAGGTTTTACTTGAGTCGTGGATTTCACACTCTATCACATCCAACCACAGAATTTTTGTTTCCAGGCAGGCATTTGCATTTTTTAATAGTGTATTATTCTCTTTCCCATGCTTTTTAGCTAACCTAGTAAAAAATAAGTTTTAATTTTCCCTTCTGCCTTTGTTAATGATATCTACCGAAATAAAACGTTATGAGTGCTATATTTGTACTTTTTTTCAGTATCTTACTGATTTGTCTTGAATAAAAGCTAAATGTCTAAACCTGTATGACAATGGAAAAAGGGGGTGCTCTCGCGTAACAGTAAAGTCACTGGATTAGAATACATTTATACCCTGTAATCAAATACAAAACCATTTGGTGGTAAACACAATCTGTGTGAAAGGTAATCATTATAAATAGAGCATTGAAAAAATAATAATAAAAAATAATAAAAAAATTACATAATCATAACATAAAATTGAGCAAACACTAAAATAAGAAAAAATAAACAATACAATAAAATAAATCAAACTGAATGCAGCCCCACACTAGGTCAGCTAATACTGTGCTTAGTCTATAAACTAATATCATCAGATCTTAGGGTAAACGGCTGCTCTCCTCCTCGCATATCACTCCAGATCAGGCTCTACAAATGGATACAAAACAGAGGGGCGCCTCATGTGTAAATCAGGGATATAGATGAACAATACATCGACAATTGCCGAATGGGTACTCTCATTTAGCTGGAGCACCCTAATGTGCTGGTAGTGGCAGACTGATATCTTTGGGTGTATCAGTTAACCCTTGTCACGTCAACAGGAACACCGGATAAAACTCCCAAACTGGGTCCGCCCCAGGGTGCGGTTTCAGGAAAAATAAAGGTGCAAACACTTGTCTTTAGTTAAAAAAATTAGGGTTAATAAAACTTGCATAAAAACAATAAGCATCAAGTGTTTACAATCGCCGTTTCATCAGGCATAAAAGCATCCTACAGTCTCCTGAACTTTAAAAAGACTGATAGCCAATCAAAACATGAGATAATACACACCCCATGGGGGCATGGCTAAAGACATGTGTTGTGCATAAGTCCTTAATTATAAACAATACATCATTATAAATAATCACAAACTTCACAAAGAAATCACTAACTTTGTCATTATAAACAATACATCATTACAGTTCATAGCAAACTACACCAATCAATAACATAGTGGTTAGAAAGTACATAGTTCATCATTGTGGATCATAACAAACTTTACAAAATGGTCATTATAAACAATATATCATTCCAGTTCATAGCAACCTACACCGATATATAGATGAACCTATTACACAAAACTAGATGGTAATTCTAGGGGGCGCAAAGCCAAAAAACTAACGGCTAGATTTAGAGTTTTGTCGGTAAAGACCCGCATAGCTAACGCAGCTTTTTTTCTTACCGCTGCTCCCAAACAATGCTGGTATTTAGAGTTGTCTGAGGGGCTGTGTTAGGCTCCAAAAAGGGAGCGTTGAGCCTAATTTACCGCCACTTCAACCCTCAATACCAGCGTTGCTTACGGTAGCGGTAAGCAGCTAAAACGTGCTCATGCACGATTCCCCCATAGGAAACAATGGGGCAGTTTGGGATGAAAAAAAACCTAACACCTGCAAAAAAGCAGCGTTAAGCTCCCAACGCAGCCCCATTGTTTCCTATGGGGAAACAGTTTCTAAGTCTGCACCTAACACCCTAACATGAATAACCTTACACTTATTAACCCCTAACCTGCGCCCCCGCTATCGCTGACACCTGCATTACACAATTAACCCCTAATCTGCCGCTCCGGACACCGCTGCCACCTACATTATCCCTATGAACCCTTAATCTGCTGCCCCCAACATTGCCGACACCTACATAATATTTATTAACCTCTAATCTGCCCCCCCCCCCCCCAACGTCGCCGCTACCTTACTACACTTATTAACCCCTAATCTGCCTACTCTAATAAAGTTATTAACCTCTAAACCGCCGCACTCCCGCATCGCAAACCCTATAATAAATAGTATTAACCACTAATCTGCCCCCCCCCAACTTCGCCGCCACCTAACTTCAAGTATTAACCCCTAATCTGCCGACCGGACCTCGCCGCTACTCTAATAAATGTATTAACCCCTAAAGCTAAGTCTAACCCTAACCCTAACACCCCCCTAAATTAAATATAATTTTAATCTAACGAAATAAATTAAATTTTATTAACTAAAGTATTCTTATTTAAAACTAAATACTTACCTGTAAAATAAACCCTAATATAGCTACAATATAACAAATAATTATATTGTAGCTATTTTAGGATTTATATTTATTTTACAGGCAACTTTGTATTTATTTTAATTAGGTACAATAGCGATTAAATAATTATTAACTATTTAATAGCTACCTAGTTAAAATAATTACAAAATTACCTGTAAAATAAATCCTAACCTAAGTTACAATTAAACCTAACACTACACTATCAATAAATTAATTAAATAAATTACCTACAATTACATACAATTAAATAAACTAAACTAAATTACAAAAACAAACAAACACTAAATTACAAAAAATAAAAAAAGATTACAAGAATATTAGGCTAATTACACCTACTCTAAGCCCCCTAATAAAATAAAAAAGCCCCCCAAAATAATAAAGGTCCCTACCCTATTCTAAATTAAAAATTAACCAGCTCTTTTACCAGCCCTTAAAAGGGCTTTTTGCAGGGCATGCCCCAAAGTAATTAGCTCTTTAGCCTGTAAAAAAAAATACAACCCCCCCAACATTAAAACCCACCACCCACATACCCTTACTCTAACCCAAACCCCCCTTAAATAAACCTAACACTACCCCCCTGAAGATCTCCCTACCTTGAGTCGTCTTCACTCAGCCGGGCCAAAGTCTTCATCCGATGGAGCAGAAGAGGACATCCAGACCGGCAGAAGTCTTCATCCTATCCGGGCAGAAGAGGACATCTGGACCGGCAGACATCTTCATCCAAGCGGCATCTTCTATCTTCATCCATCCGACGAGGAGCGGCTCCATCTTCAAGACCACTGGCACGGAACAGCCTTCTTCCCCGACGACTACCCGACGAATGAAGTTTCCTTTAAGTGAAGTCATCCAAGATGGCGTCCCTCGAATTCCGATTGGCTGATAGGATTCTATCAGCCAAACTGAATTAAGGTAGGAAAAATCTGATTGGCTGATTAAATCAGCCAATCAGATTCAAGTTCAATCCGATTGGCTGATCCAATCAGCCAATCAGATTGAGCTCGCATTCTATTGGCTGTTCCGATGACATGGTCAGTACGTAAAAAACTATTGTTTAGTTCAAAAACCATTAGACACAATCAGATCTAGATACCAATCGAAGCACACAGAGATCATGTGCCCTTAAATCCCTTTTTCTCAAATGACATTCACTTGAGTTTTTTCCGCATCAAGCTCACTTTCTTGTGTATAATACCTTTTCCCTTTTTTTGACCCGATCTTCGTTAACGGCTATTTTAGAGTATTGTTTATACAGGTCCATGATTTTTCTTTGGTTGAGGTTTCAAATTATATTGATTGGTTCATTGGATCATCACCATTGATTGCTTTTCAAATTGACCAATCAGAAGAATACCTAGGTCTCTCATCACTTGTTGCTAAGTGGGACATATTGTTGTATATATTTGCCCTCTATGTGTGTCTCAAATGACCAATCAGATGGATGTCTATATGAGTCATAGTTCTTAATAGGTGGTATATTATTAAAATAGCCCCCCTTAATGGCCTTACTAAACAATGTATATTGATACACCTATTGCTCCTCAAATAATCAATACAATTAAATGAAACAACTAAAATACAATGAAAATACGTACTGTCTATAAACATACTTGTTATACCTGTAATCTCAAATAATGTTGAAAAAAGTATATATAAACGAAGTGACCTAAAATATATTAAGAATCATAACAATAATGTTATGAAAAAAATATATATGCGTATTAATTCATTGTTAAAGTGTAACTTTTAGATATTAAAGTATGAATTCATTGTTAAAGTGTAACTATATCAGTTGTGTTGTTAATGTTTGAATTTAATGCTTGAATTCATATCACCAATAAGGTGATCATAATACTTCTAATAGTGATCATCAAGAGACAACTCTGAGATGTAATAAAAGTGTTTGATTATGTGACTTAATAGATGTTATTACCCACATCCCATAGTGTAACATATGTGTCAATAATATAAAGTGTAAGTGCATAATATTAAATGTGATGTAACAAATACAAAAGTAACTCCCTTAAATAATATAATATAACATTTAAGTACATAATATTAACTATGATGTGACAAATACAAAACTAACTGGTTCCCTTACTATGTAGCAATACGTTAATACCATAGCTGTTATGCTACATATGATATGACTTAAGATCATTCATTCATAAACATCCCAATTAAAATGCCATGTGCATCAATAAAATGTCATGCCATGTACTCACACTATGTGCTGTTTTTGGGACCTGATGGGTCGCTATTATAAAGGTAAAGAAACGTTATTCTCAGAATGAAAATTCTATGCCTATACATGTGGAGCATCCTATCCATATCAATTCTATAGTGTATCATTACCAATACCTCTCAGTTTCTGAAAGCTACTGTCAAGCGTCTCATATGGGCGCTAGAAGGCAGCCAAATCTAATACTTCATTTAGGCCAGAGGGAAACAAGGATTGGAAGCGATAGATCCAATAGGTTTCCCTCTGGCGTAAGCGTGTATATCTGTTGTACCCTGAGGAATTAGGAATACTTTCCAAAGGGGTGATTTTGAATGTGTTATGTTTTTGTTTGTTTTATGGTACTATGTCTGGAAACACTGTGTTTCAAAGAGCATTTTTTCAAATTGTGTAGGTGTTCACTCCATCTAGTATACATCTTTCTACAAGTGTGGCCCAAATATTGGGAACCACATTCACAGGTCAATACATACACAACAAAGACAGAACTACAACTAAGTTGTGATTTGATGTCAATCACATCTCTTGTGTTATTGTATATAATAGATGTACTCCTATGGGTAACATATTTGCACATGAGACATCTAGGTCGGTTACACCTAAAAGATCGAAGTCTACCCTGACGTGTGCACATGCTTTTAAATGCTACATTATGTATATTTTTTTAGAGACCACCACCTTACTCGGGGCTAGTTTCTGCTTTAACGTTGAGGCACGTCTGAAAACCAATCTTGGATTCTTATCCAGGATCCCTTTTAAATAAGGGTCTTTCATAATTATTGGCCAATAAGCGTTCATGATTTTTCTAATATGTCTGTGATCTGAATTGAATTGGGTTATAAATGCAGGTTTCTGCAGTATAGTTTCTTTTTGGTCATCTCTGGAATTGGCCTTTGGAGCTAAAATTAATGTTCTATCCAAATGTATTGCTTTATTGTAGCTGTCCTGAATTAAAATATCAGGATATCCCTTTTCCTTGAATCTATCAATAAGGATCTGGGATTGTCTATCATATAATTCCATTGTACCACAATTTCTACGGATTTGTCTAAATTGTCTATAGGGTATGTTTATCTTCCAACTATTTAGGTGATTGCTCTTAAAAATTTAAAGAGTTGTTACTATTCACGCTTTTAAAATAGGTGGAAGACAAAAACATCCCCCTCAGAATCCCACTCCAAAATCACATCCAGAAATTCAATTTGAACTGACTGTATATTGTACGTGAAGGACAAGCCCATTGTATTATTATTAAGGCTATTAACAAATTGGACCATAGTATCAATATAACGGTCATAGAATACCAGGCTTGTCCCCCAGTTAGAATTGTAAATATATTGTTCTTTGAAAATGCCCATAAATAAATTGTCAAAACTAGGGGCGAACCTGGTACCCATGACCGTTCCCTTTATCTGCAAATAAAATGCATCCAAGTCTTGTTGACAGGTTGGTAAATATATGTAATTCTCTAGAAATGTATAAATGGCCTCTATTCCTAATTTGTGGTCAATATTTGAATATAGCGCCCCAACATCACAAGTTATCCAAAAAGCATTTGTTTCTCTTTTTAATACAAGATAGTTTGTTTAATATGTCAGTAGTATCCCTTTAAACGATGGCAAATTAGCTACATACTTTTGCAAGAAAAAGTCTATGTACTCAGATAGCCGATCTGTTAGGACATTAATGCCCGCGATGATCGGCCTCCCCGGGGGTTTTAAACAATGTTTGTGCACCTTGGGGAGGTGGTAGTAGAACGGAACGTTAGGGTGGTCGGGGAGTAAATATGTTTTTTCTTTTTTATTTAGTATTCCCTTTTCGAAACCTTGTTCTATCAATTCCTTTAAGATTTTCCCAAAGTCCAAAGTAGGGTCATTCTTAAGTTTAATGTAATATGTACGGTCTAGTAAAATACGATTAGCTTCCTGTACATAATCTTCGTAGTTTTGCAAAACTATTCCCCCACCCTTATCGGCCTGGCGCATCACCAGGTTGCGATCATTCATAAGATTTTCCAATGCCTTCTGTTCATTAGGCCATAAATTATCGGATCTAAAATTACTTGATGTATTTTTACCCTTATTATTAGTCAGAATTTTTTTAAAATCATAAATTACTAGTTGTTGGTATAAATCTACAGGGATGCCAACTCTGATGATAATGGTTGGCAGAATGGGAGATCCCCCAACTGGGGCCACTCAGGCAATTGCCAATCTTATCAAGCAAGACAACAATCATTTGGTCCAAACAGTTCACACAATTCACACAATTGGGGACACTCACAACATCAATACAACAATCGTGAGTTAACAACACAGAATAGGTACTAATAGGCAAAAGTCTCCTCCTGAACAACTACCTAGCAATAGGAACACAGAGGTATTTCATGAACCACATTATTCAAGATAAGAAAAATCCTGAAATTCCAACCCCAATAATAATAATATTTTTTCAGGGGACAGACCATTGGCTCCATTGTGGAACAGAAACAGACCCCCACACACACACTTCCAACACCAAAAACTCCTTAAAGAAGGAATCTTTAACCTTTCCAATCATGAACACTCAGATGATGAGATTAGGATTTTAGGTCTTTCCTATTATCCTTCCAACAAACCTGATATTTTCAGTTTGTATGTAGATCTAAACGCATTCACTAGAAAATGAACTCTACAGAGATATTTCGCGGCCAAGCAACTTAAAAAACAAAAATTGTAAGGTTCTCCTATATTGACCAATACAATGGACCCTAGAAATCATGAACAAATGATAATTTTTTCAGAACCCAGTGATATCTCCTATGAATTATTTGAGAAAATGGTACACCACTAGCTCCTAGGTCTTCTTTTAATCCCCCAAAGGAAGAATATTCTTATGTAGATTTATACCAACAACTACTATTAGATGATTTTAAAAAAAATCTGACTAAGAATAAGGGTAAAAATACATCAAGGAATTTTAGATCCGATAATTTATGGCCTAATGAACAGAAGGCATTGGAAAATCTTATGAATGATCACAGCCTGGTGATACGCAAGGCCGATAAGGGTGGGGGAATATTTTGCAAACTACGAAGATTATGTACAGGAAGATAATCGTATTTTACTAGACCGTAAATATTACATACAATTTAAGAATGACCATACTCTTTGCCTTTGGGAAAATCTTAAAGGAATTGATAGAACAAGGATTCGAAAAGGGAATACTAAATAAAAAAGAAAGAACACATTTACTCCCTGACCACCCTAACATACCGTTCTACCACTACCTCCCCAAGGTGCACAAAGATCGTTTACAACCCCCGTTTTTAGCCTAACAGATCGGTTGTCTGAGTACATAGACAAAATGTTGCAAAAGTATGTAGCTAATTTGCCATAGTTTATAAGGGATACTACTGACCTATTAAACAAACTATCTTGTATTAAAAAGAGAAACAAATACTTTTGGATAACATGTGATGTTGGGGCGCTATATTCAAATATTGACCACAAATTAGGAATTGAGGCCATTCATACATTTTTATAGAATGACATATATTTACCAACTTGTCAACAAGACTTTATATTATAACTTATCTCATTCATTTTATCTCACAATTATTTTCAGTTTTTGGATGAATTTTATTTGCAGATAAAGGGAACAGCCATGGGTACCAGGTTCGCCCTCAGTTTTGCCAATTTATTTATGGGCATTTTCAAAGAACAATATATTTACAATTCTAACTGTGGGACGAGCCTGGTATTCTATGGCCGTTATATTGATGATTTGCTGTTTATTTGGGAGGATTCCTTTGATACTGCGGTCCAATTTGTTAATAGCCTTAATAATAATACAATGGGCTTGTCCTTCATGTACAATATACAGTCAGTTCAAATTGAATATCTGGATGTGATTTTGGAGTGGGATTCTGAGGGGGATGTTCTGTCTTCCAACTATTTTAAAAGCGTGGATAGTAACAACTTTTTACATTTTAAAAGCAATCACCTTAATAGTTGGAAGACAAACATCTCATATAGCCAAATTAGACGAATTTGTAGAAATTGTGGTACAATGGAATTATATGATAGACAATCCCAGATCCTTATTGATAGATTCAAGGAAAAGGGATATCCTGATAATTTGATTCAGGACAGCTACAATAAAGTGAGAAATTTGAATAGAACATTAATTTTAGCTCCAAAGGACAATTCCAGAGATGACCAAAAAGAAACTACACTGCAGAAACTTGCATTTATAACCCAATTCAATTCAGATCACATATTAGAAAAATCATGAACACTCATTAGCCAATAGTTATGAAAGACCCTTATTTAAAAGGGAACCTGGATAAGATTCCGAGATTGTTTTTCAGATGTGCCTCAACATTAAAACAGAAACTAGCGCCGAGTAAGGTGGTGGTCTCTAAAAAATATATACATAATGTAGCATTTAAAAGCTTGTGCACACGTCAGGGTAGACTTGGATCTTTTAGGTGTAATCGACCTAGATGTCTCATGTGCAAATATGTTACCCATGGGAGTACATCTATTATATGCAATAACACGGGAGAGGTGATTAACATCAAATCACAACTTAGTTGTAGTTCTGTCTTTGTTGTGTATGTATTGACCTGTGAATGTGGTTCCCAATATTTGGGCCGCACTTGTAGAAAGGTGCGTACTAGATGGAGTGAACACCTACAAAATTTGAAAAAATGCTCTTTGAAACACAGACATAGTACCATAAAACATATCAAAAAACATACATTCAAAATCACCCCTTTGGAAAGTATTCCTTATTCCTCTGGGTAAAATAGATATACCCCCTTACGCCAGAGGGAAACCTATTGGATCTATCGCTTTCAATCCTTATTTCCCATGGCCTAAACAAAGTATTAGATTTGGCTGCCTTCTAGCGCCCATATGAGACGCTTGACGGTAGCTTTCAGGAACTGAGATGTATTGGTAATGATACACCATAGAATTGATATGGATAGGATGCTCTACATGTATAGGCATAGAATTTTCATTCTGGGAATAATGTTTCTTTACCTTTATAATAGAGACCAATCAGATCCCAAAAACAGTATGTAGTGTGAGTACATGGCATGAAATTTTATTGGTGCATATGGCATTTTAATTGGGATGTTTATGAATGAATGATCTTAAGTACTGTCATATGTAGCATAATAGCTTTGATATTAACATATTGCTACATAGTAAGGGAACTAGTTAGTTTTGTATTTGTCACATCATAGTTAATATTATGTACTTAAACTTTATATTATATTATTTAAGGGAATTAGTTAGTTTTGTATTTGTTACATCACATTTAATATTGTACACTTACACTTTATATTATTGACACATATGATACACTATAGGATGTGGGTGATAACATCTATTAAGTCACATAATCAAACACATTTATTACATCTCAGAGTTGTCTCTTGATGATCACTATTAGAAGTATTATGATCACCTTATTGGTGATATGAATTTAAGCATTAAATTCAAACATTAACTACACAACTAATATAGTTACACTTTAACAATGAATTCATACTTTAATATCTAAAAGTTACACTTTAACAATGAATTCCCACTCATATATATTTTTTTCATCACATTATTGTTATGATTCCTAATATATTTTAGGTCACTTCGTTTATATATACTTTTTTCAACATTATTTGAGATTACAGGTATAACAAGTATGTTTATAGACAGTACATATTTTCGTTGTATTTAAGTTGTTTCATTTAATTTTAATGATTATTTGAGGAGTGATAGATGTATCAATATACATTGTTTAGTAAGGCCATTACGGGGGCTATTTTAATAATATACCACCTATTAAGTGCTATGACTCATATAGACATCCATCTGATTGGTCATTTACACATAGAGGGCTAATATATACAGCAATACGTCCCACTTAGCAACAAGTGATGAGAGAAATAGGTATTCTTCTGATTGGTCAATTTGAAAACCAATCAATGGTGATGATTCAAGGAACCAATCAATATCATTTGAAACGTCATCCTCAGAAAAATCATGGATCACGTATAAACAATACTCTAAAATAGCCATTAACGAAGATAGGGTCAAAAAAAGGGAAAAGGTATTATACACAACAAAGTGAGCTTTACGCAGAAAACACTGAAGTGAATGTAATTTAAGAAAAAGGGATTTAAAAGCACATGATCTCTGTGTGCTGTGATTCCGATCTAGATCTGATTGTGTCTAACAGTTTGGGAACTAAACAATAGTTTTTTACATACTGACCATGTCATTGGGATGAATGGCTTATGAACAAATTATGGTTGGGTGGTAGATCACATCAAATATTGATGTAATGTGGAGAATTTGTATATCTATATATCAATCCACTAGGTTATATATCGGTGTAGGTTGCTATGAACTGGAATGATGTATTGTTTATAATGACCATTTTGTAAAGTTCGTTATGATCCACAATGATGAACTAAGTACTTTCTAACCACTATGTTATTGACTGGTGTAGTTTGCTATGAACTGTAATGATGTATTGTTTATAATGACAAAATTAGTGATTTCTTTGTGAAGTTTGTGATGATTTATAATGATGTATTGTTTATAATTAAGGACTTATGCACAACACATGTGTTTAGCCATGCCCCCATGGGGTGTGTATTATCTCATGTTTTTAATGGCTATCAGTCTTTTTAAAGTTCAGGAGACTGTAGGGTTCTTTTATGCCTGATGAAACAGCGATTGTAAAGCCAAGAAACGTGTTGCAATATGCTTGTGCCCCATCACACTTGATGCTTATTGTTTTTATAAGAGTTTTATTAAACCACATTTTTAACTAAAGCCAAGTGTTTGCACCTTATTGTTCCTGAAACCGCACCCTGGGGTGGACCCAGCTTGGGAGTTGTATCTGGTGTTCCTGTTTGAAGCCATGACAAGGGTTAGCTGATACACCCAAAGATATCAGTTTGCCACTACCAGCACATAAGGGTGCTCCAGCTAAATGTGAGTACCCATTTGGCAATTGTTGATGTATTGTTCAGCTTTACCCCTGATCTACACATAAGGCGCCCCTCTGTTTTGTATCCAAATGTCTAAACCTGACCTCATAATTAGGCACTACGTCCATATAAAATGCACACACATACACACGCAGCAGAAATTGGGTTTTTAAGGTTGCAGCTTATTTATTATCATTATAAATATAACAACTTGAATATCAAACATTAACTAATTAAAACTAATTAAAATTCCCATTAACAGCACAAACACATCCAACCTCAAACTTTTACCTCTCCTGACTTCTCAGGAGGAACCAAATTTAAAATCCATTCAAAAAAAAGGCAAGCACCCAGCCACTAGGATGGCCTAATGCTGGACCTGCCACTCTCACTCAAGGCCTTTATAGCCCCTTCCTTTATGTTAAAGATAAACAAATTGAGTCCAACTTCATTCAAGTGTACCCCATCCTTCAGAAAGAAACACCTTCCTGACACTCCTTCAAATTCAACATGTAGAATAGACACTCCCCTCTTTGCCTCACAAAACTACTAAGAATATGATTAATCCTCCTCCTAAAATCTTCCAACTTCTCCCCATTCCACTCTGCTCTCCATACCACCCTGGGTTCAATTTCAGACTATATCAGCACTAACATGGGTAAAAGCTCAAGCAACCTCAACAAATCCCATTTCATTATCCCAATCAAATCCATTTGGGATACAAAACCAAAATAATTTACGCCCGCATGAATCAACAACATACCTGGAGATTGAAACACAAGTGCATACTCAACCACCTTTATGACCACTTGCTCCCATGTCATACCTTGCACACCAAACCATCTGAGGAGAACCAACCCTGCATCAAAGCTAAGACAACCCACTATCCTTAAACATTGCAGCCGTCTGGCCCAGTAAGTATATGAGTGCCCAATGATCCAACACTCAAAAGGACCTGAAAAGACAAAAGGAAAACAAACAAACTACAAAATCAAATCTTGGCTGATATAGGATCGAAACCTCCCCGAAGCCCATCTCCCAGTTCCCTTGATACTCTCATCAGTCATACCAAGCATTCTCACCTCAGTTGCAGCCCCTATATGAAATGAATGAGACCCAACATCAAAAGCAGAGAGACCAATGCAAGATAAAGCTTTCAGAAACACTGCTACAAACTGAAAACAGGACAAAGCATCATCATTCGCATGAACTAGTAATGGCTCACAATTCCCAGGCCTAACAAGCTAATCAATTTACAACAACCCGACTGATCAGGTTTCAATTTACCCAACCAAATATAGAGCTTATCATCCTGCAGCCCAACATCCTCAGACTGCAGCCCGCTCCTATCTTCCTTACTTACTACAACCACCTCAGAAATACTAAAGGCTGCACAAAAGGCTAACAGAAATACTGCTCAAAAGAACATCACCTAATTAGAATCCACACAAACCCCAGGCAAAACTCTAACCAAATTCTGCAAAATAGAAAAAAACACAGGACGCCTTCCATCCTTTGCAACTCTAACCTTGCTCAAACCCTTAGCCGCCATGTGCACCAAAAAAAGTAATTTCCTCCCAACCCACTAAAAGGTCAAAGCCGCTAACCTCCTCCTCACCATAGCTCTCAATACCCCTCCATTTCTCCAAACAGACATCCAATGCAACAACACCCTCAACCACATGCCGTAAAGAAACCCCCATTTCGCTTAACCACAGCAATCCATTCACACCATAACTGCAAATATGCCTTCCATTTACTGTCTGCCAAAGCTCCCCTTACAAACTTCAGCAGGCCAGAAAAGCCTCTCTCCATAAATCCGCTGGACATCTCACCCCTGACTCCTCCACTTCTGGTGCCAGCATTATGACCACTTGCTCCCATCAAATACCTCGCACACCAAACCATCAGAGAAGAACCAGCCCTGCATCAAAGTCAAGTTAATAGCCACTTTCCTTAACTATTGCAGCCCGTCTGGCCCAGTAAATATACGAGTGCCCAATGATCTAACACTCAACAGAATCTGAATAGACAAAAAAACAACAACTACAAAACCAAATCTTGCCTGATATAGGATTGAAACCCCCCTCAAAATCTCCCAATTCCCTTGATACTCTCATCAGTCGTACCAAGCATTCTCACTTCAATAGCAGCCCCTATACGAAATGAATGAGATCCAAAATCAAAAGTAGGAAGACCAATGTAAGATAAAACTTTCCGAAATACTGCTACAAACTGGAAATGGGACAAAGCATCCCCATTCCCCTGAACCAGTAATGGCCCACCATTCCCAGGTCGAACTTCAAGCAATCTAGACACTGAGCAGACAGTACAACATTCCCCCAATGGAAGACAAACTAATCAATTTACCACAACAATGCCTTCCATGTACTGTCTGCCAAAGCTCCCCTTACCAATTTCAGCAGGTCAGAAAAGTAACCCTTCATAGATCCGCTGGACATATCACCCCCGACTCCTCTACCTCTGGTGCCAGCTCCCAGGAGTCTGTCCCACTGAAAAGGGGAAAGAACATCAGCAATACCATTCAACTTAACAGGAACATGAACAGCTCTAAACAAAATATTGCCCCTCAAGCATTCCAAAACAAACAAAGGAGAGTCACCACTAGTGGATCAGATGCAGTCAGATGTTAACAGCCATAACCACCCCCATATTATAAGAATGAAATGCAATACGCCTATCGCTAAGCAAATCTGGCCAAATTAACAGGGGCAACTCAAGAAATACAAGGTTTTTGGTTAATTATTCAACCAGCCATGAATCAAAACACCACTTTCCTCCCAAATACGCTCCAAAGCCATGCGTCACGAAGTGTCAGTAACATCCAGATATCAGAATCCAAAACACCCACCTGCTGAATCACTGATCTTCAATTAAAATCTTACAAAAACTGAAGCCAAACCACCAAATCTTCCTTCAGCTGCCACGTCAATCACACATGATGAAACTGCTTTTTCACGCCAACGGTGGCCATTGAAAACCTCCTGCAAAACACCCTCCCCACTAGAATGATCTTGCAGGCAAAATTTTACTTACCCGAAAAGGACTGCAACTCTCTCAAAGTAAGTTTCCTCTTGTCCAAAACCCACTTCAATGCCCTATGCAGGTCAATCACTTCATCTAACGTCAAGCTACATTCCATTAAAACAGAATCAATGTGGATACCCAAAAAACTCAAAGACACCGTCGTACCCTCTGTTTACTCCCAAGCCACCGGGATGCCAAACTCCTCAGCAACCTTTTCAAATGTATCCATTATCACCGGACACCCCTAGGAATCAGGAAGGCCAACAAATAAAAAATCATCCAAATAATTAACTAAGGAACTAAGACCAGAAACCTATTTAACAATTCATTCCACAAAACAACTGAACTAAAGCAGCTCCTGCAACTCCATGCTACAGGTGAGTGTCATCCGTAGTGACATCTATGGATCTGGGTAGTGACACAAGATCGATATGTTCAAAGCAGCGAAGTGCAGGTTGCGAGTAGGCTAGCGGCCATGTTTGTCTCGCCAGATATCAGCTGCAGAGACAACATCGTCTGAGCTAGTTAGAGTAGGTGTAAAAAAATGTAGGTCCCCATGGCAATTTTTGAAGTGTGCCTACACTAAAACTAATTTCAGTTTCAGTGAGGGCACTGTCTGTACCGCGTAAGCACACTTCAAATAGCCCCCCCATCTCTGCAGTAAAATGCTGATGTTGTCGAAGTGTGCAGTGATGTCATGCTTCAATTCACTTCTATGGGAGCAACATTGCTGATCACCGGCATCGCTCAGACACGTCCTTTTTAAAGAACATTCTGTCTATGTTTTGAATATCGGGGCCTCAGAAAGAACAATGGAAAATTCGCATTTTAGTCTGTGATAGACTAAGATTAAGGGTCAGATTTATCAAAAGTTGCAGCTGCAGGTTCGCATGAGGCCTGAGCTACACCCGTTTGTTAATATCTCCTTACTGGTACTATGGGGCAGAGATAAACAGAAGCAAATAAACAGTATAAAGCAGACAAATTGGCTGACCACGAAGTGAAGAAAAGACACAAAAATGTAAAAATGATTAACCCTTAAAAGGTAAAAAGTAATTGTAAACATAAGGTACTATTCAAATAAGGGCTGAAAAAACTGTAAACAGTAAAAAGGCTTACAGTACATAGCTTAAAACACAGCACATGAAGGAGTAAATAAAATCTGTACCCCAAATTTAAAGTCAAGCTCTGATAATGAGTGCCTTACCACCTCCACCGGTCCTGAGAAGATGTGCTAAAAAGCGCGCTAAAACAGTTAAACCCACAGCGAACCTGCGCTACCGGTGAGCGCTAAAGCTAAAAACCTGGTGGTAACAAGCAGAATTTTAGAGAAGTAAAAGATACTGTGCATAGTTCTGAAGCAGACCTCGCTAAAATTAAGGCAACAGTAACCTCAAAAAACAATTTTTTTTTTTTAAAAAGTGCTGAAAACTGCTAGTATAAGGTGACTGGTGTATAATATATATCCCCAGAATATATTAATCATGTGTACACTAATATTCCGTTTAAGGGGGACCAATGGCACTACATTTAATGTAATGTGACTATTTTAATCTCTTGCATAAACTAATCCCCATAGATTAGGATTACATTCATTAGAGTGATGGCGCTGTGTATTGAAGCTAAATTGAAAGAATAAGAGGGTTGGAAAACCCACTGTTGAGAATACACATATATCACTTAAGAGTCTCCTCATAGTATTATTTAAAGGGACAGAACACTGTCAAATTGTTTTTATATTAATGTATTTTCAATCACTTGTTTTACCAGCTGCAGAGTATAAAATGTATGAGAAATTGCATTTTCAGGTTTATTTGTGTATATGAAGTAGCTGTTTTGTGCTTTTAAACCACAGCCTATTACAATAGGTTGAGCTTCAAATAGTATCATATATCATTATGTTATCACTTTGTGTACACACACTTGCTCCCTTATCTTATATTTGTCTAGAAAACTAAAGCTCAATACATAGGGGCCTATCTATCAAGCTCCGAATGGAGCTTGACGGCCCATGTTTCTGGCGAGTCTTCAGAAACACACGTTATGGAGCAGCGGTCACAAAAGACCGCTGCTCTATAACCCTGTCCACCTGCTCTGAGCAGGCGGACAGGAATCGCCGGAATTCAACCCGATCGAGTACGATCGGGTTGATTGACACCCCCTGCTGGCGGCCCATTGGCCGCGAGTCTGCAGGGGATGGCGTTGCACCAGCAGCTCTTGTGAGCTGGTGGTGCAATGCTGAATATGGAGAGCGTATTGCTCTCCGCATTCAGCGATGTCTTGCGGACCTGATCCGCACTGTCGGATCAGGTCTGGAAGACATTTGTTAAATTGGCCTCATAGAGAGAACAATGGAAAATTATCATTTTATTACTTAACTATCCTGCACCCCACTGTGAGTTTAATTTCTTCTGCTGGCTGTGTTTACTTAGGTTATTCAATATCTGAGACTCCAGTATCAAAACTTTCAGTATAGGTTTGGAAACGACAAGCTAAATCAGCTATTTCAAAGGTCAAAATAGGGGTAAAGGAGCTACTTGTAAACAATTTAATACACTCCAGCAGGTAAAATTGATCATTGGGAACAATTTAAATGGGAGACATTTTTTGGGTGAACTGTCCCTTTAAGTATATTAAATTCAATATATAGTTCCTCAAATCAGGAAGATAGGTGTACAATTATAATATTAAAACATAACTTTTATTCATTGGGTAAAGTTAAAATAAAAAATGGGAAAGTTGTTAAAAACACACACTGGAGAGCTTGTATATGTTAAGAGAAAATCTGTTTGTAGTGAGCGCAAATTATGAGGGTTAAAGGGCCATGATACCCGAATGTTGAAACACTTGAAAGTGATGCAGCATAGCTGTAAAAAGCTGACTAGAAAATATCACCTGAACATATCTATGTTAAAAAGAAAGATATTTTACTTCAAAATGTCCTAAGTATTCAAACCCCATTGCAAAGGACTTTAAGCAGCAAATCAGTATGTCTGTCCCAGGACAGGCAAGGTAGTGAGCTTAGTGCACACTCATATTATTTCCCTATTCAGTTTAAGGAAGTTTACTATGAAATCTCATGAGAGTTAGGTGAAATCGCATGAGATCACAGTAAAAGAGTTTATAACCTCAGCACTGCTGATGCTGATTGGCTGGTGTTCATTTCTTCATTCATTTTTTTTTTTTTTTATACCTGCAGCTGGACAGAAACGGAAGTATAACTTTTTATACAGAACTTACTCTGGTGAGCTGAGGAAATTGTGAGGTAAAATATCTTCCTGGTGATGCTCAGGTGATATTTTCCTGTCAGCTTTTTACAGTTATACTGCATCAGTTTCAAGTGATTTAGCATGTGAGTATTATGTCCCTTTAATCTATATCACTGCAAACAGAATATAGAAGAAAAATGTGAATCTATATATATATTATAGTAAGATCACTAATATTCTGATTGCACAGTATCCAATATATTAAAGGGTTAATAAACCATTCTATTTAAATGTGATGATTTTTAGACAAAGGAGTGGACAACAGAGATAAGTACTTTTCAAATTTCCCAAAAATAAATGCAAACATGCTAAACTTTCTAATATCTTTATTAACCTTTTCCTCCCTTCTCCTTAAAGTCACAGCTCTTCCATTCACAAACAGCAATCAGAACATTAATATTTCTCCTTCTCTTCTACCTTCCCCTCTCATGAACTCTATTCCTATCTCACATCCCTCAGCCAGCCATACTTCACTGATCTTAAACTTAAACACTCACATAAGACACATTCTCATCTCCTTTCACTCACCATCTTTCTTCTTCTTGCAGCTGGGGATGTCTCGCCTAACCCAGGTCCACCCTCTGCTTCCCTCAGATCACTACCCCAAATGACAACTCATACACTTTACCCACGTAACCCTCTAAACCTCATTAACTGCACCTCTATTAGTACACCCCAATTCTCATGTTCCCTTTGGAATGCACGCTCGGTATGCAATAAGCTTACATCAATTCACAACCTATTTATTTCACGTTCAGTTAACATGTTAGCCCTCACTGAAACTTGGCTTTCCTCCTCTAACACAACTGCTGTAGCCTCTCTGTCCTATGGCGGCCTGCATTTCAGTCATACTCCCAGGCCTAGAGACAAACAAGGAGGAGGAGTAGGAATTCTCTTGTCTCCACACAGTACCTTTACCGGCTTTCCTTCACCCCCTCTCTTTCCTTCTCATCTTGAAGTTCATGCCATTCGCCTCTTCTCCCCTATAGCTCTTCATGTTGCAGTTATCTATCGGCCCCCTGGCCCAGCATCACAATTTCTGGACCACTTTGGAACCTGGCTTCCACATTTTCTCTCTTCTAATGTCCCTTCTCTCATCTTAGGGGACTTCAACATACCCCTTGATAATCCTAACATGCCTGCTGCCTCTAAACTTCTATCCCTTACCACCTCTTTAGGCCTGTCCCAATGGACAACATCTCCAACACATTGTGAAGGCAACTCCATAGACCTGGTCTTCACAAATCTCTGTGCTGTTTCCA
Organism: Bombina bombina; assembly: GCF_027579735.1. Lineage (NCBI taxonomy): Eukaryota > Metazoa > Chordata > Amphibia > Anura > Bombinatoridae > Bombina > Bombina bombina. The sequence continues at coordinate 786,085,963 of NC_069500.1, forward strand.
ACTCCCTTAACCTCCCCTTTCCTCTCTCTGACCACCATCTACTAACTTTCTCTCTTACTCTACCTGCTACATCTTTGCAAACCCCCCAAAAACTACTACATTACAGGAATTTAAATGACTTGGATCTCACAGACTTTTCCACTCAACTGAGTCCTCTGCTCTCTGACATTTCATCCCTCTCTTGTCCAAACCTCGTGACTCTACAGTATAATTCGGCACTAAAATCAACACTTGACAAAACTGCACCCTCCACTCTTTGACGTACATCAATCACACAACGGCAACCGTGGCACACTAAACAGACCAGATATATTTAGCGATGCTCACGGGCTGCTGAACAGCAGTGGAGGAAATCACACACCTGTGCTGATTTCCATCATTATAAATTCACCCTTAAGTCCTACAACTATGTGCTCAGCCTGGCCAAACAAGTCTATTTCTCCTCCCTTGTGTCATCTCACGCATCCAACCCCAGAAAGCTGTTCTCAACCTTTAACTCCCTTCTACGTCTGCCTGCCCCCCGCCCACTACCAACCTCACTGCTAAAATTATTGCTGATCACTTCAAAAATAAAATTGACACCATTAGAAAAGAGATCTGCACCTTACACCCCTCAAACCCAGCAATCCTACCCACCCCTTCTATTAACAAAAATCTATGCTACTTCCCTCCTGTAACAGAGGAAGAAGTCTCTGCACTCCTATCCTTGGCTCATCTCACAACCTGCCCACTTGACCCTATTCCTTCACAACTTATTCCCTCTCTCTGCTTCACTAACCCCTACCCTAACTCATCTCTTTAACCAATCTCTCACCGCTGGCACATTTCCTGACACATTCAAGCATGCGTCAATCATAGCAATCCTAAAAAAATCCTCGCTTGACCCCTCCATCCCTTTTAACTATCGCCCGGTCTCCTTACTTCCCTTTGCTTCAAAATTATTGGAACGACTAGTCTATAATCGGCTAACTCAATTTCTCACATCTAACTCCTTACTTGATCCACTACAACACTCAACAGAAACCGCTCTTGCTAAAGTAACAAATGACCTGTTATCAGCTAAAGCAAAAGGCCATTACTCCTTACTAATATTTCTTGACCTGTCCACAGCTTTTGACACAGTTGACCATCCTCTCCTCCTAAAAATACTACATGCATTTGGCATCTGAGACACAGCCCTCTACTGGTTTGCATCATATCTGTTAAACCGGAGTCCCGCAAGGCTATGTCTTGGTCCCCTTGCTTTTCTCTCTCTATACATCCTGCCTTGGGAAACTTATAGCTTCCTTTGGATTCCAGTACCACTTGTATGCTGATGATACCCAAATCTATCTTTCCTCTCCCGATATCTCTCCCTCTTTACTCAACCAGATTTCTGACTACCTCTCTGCAATTTCCTCTTGGATGTCTTCACACTACCTCCAACTCAATCTGTCCAAAACTGAGCTGCTTCTTATCCCCCCCTCTTCGAGACATCCAACACCTGACATTTCTCTGATGGTTGGAGACTCTATTCTCAACACCTCACTCCAGGTCCGCTGTCTTGGGGGTCACACTAGACTCAGAACTCACATTCAACCCACATATACAAGTGTTTACCAAATCCTGCTGTTCACACCTACGAAACATTTCCAGAATTCGTCCCTTCCTTACTCAAAAAACTACAAAAATACTTATTCATTCCCTCATTTTGTAATGCATTGATTATTGCGATCTACTCCTAAATGGCCTTCCAAAACACCACTTCTCCTCCCTCCAATCTATTATAAATGCTTCTGCTAGACTCATCCACCTAAGTCACCGATCTACATCAGCTGCTCCACTCTGCCAGTCTCTACACTGGCTCCCCATACACTCCAGAATACAATTTAAAGTATTAACCCTAACTTACAAAGCACTCAACAGTCTAAGCCCAACTTTATTTCCTCTCTCATTGTGAAATATTCCCCATCCCGTCCTCTTCGATCAACCTCTGACCTACGTCTCTACACTCCTGTTAACTCTACATCCCACTCCCGCCTCCAAGACTTTGCACGTGCTGCTCCTGTCTCCAACCTTGTATAGCTTCAGACTCACCTATTCAGAGAGGCTTACCAACTCTCCTCCATCTCTCATCCGAACCAAACTAATACATGTACATGAACTGCCTGACTCACTGCTGCAAATACAACCGAGGTAACAAGCTACCCCAACCTTATGTCTCTGCACCATTAACCTATAGACTGAGAGCTCTCCGGAGCAGGGCCCTCTTCCTCCTGTACTAGATTTGCTTAGTTTTGTTATGTTTTGTATTTTATCACAAATCTTTGTCATTGTATACCCCTATCATTGTACCCAGCACTACGGAATTTGGCGGCGCTTTACAAATAAATGATACTAATACTAATAATGATTATTTAGAGTGTAATGACACATGCCTATCATTACTTGTCAATTGATGCCCCAAATCACCAGGTTAGAGAGTATTCTAATAATGTTCTCCATATACTAAGGAGACTGATATTGAAACTTTGGTAAGATGTTAAGAAACACAATATATATTGTAACGATATAAAATGTTTGTAACACTTTGTTATGTATAAGTCACTCACTGTAATATTGTAACTTATGTAGCCATAATGAATAAACACTCTAAAATATCTCACTAGATTAATAGCAAGTATCCAGATAATTTGCCAGGTTTATACAGTTATTATAATGCCCTATAGACTTAAAATATTCAAATCGGACATTTAGGAATACGTGTTGCGTATATTCAATTATTTGCATATATTCAACTATTTCAACCATTTGTATAAATAGTGATTCACTAGACAGTAAATAGGTAACGGCTAAGTAGCCGGTTGCTCATACACAGTTAAATTACAGACACTCTGTTTACGGCAGCTGCGCTTAGAGTGTTTTCAAAGTGGTTATTCCCTTTATTCAGTTGTAAGTTAGCTATAACTAGTGATTTACTAGACAGTAAACAAGTGACGGCTAAGTACCTGGTTGCTCATACTGTACATAGTTGAATTACAGATATTCTGTTTACGGCGGCAGCACTTGCAGTGTTTACAAAATGGTTATTCCCTTAATTGAGTTATAAGTTAAACCCCAGATAATAGTTTCTAGTGCACTTTACTACATTAAAGTGATGGTAAAGTTGCGCAACAATCAAACCGGCATTTGCTATCTTTGGGGAAAAAATTATTACTTTCATTCATATTTTTTTTTTTTAGCAATGACATTAAAGTTTTTACCGTTTTAACATTTGATTCCTAGTGTCCCGTATTCCACCCGGCTTTGTGTCATTGTTTTTTATTCTGTGACGTTTTCTTTTCCTCCAGTTGAAATCCTGACCGTTAGGCGACCAGGACTTTAGATAATCCACCCACCTTATCTATAGCGTATGCGCAAGCTACTTTTTAGCCTTGCAAAGTAAAATCGCTCCATTGTGACGCATGTGCCTCAATCATACTAGGGAAACCCATCTAATACTTTATTTTGAATGCTCATTTGGTCAAGGGGATCACGATTACAGCACAACGATATGCAACGCTGCTCTCTAGCACAATAGTAAACAATGAATAGCGTGCTTCATTGTTTACATTGTGACGGAGAGATTAGACTTGCGCATGAGCACAGCTTACTGTCTTGGGAGCGAGCCTAGATGCTGACGTAGAGAGCAGGTGGGACCGCTCTCTACATTATACATATAATAGAGCAGGAAGTACAACGGGGGAGGAGCAAGGTACAGAAACATAGATTTTTTAGATTAGTAATTTATTATTTAGAAACCGTGCAAAAAAAAAAACAAACTTAGCGACTTTGTTCATAAACATATAGGCTACCTAGATAAGCACAAACGTTGCAACTTTACCATAACTTTAAATATTGGTTGGTACAAGTTCACAAACAGCGGCAAATTAAAATACAGGAGTTTCCAAAAAACTCCTCACCAAGTCCCTAACATGTTTCGCCATCTAATCGGCTTTCTCAAAGGCATTCCATAGGGAGTGGCCTCACTTCTCCAGGCACTGGCAGCGGCATCGTTGGTGGGAAGTGGGGTTGGCGCTGCGGGTCATGGCCTATGTCCATTTCAGCATTGGTTAGTGGGAATGTTCCTTCTGATGGGGGGATTAACAAAGTGGAGAGGGCAGTAGGCCTTCCAGTCGCAATTGACTCACTTCTGATTTGCACCCTGTGACGTATTTGTGGCTACAATTATTAGGAGGAGGTCGGATGCGGAGGAGAGTGTGGTTGGCCGACCACGTGAAGAGAAACTCAGCGGGGGAGGCCCTCCTGGGGGCTTGAGTCAGGAGTGCCTGGGTACTGGGTCAGTCATGAGTGAGGCATCTTGAGAATCATCTGTAGCGCAGAGAGGTCTCATGGCTGGGTGATCCTCTTCTGGGGATTGGGTCTCTGAAATGGGGGTAAAGCACAAGTGAGAAGGCCTTATGAGCCCACAAGAGCAGCTAGCACACTGTTAGAGAGTGAGGTATGTGAGGATTTCACTGGGGTATGTTAAATGGGTGATGCAAGCTTTAACAGTGAGGGCACCTCACCTCATCATTGATCAGGGTGTGCTGGCTTAATGTGTGTCAGTACTGCCTGGAATGAAGGAGAGTGGCAGGTGCAAACAGCGCCTCTAGTGTGAGAAAGTGAATGGGACTGGGCAGCAGGCCCTGGGTACTCCTGATATGTTATCTGTTTAACAGGATTCGGGAGGAGCTGTGCAGGTAGTGGCTGAGCCCCACCCTATGGTTGATCCATTGGTGGCAAGTGCGGCTGAAGCAGGGGCGTTGGTGATGACACCCTCTACATCTCCCATAGGAGTCAATGGAGAAAAAAAGTGAGAAAAAAACCACCCTACTCGCACGCAAACATGATTGCGTATTCTAATATGCTAATATGCACATACCCAATCGCATATTCACATATGCGCATACTCTATTGCATATTCACATATGTGCATACTTGATCGCATATTCACATATGCGTATACTCGATCACATATTCACCTATGAGCTAACCCGACATGAAAATATGAATATTTCACATTTCAATGTTCTTCACATAGCAGAATATGTTCTATTTATTCATAAATATATATTTCTACATATATCTGATGGTATTCTGGTACAATATATATCTACTAGTACTAAAGCCCGTGTACACGGGCCATTATTTGCAGTACAGCGGTCCCACCCCTTGCTCTCTCCCCCCTCTCTTTTGCTCTCTCTTCCCCCCTCTCTTTTGCTTTCTCTCCCCCTCTCTTTTGCTTTCTTTACCCCCTCTCCTTTGCTCTCTCTCTCCCCTCTTTTGCTCTCTCTTTCCCCTCTTTTGCTCTCTCTCTCCCCTCTTTGGCTCTCTCCCTCCTTTCTTTTGCTCTCTCTCCCCCCTCTTTTGTTCTCTCCCCCCTCTTTGGCTCTCTCCCCCCTCTTTGGCTCTCTCTCCCCCCTCTTTGGCTCTCTCTCCCCCCTCTTTGGCTCTCTTCCCTCTTTTGCTCTCTCTCCCCCCCTCTTTGGCTCTCCCCCCCTTTGGCTCCCCCCCTTTGACTCTCTCCCCCCTTTTGCTCTCCCCCCCCCCCTTTGGCTCTCCTCCCCCCTCTTTGGCTCTCTCTCCCCCCTCTTTGGCTCTCTCCCCTCTTTTTCTCTCTCTCCTCTTTGGCTCTCTTTCCTCTTTGGCTCTCTCTCTCCCCCCTCTTTGGCTCTCCCCCCCTTTGTCTCCCCCCCTTTGGCTCTCTCCCCCCCTTTGGCTCTCTCCCCCTTTGGCTCCCCCCCCCTTTGGTTCTCTCCCCCCCCCCTCTTTGGTTCTCTCTCCCCCTCTTTTGCTCTCTCTCTCCCCTCTTTGGCTCTCTCCCCCCTGTTTTGTTCTCTCCCCCCTCTTTGGCTCTCCCCCCCCTTTGGCTCTCTCTCCCCCCTCTTTGGCTCTCTCTCCCCCCTCTTTGGCTCTCTCCCCTCTTTGGCTCTCTCTCCTCTTTGGCTCTCTTTCCTCTTTGGCTCTCTCTCTCCCCCCTCTTTGGCTCTCCCCCCCCTTTGGCTCTCCCCCCCCCCCCCCTTTGGCTCTCTCTCCCCCCCTCTTTGGCTCTCTCCCCTCTTTGGCTCTCTCTCCTCTTTGGCTCTCTCTCTCCCCCCTCTTTGGCTCTCCCCCCCTTTGAGTCTCCCCCCCCCCCCTCTTTGGCTCTCCCCCCCCCTTTGGCTCTCTCACCCCCCTCTTTGGCTCTCTCCCCCCCCTCTTTGGCTCTCTCTCCCCCCTCTTTAGCTCTCTCTCCCCCCTCTTTGGCTCTCCCCCCTCTTTTGCTCTCTCTCTTCTTTGGCTCTCTCTCCTCTTTGGCTCTCTTTTCTCTTTGGCTCTCTTTCCTCTTTGGCTCTCTCTCTCCCCCCCTCTTTGGCTCTCTCCCCCCCTCTTTGGCCCTTCTCCCCCTCTGTTTGGTCCTTCTCCCCCCCTCTCCTGCTCCCTCTCTGTCTTCATTGAAAGCCTTTGCCTCTCTGGCCACGCCCCCATTGTGGCACCCCGCCCAGCCACGCCCCATTGCGGCTACACCCGCCCGGCCACGCCCCTCGTGACGCCCGGCCACCCCCCCCATCACAATGCTCCAGTCGGCCACGCTCCCTGACACTCCACTTCAGCCTTGCTCTGTGCTGAGTGTCAGGATCCAAACGGTCAGGTATGTTTGTCACGTGCAGTCTCTACTGCGCATGACTGCATCTGACAAACATACTTGGCCATTTATTATATAGGATACCTATTGTGACAAGGTACAGGACCATGTGTATATCAGTCAGAGGTTACAAAGAGCAATCCATCCCGGTTGTTAAGTGGTTAATTTTTTTCTGTTAGCTAGTACACCTGTTCCTTGTTAATTAGGCCCATGGCTATATCATAGCACTGAGAAAGCAGGTAGGGGTCTCAGTATCAGGCTGCACTTGGATGGTGCATGTGGAGACCTGTAAAGGACCTGTCTGCATGGAAGTTAAAGGTCTGGTGAGAAAACTGTTTTGTTTTGTAAAAGCTGTGAATGCTTGTTTGTTTTTCACTGGGGCCAGAGTTGCTGGACCAGTAATAGTAGTTAGGGAAACTACTGTTAGTCAGTCTCCTAACAGGAGTAGGGTTTTTTGTCTTGTATTTTCTGTTGCTGCTGAAAAGCATTTTTCATTTAAAGGGGAAGTATACCCTGACTATGGAAAAAGACTGTTTTTTCTAGTAAAGAAAAGTTTCATACAGTTGCCTGACCGTATTTGCAGTGGCCTTTCCACACTATATATACAGTAAATATATATAAAGATAATTATATATATACAGTAGGTATAGATATATACAGCTATATAGGAATATCTATTTAAAAATACAGAGAACATATTCTGCTATGTGCAGAACATTGGAATGTATAATATGTACACTAAATACACAGTATAAAACTAGGGTAATACTATCTTGTTTTTTTATGCCCTTTTTTATGTGCTTATAGAAGTTTTTACAGGAGTGAGCCTAATGTTCTAAATATATGCCTTTTTTTTGCAGTATTGTTGGCCATTTATTTGAAGTCACACTGAATTATACCTTTAACAGTTTTGCATTGGGTTCTTAGTTATATATCTTTAGGTACTCTTACTCCCGGTTAGGAAGTAAATAAGAACACCTAAACTAATTATCTAGTTCTGTCACAATGTACCTTAGGTATTGCTAAGCTTTATATATTGTTTTATGCGTTCAGATGCTTTAACTTGTTCTGGTTTTTTTTTTTTTCATAAAGTGCAAATTGAACAATGTTTATAGCTTCATCGCAAAAGTAGCAAATACATTTTTTTTTAATGTTACAAATAGTGCAAATTGTGCAATGTTTATAGTGTTATTGCACAAGTGGCAAATAAAACTCTTACTCCCGGTTGAATGATATTCTTCATAATACAGCTAATCTAGGTAACTAGTTTTGTTTATAATAAAATAAAAATTGTGGGCTTCATATCCCTTTAATGTTTATGTTGATGTTCACTGTTTTTACCTATACACTATATATAACCATTATATTCAGTACAAAGGCTTAGTTCTAGTTTTCAAACCTGTTCTCAGGCCTCCCTAACAGGACACATTTTGAGGATATCTGAGCTGGAGCACAGGTGATATAATCAGCTGAATAGTAACCATGGTTATTTTACTTGCTCTCATCCAAGGTAATCCAGAAAACCTGGACTGTTGTGGAAGCCTGAGGACAGTTTTGAAAACCAGTGATCTAGGTTATATTTCAAAGATCTACTATCTACTTCAGGCTAGAACCCTCCTCAGTGTTTGTTTTTCTTCCCTACCTATTAGGGAGGCAGGCTTGCTCTTCCTCCTTGTCATTACTTCATTTTCTTACTCCTAGTGTTAAAAATGATTGTACCTTACCACACAATTAATCACGTTGCATTTGCCACCTTATTTTTTATATCTTAGTTATTGCATGCCCTTGCTCCCCCCCCCCCCCCGCCCCACAATAACGTACTCCTCTTTGAGGGGTCTCACTGCGCGGATTTTCTCACCTATACCACAAACACCCTTGTTTTTATTGACTTCACTGCCAACCAGCAGGATGGTGACTCATAGAATCTTCAAGCTTCTTAGTTGACCAATACATATTATTTTTTTCTTTCTCCCCCACAATGGCCCTGGTCTGTACTATGCATAATGTGAGGGAGCTTAATAACCAGACAGAACACAGCAAGTTGTTTTGCTATTTATTGCATGCAAAATCGGGGATAGTCTTCCTCCAGGAGGCTCATTGGACCAATCAACATCCTACACCTCTAAAGTCCAAACATCACCCATTGATAGAAACTGCATCTTATTTTAAAGAACCGAGAAGTGTGACAATTTTAATCCACAAAGATATTCTATATGAGAAACTAGACATTAACTCAAGGTTGGCTCCTTATTCTCATTTGTAATCTTGAGGATGTCCCGTACACCCTGGCTAACTACTACTGTCCAAATTCTGGACAAATTAAAAGGTTTAGGAAATCTTTATGTTGATTGCATTCATGCAAAACAGGCTGTTTACTTTTGTCAGGAGACTTTAACATGTTGTATGCTATTTCCCTACACAGGCAAGCTTCTAATTTCCAGCCTTGCAATACACAAACTCAGTCTACTTCAAGACCCTTTTCCAATTTAATAGCACAGTATAACTTACTGAATATGATGCCTGATGTTTTTTCGTTCCAAATCAAGGGAATATACCCACTACTCTGCTGTACATAATACCTACACAAGGACTGATTGCATATTTTGTTTACCTTAGCTACTTGATTACAAGAGAAATGTTCAAGTTCAATCCTGCTTTTGGTCTGACCATGCTCCTGTGCATATGGTCTTGGATACTTCTTCTCACAAATTCTCCAGACCACCATGGAAACTCCCAGAATCACTGTTAACTTCCTCAGACATTAAAGACCATATTCAAAGTGATACAGCCCATTTTGTCAGATAATAAAAAATGTATTGATTATTGTCTGTGGGGCTCTCTCAAGCCTTTCATTCAAGGCCATTTTATTAAATTAAAAAACAAACACAAAAGGCAGCAAGGAGCAACTTTTGCTCGGCTTCACAAGTCTTTGCAATCTTTACAAACTCAACATGCAGGAACGTTGCACTCTGCCATCCTCAATCGAAATTGAGGCTACCTGAACTGCTCTTAAACACATGGAATATACTCGGATCCAGGAACAGGTCTGCAGTCTTAGGAAAACATTTTACTCTCACCTCTGCTACATTGCATCCTCCATCTATTTATGAGTGGTTTTGTCCCCTACAGATTGATCTTGTGACTGAAAGTTTGAACCAAGAGTCCGCTTAGGCGTTATTTGATGTGCTGGAGGAGGGCAATATCTCATGTCCGAAGGTGCGTCTGCCGGGTGACTATGAGGATCCATCCTACCTGATATGTACTTTATAGTGTTTTCACAAATGTGAGTTGCATTACTACATTCATATAGTCCATTTATCCTATGGTTTTTGTCTACCCTATTAGGTGCCTTCTTTCTTTTATGTTTAAGGAGCAACATTTGCGTGGCTCCATGAGTCTTTGCGATCATTACAAACTCAACATGCAAGAAGGTTGGTCCCTGCCAAATTATATCTACCCAAACTGCTCTTAAACACATGGAATATACTCCGAACCAGGAACAAATCCGTAACCTTAGGAAAAATGTTATGCTAAAAGAAACAAGACAGACCACCTCTTAGCTAATAAACTCCGTCAACATACTCTCCAAGGCTTGCATGCAAAAAATCAAAACTCCACAAGGCCTGGTTTGTCTATAGGCCAAATTTTTGCTGACTACTATACTAAATTATATAATCTGGAAAAATCTCAAAATAACCATCCCTCCTCCATGGACACTATACAGCAATTCCTAACTTCTGTTTCCATGCCTTCTTTAACAGCAGATCAGAAGTATTTTTTAGACTCTCATCATTGCACCTGAATTAACTTCTGCTATCAAATAACTTAAAATTCAAAAATCAGATGGTTACACAGCTCTGTTTTATATAAAAAAAAAAATCAGCCCAATATAGTTCCACATCCATCACCTCTACATTTGATCCCTGGCTTACTCGCCACACCTTCGAGATTCCCATCCCCACCATTGGTGGTGTATCGGAGTTGAATCTTTGACTGATGTATACTAAGATGGACGATTTTGCTCCTTACTGCAGTTCCGATCTAAATTTAATCCTCACCCACACTTAATTTTAGAATTTTGGAGGTGAGTTTCCTAAATTCCTGGGGATTTAGAGGCTCAGAACTTCGATTATTAACTGAATGGGAAAAGAGACAATTTTAAGCGAATATAAATCTCATATAGAGATGTCTTCCCATCTGCTAAATTTTATAAATCAGCATACATACTTTTTTGGAGAGAACCTTAGGCTTGATAGCTGAACAAGACATGTGGTCCAGAGCAGTTATTTGCAATAAGGCTGCCTTCCACTGTTTTTGCAACTCATGTTTTAGAATCTCACCCTTTTATACATGTACAAAATCTCTTGCCCCTATGTTGGCGGTATTGTGGCAAGGTGGGATCCCCAGCCCATATTTGATGTCCTCCATTTGTGTAAATTTTGGGGCATCCTGTTTAGTAGGTGTGCTGTGTTAGGAATTAGTATTTTAAATAGAGCTTGGGCAGCCCTATTTTATCTGGGTCTAGAACGCTTGTGCATTAGCTGCACTAGTAGTAAGCTTTTTACGCACGTTGGCTTGCGTCAGGGTGCCAGGAATCAGACTGAGACAAGAAGTGCAAAAATAATCACACCTTTAGTAATAACAAAAAATAATAAAAAGTCCACAAGTCAAATAACAAGCCAGTAGTCAAAACCAGAGCTGGTAGTCAGATGAGCCGAGTCAGGAGCCAAAGCGAATAGTCAGATGAGCCGGAATCAGGAACAAAGAAAACAGCAGTGTCAGGAACAAGCCAGGGATCAGGAACCAGGAAGGACGTCTGGCAGCCAGGTAATACACAGGAACTCTCTTGAAGAAACCACACAGATGCAAGGAGCCGTCAGGCGTGGGACGTTGAGACAAGAGGGCATTTACTCCAGTCTCAGACACATCGACCTCAAGAATGAAAGGCAGGACAGGGTTAGGATGAGCCAGAACTGGAGCAGCAGCAAAGGCAGTCTTAAGACTATCGAAGGCCTTAATGGCAGTAGGTGACCAATGGAGTGGATCATTCTCTTTACGGGTCATGTCTGTGATAAGTTTGACCAAGGAAGAAAAGTTTTTAATAAACTTTCTATAGTAATTGGTGAACCCCAAAAAACGTTGAATAGATCGAAGACCAACTGGGCAAGGCCACTGCAGATAACTTGTCAGGATCCATGGAGAACCCTGCAACGGAGATAACATAACCTAGGAAGGTTACTTGAGTCTGGTGGAACTCACATTTCTCGAGTTTACAAAACAGGCCATTCCCACATAGTCTCTGAAGAACCCGTGTAACATCGGAACGATGAGCCTCAAGTGTGGGTGAGTGTATGAGGATGTCGTTTAAGTACACCACAACACACTGTTGCAACATATCTCGTAGGACATCATTAATAAATTCCTGAAAAACAGCAGGAGCATTACATAGGTCAAAGGGCATTACAAGATACTTATAATGCCCGCTCCTGGTGTTAAATGCTGTTTTCCATTCGTGGCCCTCTTTAATCCTAACGAGATTGTACGCTCCTCTCAAATCAAGTTTAGTAAAGACCCTAGCTCCCTTGAGGCGATCAAAGAGTTCCATAATAAGCGGAATAGGGTAAGCATTCTTAATGGTAAGATGATTAAGACCCCTATAATAGATACATGGTCTTAGCTCGCCACCCTTTTTCTTCACAAAGAAGAAACCAGCCCCTGCAGGAGAGCAGGATTTGCGGATGATCCCCCGCGACAGAGCATCTGCAACATACTCCTCCATAGCACAAGTCTCTGCAACAGACAGAGGGTACACCCGACCCCGAGGAGGAATGGCTCCGAGTTGCAGGTCTATGGCACAATCGACTGGTGAGGAGGCAACGTACCGGCACGCACCTTGTCAAACACGTCTAGGAATTCTCGGTACTCCTCTGGCAATTGAGATACCGAAGAAGTGCACAAGACTTTAAGTGGTTTCCGAAGACAAGTGGAAATACATTGCGAGTACCACGACAAAATTTCGGACCTGCGCCAGTCGAGACTGGGATTGTGCTTTTGGAGCCAGGGATAACCCAGGACAAATGTGGAGAGTTTATCACCTGGAACTGGAAGGTTTCAAAATGGAGAGCCCCAACAGCCATGGACAACGGAGCAGTTTCATGAGTAACGAGTGCGGGCTGAAGGGGCCTGCCATCAATGGCCTCAATAGCAAGCGGTATGGACCGAGGCAAAACAGGAATGGAGTGCTTTGATACAAAAGCACTGTCAATGAAATAGCCCGCAGCACCGGGGTCAACAAGAGCCTGAGTGACTATGGAGGAGTCCACCCAGGAAAGGGCAAAAGGTTTCTCCTTAAGCGGGGACGAGGATAAAACACTTAAGGTCTGCCCCCGACAGGACCTTAGGTGTGAGCGTTTCCCGGCCGTGTAGGACAAGACTTCAAAAGGTGACCCTGTAACCCACAATAGAGGCAGAGCCCCTCCCTCCTCCTAAAGGCCCTCTCTGCCTCGGAGAGACGCGTGAATCCCAGCTGCATCAGCTCAGCAGTAGCTGGTGACTCGGGACCAGGAGGCATGGGAGGAGAGGGAGGCATGGGTGGGAACGAACAAGTAGGAGACAACGGAACAGGAGGCTTCCGCAAGCGCTCGTTGAAAGAGGGCCTCTCTCTGAGTCTGAAATCAATTAGGATAAAAAGACACCAATGCCTCGAGATCCTCTGGTAAATCTCTGGCAGCAACTTTGTCTTTAATCGCATCAGAGATCCCATGAAAGAAGGCGGCAACAAGGGCTTCATTGTTCCAACCTACCTCTGCGGCAAGAGTACGGAACTCAATAGCATACTGAGCAACAGATCTTGTACCTTGCTGAATGGACATGAGTCGCTTAGCAGCAGAGGAGGAGCGAGCCAGAACATCAAATACCCTGCGAAAGGAGGCCACAAATTCAGGGTAATTTGAAATTGCAGGTTTATTAGTCTCCCACAAGGGATTAGCCCAGGCAAGAGCTGTGTCAGTGTAACAAGATGAGAAATCCCACCTTAGCTTTGTCAGAGGGAAATGCCTGAGGTAACATCTCAAAGTAAATGCCCACCTGGTTCAAAAACCCTCTGCACTGAATAGGATTGCCTCCATATCGTTGAGGTAGAGGTGCAGAACCGGACATGCTCCTGGTAGGCATAGGTGCAGCAGCGGAAACAGGAGCAGCCATAACTTGCAGAACTTTTTGGTCCAAATGTGCAGTGCGAGTCAGCAGGGTTTGCAGGGCTAGTGCAAATTGATCCGTGCTGATCCATCCTGGAAATGATGGCAGGTAAAGGTGGATTATTAGCACCATCAGGATTCATTGCCTCTGCATAATGTCAGGGTGCCAGGAATCAGACTGAGACGAGAAGTGCAAAAATAATCACACCTTTATTAATAACAAAAAATAATAAAAAGTCCACAAGTCAAACAACAAGCCAGGAGTCAAAACCAGAGCTGGTAGTCAGACGAGCCGAGTCAGGAGCCAAAGCGAATAGTCAGACGAGCCAGAATCGGGAACAAGGAAAACAGCAGTGTCGGGAACAAGCCAGGGATCAGGAACCAGGAAGGACGTCAGGTAGCCAGGTAATACACAGGAACTCTCACAAACAGGTCTGAGACAACACAAAGGCAAAGCATACTGAACAGAGACCCTTTAAATAATAAGTGATGACATCACAATTCTGAGACTGCATCCTGTCTCACATAGATGATGCACACCAGTCTGGCTATAAAAGGAAGTGCAGGAAGTGAGCAGCATCCCCCACAGTGCACCATAGTCAGGAAGAGAGGTGAGTAAAATGGATGCCAGCGGCACATGGCAAACACAACAGGGAAAAAACCCTCACAGTTTGCACTCGTATTAAAAGTTGAAAGTATGTTTTCCCTCGCATGATGAACTTAGGATATCACGCACGCAATAACCTATTCCCCCATAGAAAAGAATGAAGCAAAAAAAACACCATACTCAGGCACAAACACAATCCCGACATAAAAATATGAATATTTCACATTCCAATGTTCTTCACATAGAAGAATATGTTCTATTTATTCATAAATAAATATATATATATATATATATATATATATATAAAATGCACAAAACATGTCTGCGTGAGGTCTTGACCGCTGTCATTGTGTCTACTTTTATACAGTGTGCTTTTTACAGCTGTTTTGGCTGTTATGCTTTTACTCTAAACAAATAAATGTGAGCTTTTATTAACCGAGGAGTCTTATTGCGCTACAGTGCGCTCTGCTTTCTTTGGATAATATACATTGGAATATCTATTTATAAATACTTAGAACATATTCCCCTATGTGCAGTACATTTTGAAATATTTACAGTAAATATATAGTTAAAACCTTTATTAAATATGAGTATTGCATAAATATGGTTTTACATGTTTTCATCTACTTAACTGCAAAGGGCTCCAATTCCCTAATATATATGTCTATATACAGTATGTGTACATATGTATTTATGTGTTTATATTTGTATATATGTCTGTATATATATATATATATATATATATATATACACATACATACATCTTTAGAGATCTATATGTATGTATCTCTATGTTAAAGCACTTTGCCTGCTTTTTTTTCTAACACCTGAGGCCTCATATCTATCAGCCATTATAACTTGTGCAATATTTTTTTTAAAAATAATTTTAATTTGATGGTGTTATTATGAGTATAACTGTACTTTGTAATGTACTTTTCATGTGTTTTGCGCAACTTTTTTGTTTTGCGAAACAGTTAACCAGAGCTCTAAGGTCACGCCAACCTGCGTTAACTTCAATTGCACTCAAATGATCGCATTTACTTTCAACTTGTAATACGAGCGAAAACCCCAACGCATAAACAGCTACCTCTTCGCTTGCACGTAACTTAACACGCCACTCGTAATCTGGCACTTTGTGATTATATTTTTACAGCTGCAAAGCCATTCATAGCCAGAAAATAGCCAATGTGGATAGATATATCTGGGAGTTTCCTAGAACCCATGGAAGAATGTTTTTTTCTTTGCAAAACAAAATTGACCTTTATTACCTCATTTGGAAATTATGGAGGAGGGTGAAATCTTATATATTCATTACGGGGGAGAACAGTGGAAATATGCTCTTTTTTGCTTTGTCCCAGATATAAAACATTTGCTCAGATCCCACATTAGAGACAAGCAAATGGTACTTGGTAATACCGGTGCTAATCTGTTACTATGTTTATTAGCCCTTTCTAACAAGATGCCAGCTCAAGGTAACATTATAGCACTAATAGTGATTTGCGGCTGAAGCTGCTATACTCGCTATGGCCTTTACTTTAAGGCCCCGATATTCAAAACATTGACAGACCGACGAGAAATTACCTGTTTGGGTTCACCAGGCTCGCAGTTCGGTCTGTCGATATATTCTAAAAAGTGGGCTGAACCTGGTTGTCCTGACAAGCAGCGATGTGTCTCCCAGTGGATGTAATGGGGATTGCAACTTCAGAAAACTTCAGTCCACATGACCACTGAGCTGTGATGTAGGTGGAGGGGGGGAGGTCTGTCTTTGAAGCATGTTTACACAACATAGACTGTGTGTTCATGAACATTAACCCCTTAATGACCACAGCACTTTTCCATTTTCTGTCCGTTTGGGACCAAGGCTATTTTTACATTTTTGCGGTGTTTGTGTTTAGCTGTAATTTTCATCTTACTCATTTACTGTACCCACACATATTATATACCGTTTTTCTCGCCATTAAATGGACTTTCTAAAGATACCATTATTTTCATCATATCTTATAATTTACTATAAAAAAATTTTATAAAATATGAGGAAAAAATTGAAAAAAACACACTTTTTCTAACTATGACCCCCAAAATCTGTTACACATCTACAACCACCAAAAAACACCCGTGCTAAATAGTTTCTAAATTTTGTCCTGAGTTTAGAAATACCCAATGTTTACATGTTCTTTGCTTTTTTTGTAAGTTATAGGGCCATAAATACAAGTAGCACTTTGCTATTTCCAAACCATTATTTTTCAAAATTAGCGCTAGTTACATTAGAACACTAATAACTGTCAGGAATCTCTGAATATCCCTTGACATGTATATATTTATATTTAGTAGACATCCCAAAGTATTGATCTAGGCCCATTTTGGTATATTTCATGCCACCATTTCACCGCCAAATGTGATTAAATACAAAAAATCGTTCACTTTTTTACTAATTTTTTCACAAACTTTTGGTTTCTCACTGAAATTATTTACAAACAGCTTGTGCAATTATGGCTTAAATGGT
This sequence comes from Bombina bombina, assembly GCF_027579735.1. Classification (NCBI taxonomy): domain Eukaryota; kingdom Metazoa; phylum Chordata; class Amphibia; order Anura; family Bombinatoridae; genus Bombina; species Bombina bombina. Next base: position 786,102,915 of record NC_069500.1, read on the forward strand.
TGTAAATTCTTCTCTGGGATCCCCTTTGTTCAGAAATAGCAGACATATATGGCTTTGGCGTTGCTTTTTAGTAATTCGAAGGCTGCTAAATGCCACTGCGCACTACACGTGTATTATGCCCAGCAGTGAAGGGGTTAATTATGGAGCATGTAGGGAGCTTTTAGGGATAATTTTAGCTTTAGTGTAGTGTAGTAGACAACCCCAAGTATTGATCTAGGCCAATTTTGGTATATTTCATGCCACCATTTCACTGCCAAATGCGATCAAATTAAAAAAAAACGTTACATTTTTCACAATTTTAGGTTTCTCACTGAAATCATTTACAAACAGCTTGTGCAATTATGGCACAAATGGTTGTAAATGCTTCTCTGGGATCCCCTTTGTTCAGAAATAGCAGACATATATGGCTTTGGCATTGCTTTTTGGTAATTAGAAGGCCGCCAAATGCCGCTGCATTTCACACGTGTATTATGGCTAGCAGTGAAGGGGTTAATTATGTAGCTTGTAGGGAGCTTGCAGGGTTAATTTTAGCTTTAGTGTAGAGCTCAGCCTCCCACCTGAAACATGAGACCCCCTGATCCCTCCCAAACGGCTCTCTTCCATCCCCCACCCCACAATTGTCCCCGCCATCTTAAGTACTGGCAGAAACTCTGCCAGTACTAAAATAAAAGCTATATTTGGCCTTTTTTGTGTTTTTTTTTTAAGCATATTTACATATGCTGCTGTGTAGGATCCCCCCTTAGCCCCCAGCCTCACTGATCCCCCACCAAACAGCTCTCTAACCCTCCCCCTCTGCCTTAATGGGCGCCATCTTGGGTACTGGCAGCTGTCTGCCAGTACCCAGTTTAGTGAAAAAAAATTGCCTTTTTTAAAAAAAAAATGCCCTTTTCTGTAGTGTAGCTTCCCCCCAAGATCAACCCCCCCACCCCTTCCAGATCTCTTAGCTGTTTATTTACAGCTTTCAAAACGTTTAATTTTTTTACTTTTGAAAGTTTAGTTTTCTGTAGTGTAGCGGTTCCCTCCCGCTCCCATCCCGTGCACGCGCCCCCCTGCCGCCCCCCCCCCCCCCGTGCACGCGCGCGCGCTTCCGTGCACGCTCCCGTCCCCGATCCCGCCCCCCTCCACTCCACTCAGCACATCGATGGCCGCCCACCCGCCTCCCAGACTTGCTCCCACCCACCAACGATACCGGCCACCGATGTCCGGTGCAGAGAGGGCCACAGAGTGGCTCTCTCTGCATCGGATGGCCAAGGGGGGTTATTGCAGGATGCCTCGATATCGAGGCATCACTGCAATAACCGGAAAGCAGCTGGAAGCGAGCAGGATCGCTTCTAGCTGCTTTCCAGACCAAGGACGTACGCCACACGTCCTCGGTCATTAACTGTATTTTTTTTGAGGACGTGTGGCGTACGTCCTTGGTCGTTAAGGGGTTAAAAAAGTTTCTGTGCAGTAACACTTCGGATTATGTATATTCAGTTTCACTGTACATTCACTAGATTTGTCACATTGGGAAATTTCGCCACTGAAAAGCAGGCAAGACTAATATGTCTGAAGAGGCATAGCTTAGATGGAGGACAGTGCTTTGAATGTTAGAAACCCACAGTGATGTTTCCCCATTAAAATACAGGTTACTCCCATGGAATACCCAGTAAACACCCACAGAATGCCTATATATTTGACATATCTGGTCGACTTTGTTAAAAAGACAAATGAAACACTTCCTATTAAAACTATAGAAGCTGGAGGATTGTATAGTATAATGTTACAATATGTATGAAAACTGTAAGCATGTTTGTACTAATCTTCTATTGTGCCCTTATGCGTGTATTTTTACTTATTTTAAGATTGTGGTTGCACTTTTTTTAAATGAATACCTGAGATATGAATATTATTAAAAAGACATAATGGTGAATAATTGTAAAAGGTTGTGGTACATTATTTCTTAACATGTGAACATAATGAGTTTATGAGATCAAGTGTTTAAGTATGACATAGCACAGTCGATAAGCCATAGCTGGAGGTAGTTTTTCTTTTTAGCGATTGAAGACACAGTCCATGACTGAATCCCAAATGGCATAACACCTTCTATAAGCCATACAATGATGTTGATCTTTGAGCAATTTAAAACACAGTCCATGATTAAATCTTAAATATGGCATAACATGGTCCATAAAACATTCAATGACTAAATCCCACATGTGGCATAACACAGTCCATAAGCCATACAATTATGTTGATCTTTGAGCAATTAAAGACACAGTCCATGATTGAATCACAAATATGGTATAACATAGTCCATAATCCATACAAGGTTGTTGATCTATGAGCAATTAAAGACATAGTCCAATTATTGAATCCCAAATATGGCATAGCACAGTCCATAAGCCATACAAGGATGTTGATTTTTGCAGACTAAGTAAGACAGTCCATGACTGAATCCCAAATATGGCACAACACAGTCCATAAGACATACCTGGAGGTAGTTTTTGAGCAATAAGTATCATGATTGAATCACACATATGGCATGACAAAGTCCATAAACCATACAAGGATGTTGATCTTTGAGCAATTATACACAGTCCATTATTGAAAATATGGTCTAACACAGTCCATAAGCCATACCTGGAGGTCGTTTTTGGAGAAATAAGTAACGCAGTCTATGACTGAATCCCAAATAGGGCATAACAGTCTATAAGCCATACCTGAAGGTAGTTTTTTTTTTTGTTTTTTTTTTAGCAATAAGTAACACAGACCATGATTAAATCCCACATATATTAACACAGTCCATAAGCCATACAAGGATGTTGATCTTTGAGGTAATTAAAGACACAGTACATGATGGTTATATGCATGGATTTTACAGTGCTATATAACTATAAAAACTATTTGACAGTACAACAACACTTCATTTTTTTTAACACCATTAAATATCCAATCTTTTAAAAATATATGTTGTATAAAATATTTGACATGATGGAATATCTATGCAACATACGTTATGACATAAATGTCTGCATCACAAGGGAAAGGAGCAGAGGGAGAACAAATAAGGGCTGCAATGTCTGCTTTTACATTGTACATCCACCAAAGTTTCCAAGCGCAAGAGGCAGATGGTAAGAGAGATTAAAAATGATTGGCCATATCTGTTATACATTGGCTTTAGATATAGTTTACTGAATATATAAAATACAATTCCAACAATACCTCATTAAAATACATGGTTGTTCTCTATATTAGTTGTAAATCTCAAATATGTTAGCAGAGATTTATTTAATGAATCCAGATATATCATTTGTGCATGAGTAACAGGAAAAAAATAAAATATAAACTTAAAAATGACTTACCCAAAAATTTAGGAGGAGGGTGAGGCTGGCTCTAGATGCAAAAAAAAATGTCAGGAGGCAAGGCCAGAGCAACCGGCTTTCTCTTTCTCTCTTTCTCTCTTTTTCTCTCTCTTCGGAACAAACACACTTGGCCTTTTATATAATAGGATATTCACTTTTAAGCAAGTTAGCACATAATAAATACATTTATAGAAACATGTTTCAAATGCTAAAAAATGTATGAATCTAAAATGACACTGCACAATGTCTATTAATATGTTATTGATTTGGGGAGTAGGCATCTTTTTTCTGTGCAATTTTAACCAAACATGTTTGATCATGTAACTGTAATAATTGCGACAATTTGAATCTCTGTATTAAACTAGCAACAGGGTTAAGCCCATAGTAGAAGAACCCCTCGGTACCCACAACAAACTGATAGTTCTGAGTGGAAACTGCCACTGAACCAATCAGCTGCACTTGTCACACAAATTAATTGTGTGACTAGCGCTTCTGATTGGATCATCAGCAGTTTCAGGGACCAGTAGTATTTGAGAATATGTTTTGCCAAAAAAAAAAAACATCAAGCATGTTTCTGTTGAATGATTTCTTTAATTGGCTAGTAGACATGTCTCTCTACAACAGAAGAGCAGAAGTGATGTCGTTCAGATTGCAATATGTAATGTTTATAATTGGTATCTTTTGTTTGAACATAGATTCCTTATGTGACAACATTGTTATGTAGAACTTCGCAATAGTACTTATTAAAGATGATATACATTGTGCTTTTGTTAAATGTCTATATATGTAATAACCTTTCTTTCATTTCCCTGCTAAAACTTTTTTAAAATACATAATCCATTTTAAGCAAGATATTTTTAATTAAAAACAAAAAAAAAAAATTATACCAATACTAGAGACATATATATATATATATATATATATATATATATATATATGCAGCAGTTGTCTCTTCTCCTGGGATCTCTGGCTCAGGCTCTTCAGCTGCAATCACACGACCCCTCACAGCTCCTACCAACTACTATAGACTATGCTTGGCCCTCCTAGTTGACTTGCCTGCTTTTCCTCCATTCACAACTTTACTTTCTCCAACCGCCAGCAGTCTCTGCACTGGTGCTTAATGCTGGCAATAGTGCATTGGCGATTAGCTACTCTTACACAGGCCTCCCTGATTTCCTCCCATAACCTACTTCTAATGTTGCTGGGAAAATCACACCACTACAATTGCAGAGCTCTCTGTACATGCACCTCTATCATAGCAAATTTCTTCACTATACTGCTCCTCCCTCTTCCTTGACTTCTGAAGCTGCCCACCAGACTTGTGCCTTCCCATCTGTGATGAGGGCCCAGCCTTCTCTTCCTGGTCTAACCCTAAGCCCTGAGTCCTCCTAACCCTGCCACCACCCTCTACAGACCCAGATCTAGGCATCCTTCCCTCTGTACCTACTCTAGCTCTTCCTATCCTAAGGTGTGAAACTCTAACTTGCTCCTCCCTCCCCTCTGGTCCTACCCCAATGTAGCACGAAACTACCACCACCCCTTACTCTTTCCCTCCCTCTTCATATCCCGCAATCTTTCTCATGACCTAACCCTAACTGATCGCTCCTAATATCCTCGCTAGCGGCTAATCCTGTACTCACACTCTCTTAACCCCCCACCCCTCTCTCCACTCCTCCCTCTAATGCTATTACTACCGCTATTCATAACTAAACAGAAAACACTCTATAAAGTAAAAAAAAGATCTGTGATAATTACCTAATCTCTAAATTTAAGCTATTTAAGTATTAATATTTTTTTTAAAATATTTTATATCTAATAAATACTTAACCCACCTTAATATAACTCATGTCAGGTATAGAACAAAGAAATGTCTATTGAGGTGTGTAAATTCTGCATTTGCGCTATACCCAACATGAGTTATTTTAGGGTGCGTTAAATATTTATTAGATGTAATATTTAAAAAAATATATATTAGTAATTATTAATAATTATTAAAACATGTCAGTATTTATTATAATGATTTATTTTAAGTTTTAAGAACCTCAAAATGAATCATTTTTATTAGTATTAATATTTTATATGAAATAAATACATAACGCACCCTAATATTACTCTTATCGGGTATAGCGCACATGCAGAACTTACAGGCCTCAATAGACATTTATTTGTTCTTCATGTGCGCTATACCCAACATGTGTTATATTAAGGTGCATTAAGCATTTATTAGATATTAACACTTTGAGTGCTAAGCACTTTACCACCTGGGTGCTAAGTGCATTTGAGGGTTTTTTAATTTTACATTTTTAATTTATTTTATTTTTTTAACTTTTTTTCTTTTCATTTCAGGCGATTTCCTTTCCAATGGTGGGTCTTGGGGGTCTGTAGCTGCTTAGATGCCTGAGATACAGGCTTCTAAGCAGCATGCCCCCTTTCCCTATATTGTTAATTGTCTTTTTTTACATAAAGTTGCGCGGTGACGTCATCACGTCATTACGCGTGACGTCACCACGCAAAACGGAAGCCCCGGCGATGCCTGTCAGTCTACAGGCATGATCGCCGGGGTAGGAGCGGGTGGGAGCCCCCAGATCTCCCTCAAGGTGGGAGAGTGCTAGCGACGGCTCTGAGCCGTCGTTAGCACCTGAGTGAGAAACTCTGCGATGACTCAGAGCCGTCGTTAGCACTCAAGGGGTTAAATATTAAAAAATATTAATAATTAATAATAAATATCCAAAATATTACAATATGTCAATATTTATTATGATTTATTATAATTTTTAAGAACCTCAAAATTAAATTGTAATTATTTTTAATATGTATTAATATTTTATATCAAATAAATACATAATGCATCCTAATATAACTGCTCTCAGATATAGTGCACATGCAGAACTTACACACCGCAATAGACATTCCTTTTTTCTTCATGTGCACTATACTCAACATGAGATGCATTATTTGTTTTTAAAAGATTTTAATATATTTAAAAATAGTAAAAAAATATTTATTAATAGAGGGTCATAAAATATATGGGGTCGATCCGAAAAAAATCGTCGCCCGCAAAAGCTGGCGACGCCAATATTTGCGCGGGTTTGGTATCCTATATACGGCGTAACCTAGAAGTTACGCGCGTATATTTCTGCCGTCGCCCGTAGTTTTTTGGGCCATAGGCAGGTATACCAAACCCGCGCAGTTTGGTATCCAATATACAGCGTAAGGACTTACGTGGCGAAAATGGAGAAATCTTACTCCATTTTCACCTCGCCACAAAAAGCAGCCGTAAGAAGCCTTACGCTGACTATTGGAGCCCCGTAACTCCCTAAACTGGCTGCTAAAATAAACCTAACACCTAACGCATGCGCAATGTCTATCTCCCTGTCAACCGCGATCCCCCGCCGCAATCCATAATAAAGTATTTAACCCCTAAACCGTCGCCATCTACATAAACTAACCCCCTACTGTGAGCCCCTAAAACCGCCACCATCTAACTGATCTATCCCCTAATGTGAACCCCTTACACCGCCGCCATCTATATTAAAATTATTAACCCCTAATTTAATCTACCTACCCCGCCGCCAGCTATATTATCTATATTAACCCTAAGTATATTATAGTTAATATAGTTATTAACTATATCTATATTAATTATATTAGGGTTAATATAGTTAATATAGTTACTATAGTATTTATATAAACTATATTAACTCTATCTAACCCTAACACCCCTAACTAAATTCTTATTAAATAAATCTAATTCATATTATAAACTAAAATATTCCTATTTAAATCTAAATACTTACCTATAAAATAAACCCTAAGATAGCTACAATATAATTAATAATTACATTATAGCTATGTTAGGGTTTATATTTATTTTACAGGTAAATTGTTAATTATTTTAACTAGGTATAATAGCTATTACCTATTTAATAGCTACCTAGTTAAAATAATTACCTGTAAAATAAATCCTAACCTAAGTTACAAATACACCTACACTATCAATAAATTAAATAAACTACAAATATCTATCTAAAAATACAATTAAATAAACTAAACTAAATTACAAAAAATAAAAAAAAGATTACAAGATTTTTAAGCTAATTACACCTATTCTAAGCCCCCTAATAAAATAATAAACCCCCAAAATAAAAAAAATTCCCTACCCTATTCTTACCTTACCAGCCCTTAAAAGGGCCTTTTGTGGGGGCATGCCCCAAAGAAAACTGCTCTTTTGCCTGCAAAAAAAACACAATACCACCCCCCAACATTACAACCCACCACCCACTTACCCCTAATCTAACCCAAACCCCCCTTAAATAAACCTAACACTACCCCCCCTGAAGATCTCCCTACCTTGTATTCACCCCGCCGGGCAGAACTCCTCATCCGATCCGGGCGCTGTCTTCCAGAAAGCGTTAGTGAAGTCTTCTTCCATCCGGGCGACGTCTTGAAGCAAGCGGCAGAGAGTCTTCTTCCATCGGCGACGTCTTCAAGCAAATCGGCATCTTCAATCTTCTTTGTTCGCTCCTCCGCCGTGGAGCATCCATCCGGCACGACGACTTCCCGACGAATGAGGTTCCTTTAAATGACATCATCCAAGATGGCGTCCGTCGGATTCCGATTGGCTGATAGGATTCTATCAGCCAATCGGAATTAAGGTAGAAAAATCTGATTGGCTGAATCAGCCAATCAGATTCAAGTTCAATCGGATTGGCTGAACCAATCAGCCAATCCGATTGAACTTGAATCTGATTGGCTGATTCAATCAGCCAATCAGATTTTTCTACCTTAATTCCGATTGGCTGATAGAATCCTATCAGCCAATCGGAATTCGACGGACGCCATCTTGGATGACGTCATTTAAAGGAACCTCATTCGTCGGGAAGTCGTTGTGCTGGAAGGATGCTCCGCGGCGGAGGAGCGAAGGAAGAAGATTGAAGATGCCGATTTGCTTGAAGACATCGCCGATGGAAGAAGACTCTCTGCCGCTTGCTGGAACACATCGCCGGGATGGAAGAAGACTTCACTGCCGCTTGCTGGAACACATCGCCCGGATCGGATGAGGAGTTCGGCCCGGTGTGGTGAAGACAAGGTAGGGAGATCTTCAGGGGGGTAGTGTTAGGTTTATTTAAGGGGGGTTTGGGTTAGATTAGGGGTATGTGGGTGGTGGGTTGTAATGTTGGGGGGTGGTATTGTGTTTTTTTTTGCAGGCAAAAGAGCAGTTTTCTTTGGGGCATGCCCCCACAAAAGGCCCTTTTAAGGGCTGGTAAGGTAAAAGAGCTTTTTTTAATTTAGAATAGGGTAGGGAATTTTTTTATTTTGGGGGGCTTTATTATTTTATTAGGGGGCTTAGAATAGGTGTAATTAGCTTAAAAATCTTGTAATCTTTTTTTTATTTTTTTGTAATTTAGTGTTTGTTTTTTTTTTGTAATTTAGTTTAGTTTATTTAATTGTATTTTTAGATAGATATTTGTAGTTTCTTTAATTTATTGATAGTGTAGGTGTATTTGTAACTTAGGTTAGGATTTATTTTACAGGTAATTGGGTAATTATTTTAACTAGGTAGCTATTAAATAGTTAATAACTATTTAATAGCTATTATACCTAGTTAAAATAATTAACAATTTACCTGTAAAATAAATATAAACCCTAACATAGCTATAATGTAATTATTAATTATATTGTAGCTATCTTAGGATTTATTTTATAGGTAAGTATTTAGATTTAAATAGGAATATTTTAATTAATAATATTAATATTAGATTTATTTTAATAAGAGTTTAGTTAGGGATGTTAGAGTTAGATAGGGTTATTATACTTTATATAGATATAATATAATAACGATATTAACTATATTAACCCTAATATAATTAGGGTTAATATAGTTAATATATATAATATAATAACTATATTAACTATATTAACCCTAATATAATTAGGGTTAATATAGTTAATATAGCTGGCGGCGGGGTAGGGGGATTAGATTAGGGGTTAATAATTTTACAATAGATAGCTGCGGGGTAGGGACTCACTTTAGGGGGTAGGTAAGGTAAATGGCGGCGGTGTTAGGGGCTCACTTTAGGGGGTTATAGATTTAGTATAGCTGGCGGCGGTTTAGGGGTTAATAATTTTATTAGGTTGCGGCGGGCTCCGGGAGCGGCGGTTTAGGGGTTAATACATATTTTATTGTTAGGATAGTGAGGGGGGATAGCGGATAGAGGGTTAGACGTGTCGGGCTATGTTAGGGAGGCGTGTTAGACTTGTCGGGCTATGTTAGGGAGGCGTGTTAGACAGTGCGGGTGATTTAGACTTTAGTCAGGTTTTGTAGGCGCCGGCAGTTTCTAACGTGCCGTAAGTCTCTGGCAACGCCAGAAATTTGTACTTGCGCAGATTTCTGGACATCGCTGGTTTGTCAGACTTACGGCACTTTAGCATCTGACGGCGCAGTATATGGGATAGCTCGAGTTGCGAGCTGAAACTGCGGGCGACGCGGGTTCCCTCGCTTGCGCCGCAAACTACGATCTATATTGGATCGACCCCTATATGTGTATATATATATATATATATATATATATATATATATATATATATATATATATATATATATATATATATATATATATATATATGTGTGTGTGTTTGTGTACATATATTTAAATATATATATATATATGTGTGTGTGTTTGTGTACATATATTTAAATATATATATATATATGTGTGTATATGTATGTGTGGCTATATATATGTATGTATGCACATACATGCATATATATATATATATATGCACACATATATTTGTACACATGCAAATACACCTATATACTGTATGTATGTGTGTGTGTGTGTGTGTGTATATATATATATATATATATATATATATATATATATATATATATATATATATATATATATATATATATATATATATATATATATATATATATATATATATATATATATATATATATATAATGTAGTATGGAAGCCTACCCAGTCCATTACATTGTCAGAAACAATAAACCTTTGCTATAAACCTTATGGGGTATATTTATTAATGTGCGAGCGGACATGATACAATGTAGCGTATCATGTCTGCCGCACATAGATAAATGCCGACAGCATACGCTTTCGGCATTTATCATTGCACCAGCAGTTCTAGTGAACTGCTGGTGCAATGCCACCCCCTGCAGATTTGCAGCCAATCGGCCGCTAGCAGGGGGTGTCAATCAACCCAATCCTATTTGATCGGGTTGATTTCTGTCCGCTGCCTCAGAACAGGTGGACAAGTTATGGAGCAGCGGTCTTTAAACAAGGGGCATCAAGCTCCATACGGAGCTTGATAAATTGGCCCCTATAATATTTTTTTAAAATATTTCTATGAATATTTCTATTAGATAGTGTATATATGAGTGTAATACTTTATTTAACTATATTTATGTTGTGTTTTGTGCACTTTTATTTTTAGCCTTACACTTTACTTCAGGGTAATTCCTCATTCGCTATTTTGACTTTCGCTCACACACAATCTCTAACATTTCAACTTGTAATATGAGCGCAGTATCCATTGAAAGTATAGGTTGTGCAAGAGAAAAGTTGGCCCCGCGAACCCATCTCGCGTTAAGGGCATTTAACCATATCAAGTTGAGTGCTAATAATAGTATGGTCAAACAATACTGCAACATTTGTAATCTAGTCCTATATTTTTAATTAGAAGTAATACATTTTTACAATTGGCTTGAAGCAAGAGTGCTATCTAGAAATAAGGGTTTTTTTTGTTTTTTTTCCTTTTCTTAGAATAGTATACAAATTCTTAAAGTGACAGTAAAGTGAAAAAAAAAATATTTCATGATTTAAATAGGGCATGTAATTTTAAACAACTTTCCAATTTACTTGTATTACCAATTTAGCTTTGTTCTCTTGGTATTCTTAATTGAAAGCTAAATCATGTGCTAATTTCTTAGACCTTAAAGACTGCCTCTAATCTGAAAGCATTTTGACAGTTTTTCACCACTATAGGGCGTTAGTTCATGTGTTTCATATAGATAACATTGAGCTCAGGCACGTGAAGCTCCTAGGAGTCAGCACTGATTGGCTAAAAATGCAAGTCTGTCAAATAAACTGAAATAAAGGGGCAGTTTGCAGAGGCATAGATACAAGGTAATCACAGAGGTAAAAAGTATTTTATTATAACTGTGTTGGTTATGCAAAGTTGGGGAATGGGTAATAAAGGGATTATCTACCTTTTTAAACAACAAAAATTCTGGTGTTTACTGTCCCTTTAATTTAATCACAAGACACACATACATGTACCCCTCAGTTATTATCCTTAGTCTGGTATTCTTGGTCGCGTTCACATTTCACGGAAGTATTACACTCACTAGAGCGTGCTTCTATAGGCTCTAATAGAAGCCTTGTTCTCATGCTGTCAGACACGGCATGAGAACTAGCACAGCAAAGGGGGTAAGTCGTGCAGCAATGGACAGCAAATGTAAATATATATGTATATGCTTATATACATATACATTTATGTTTTAATATGTGTATATACACATGGTAGCATATGGATATATAAGCATATACATATATATTTATAGGGAACACACAGTTCCCATAGACCGCAATGTAAAGGCACTTTTCAGTAGACTTGTGCAGCTTCGAAAAATTCGGTTCGGATTGATTCGAATTTTTGTTCGGATCTATTCGAATTCGGAAAAATTTGAATGAATTCGTTTCGGATTCTTTCAGATTCGAAAAAAATTTGAATCGATTCGGAAATTCGGAATTTCGGTAAGTGTTAGGTGGGATGTGCTGTGTATTACACTAGTATTATGTACAGTATATTAGGTTTAACCCATAGCAGAGTGATAAAACCTAATATACTGTACAATACTAGTGTAATACACGGCCATCCGAATGTACCGAATACATTCAAATCGATTCGGATTTATTCGGTAGATTCGGCAGTATTTTAATTCGGAAATTCAAATCTATCCGAATCTTCGAATTTTCCGAATTTCCGAATCGATCCGAAAAGAATCGCACATGTTTACTTTTCAGTGCCATTTTTTTTCTAACACCCCACACCCGCCAACTTTAGCTCCCAAAAACTACCTAGTGCAGTAATTTTTTTATACAAAGTAAAATATGCTATAACTTTTTTATTTTTGAAAAGACACTACATTTTTGGGGGGGGCAGTTGGGGCATTGACCTCTTGTAATGGCTGGTTATTTATCCGCCGACAAATAATAAATTAGCGCTCCACTTGTAATCTAGGACTTGGTGCTTAATTTCCCTTTATTGGCTAAAGTACCAAAGACATAAGTTTTGTCAATAATTACCCAAACGATGCATTTTATATAGGGGTTTACAACTCTATTATGTAACATACTTTAGTATGTTTATGCCAGATGGGATTTCTCCATGACATGCTAACAAATGTAAGCTGTATGCTATAGCAGATGACATGAGCATGGTCTGCTGCCTGGCTATCTGGAGAGCTGTGAGGTTTACACTGTTAAGACACGCTCTGGCTGCTGCCCAGACTCACTAATGCACAGCCACATATCTTAAAGATGCTCTCACCAGCTGTCTGCTCTTGTATTTGGCAGCCATACATTATTGTGCTGGCAGGAAATGTGATCTTGAGATTTCTTGTGAATTTTTCACCCATCATCTCAGCTTGTATCTGAAAAATAACAACTGAGAATATTTTATTTATTCTTGTTAAAAGGATATGAGATTAAACCTCTACATATGTTATCTTTCTTGATTTCTAAATAATTCCTGTTTTTCATTACCTCTATCTTCATAATCTACACTACATCTAAATCTTTTATTTGTAAATACGATGCCACTTAATGACCTCATACAATATTTTTGGGCTCCCAATAGCTTTACCTTTTTCAGGAAACCATGTAAAAGACTACCCTTTGAAAATTAGATTTGTTCTAGGAATATAACATTTTTAACATAGAAATCTGAGTATCCAAAGAGGGTAACAGGAGCAAATGAACCCCTCCTCATGGAATTTTGTTCTTTTTATCCCAGTGTAAGCACCTATTTGAACCACTGTTTTAATGCCATTGTGATCCATAATGCTTAAAATGATGCACGGTTCATTGTACTTTAAGCAACTCTCTACTGTCCCATATGTTGCCACTGATTTAATTGAGCTGAGCAATTATTTATTTTTTTGCATCCTGTAGAAAATTTTTGTGCTCATGCCCCTCCCTAATTTCTAAACATTTCTTGTATTATCCAAAATGTACAAAACCTCCAAGAAACGACACAGAGGGATCTATTGAAAGTTTGTATCAAAGATGAAAATAGAGACGTTTACAACTAGGTTTAAAAAAGATAAGCTAGACACAGGTCAGGTTATACGGAAACATTGAGAAATTATATCTGCAGATACCCAACCAACTGCCATTTGTTTGCTCACCACCACCTAGTGTGGGCTTCAGAAAAGGCAAGAGCATAAAGTATATCCTTATGAAATCAGGTCCTGTGCATTGTTATGATCCCAAACCATGGTTATTAAAGCTGTCAAAACATGGGTGTTTCATATGACCAAGCTGTACAACGTGTAATAGCATGATACCAGGCTCTGTTTTTCGCCATCTTCATACCAACAAAAAATATGAAATACAACACTATCTAACCTGTACAACAAAATATGTGATCTACCTGCTGAACTGTTTCTGTGGTCTCTTCTATGTAGGCAAAACTACGGATACTATCAAGACAAGTATGGCCAATCACAGATCTTCAATCAGAAAAGCCCATAAATAGAAAAAAAGTGACCAATCTGTCACAAGGCACTTTCTTCCATGAATCACACAGTTAGCGACCTAAGATTTTGTCTTATTGACCATATACCCCCCTGCGTTGGAGAGTGGACAGGAAACAATGTCTACTTCAGACTAAAGCAAGATGGATCTATAGACTGAATACACATACAACCTTATGGTCTCAATACCAATATTGAAGATCTGTGTGTCTTATTTTCTTAACACCTAACATACACCGAGATTACAAGTTGTGCGCTAAACCGGGTGCGTAAATAACGCAAAAAAAGTTAGCGGTATCGCACTCTACATAGCGCTGCCAATACAAGTTACAGACACTAAATAAAGTTATTAACCCCTAAACCGCCACCCCCAGCATCTCTAACACCTAAATAAACCTATTAACCCCTAAACCGCTGCCCCGACATAGCTGACACTAAATAAACCTATTAACCCATATTAAACATAGCTACTTACCTGTGAAATAAAAAAAACTAAGATTAAACTATAAATAAACCCAACATAACTATTTTTAGAAAATAAAATAAACTAAAAATAACAAAACGTAAATTACAAAAAAAAACTAACACTACGAAAAATAAAAAAACACTAAGATTACAAAAAATAATAAAGGAAATTATCCAAAATAATAAAAATTAAACCTAATCTAATAGACCTATACAACAAAAAAAGCCGCCCCAAAATAAAAACACCCCCTAATCTATCAATAAACTACCAATAGTCCTTAAAAGGGCCTTTTCTAGGGCATTGCCCTAAGCTAAACAGCTCTTTTACCTAAAAAAAAAAATACAAAGCCCCCCCCCACCCAACCAACCCCACAAATAAAAAAAAAAAAAAACTAAGTCTAATAAAAACCTAAGCTACCCATTGCCCTGGAAGGGGCATTTGTATGGGCATTTCCCTTAAAAGAGCAATCAGCTCTTTTTCGCACATAAAAAATAACACTAAAAAAATAACTCACCAAAAAAAAAAGTCTAACCCCCGAAATAGGTACTCACCATGAAGTCATGAAGTCCGGATCCGCGCATCGGGGAAGACCGCTATGCACCTCCGGGAAGAAGATAGAAGATGGATTAAAATGGAGCCGCATGGATGAAGACCTTCACCACCTGACTTCACGAATGGTGAGTACCGCGTTTTAGGGGTTAATATGATTTTTATAGAAGTAGCGATGTGGGGGGAGGCGGTTTAGGGGTTAATAGGTTTATTTAGTGTTGACTATGTGGGTGGGCGGCGGATTAAGGGTTAATAAGTTTAATATAGTATTTGCAATGCAGGGTGATGGCAGGTTAGGGGTTAATAGGTAGTTTATGGGTGTTAGTGTACTTTGTAACATTTTTGTTATGAGTTTTGAGAAACAATTTTGTTTTGAAAAATCCATAACTACTAGTCTCAGATAGCGGAATGGATCGTGGCGGTATAGGCTATAACGCTAGTGGAATAGCCGGACCACACAACCTGTAATACAGCGCAATGAAAGTCTCGCACTCAAAAGCCATTTTTTGAGTGCATATTCCACGTGCAATGGCCAAATTTTCAGCAGTATAGCCATGCTGCAACACTTGTAATCTTGCTGATAGAGAGTTAGGTAAACTTCTGATTATCGTTTGTTAAAGGGGGATTAATGAAATCTACAGTGAAAACCCTCTCTTTGAGAGGAGAGTAACTTAATAGGATGTTTTATCTTATTTTGTGTCTATAGCAAATAATGCTATGAATAGAATGTAGAGGTGATACAATATATTCAACATGGTACGTTATGAGCATGAAGTTATTATGATAAGATACAGTGTTTTTTTTTTTTGTATGTAGAGTAAATCCTGTATGGATATTGGGTAAATATGAAAGTGAAATAATCGACTTAGCCTAAACAGTGGTTGGAGAACAAATAATCTACTTGATAGTTAACTTTGCAATCCCATCTGCAGGGCGTCTAACAATCTGGCTAAACAAAAGCTTACTATCGGCTAGATTACGAGTTTTGCGTTATACTGAAAAAGTAGCGTTATCGGGTTATAACGCTGCTTTTTCACTACCGCTGGTATTATGAGTCTTGCAGATTTAGTAGCACCGCACACTTTTTTGGCCTTACCGCAAATCAACTTACGCAATTTGCGTATAGTCTATTTTCAATGGGACTTTCATAGCGCCGGTATTACAAGCTTGTCCTGGGAGGCCAAAAAGTGAGCGGTACACCCTATCCCGTCAAGATTCGTACCGCATTTAAAAGTCGGTAGTTATGAGTTTTACACTACATAGCCGTAGCATAAAACTCATAACTAAAGTGCTAAAAAGTACACTAACACCCATAAACTACCTATTAACCACTAAACTGAGGCCCTCCTGCATCACAAACACTAAAATTAAATTATTAACCCCTAATCTGCCGCTCCGGACATCGCCGCCACTATAATAAACATATTAACCCCTAAACCGTCACACTCCCGCCTGCAAACACTATTTAAATATTATTAACCCCTAATCTGCTGTCCCTAACATCGCTGCCACCTACCTACATTTATTAACCCCTAATCTGCCGCCCCCAACGTCACCGCCACTATATTAAATTTATTAACCCCTAAATCTAAGTCTAACCCTAACACCCCCTAACTTAAATATAATTAAAATAAATCTAAATAAAAATTACTATCAATACCTAAATAATTCCTATTTAAAACTAAATACTTACCTATAAAATAAACCCTAAACTAGCTACAATATAACTAATAGTTACATTGTAGCTATCTTAGGGATTATTTTTATTTTACAGGCAAGTTTGTATTTATTTTAACTAGGTAGAATAGTTATTAAATAGTAAACTATTTAATAACTACCTAGCTAAAATAAATAACAAATTTACCTGTAAAATAAAACCTAACCTAAGTTACACTAACACCTAACCTAACCCTACAATTAAATACATTCCCTAAATTAAATACAATTAACTAAATTCAATAAAATTAGCTAAATTACAAAAAAAACCCACTAAATTACAGAAAATAAAAAACAAATGACAAGTTCTTTAATATAATTACACATAATCCAATAGCCCTATCAAAATAAAAAAGCCCACCCAAAATAAAAAAAAACCCTAGCCTAAACTACCAATAGCCCTTAAAATGGCCTTTTGCGGGGCATTGCCCCAAAGAAATCAGCTCTTTTACCTGTAATTTTTTTTTTATAAAAAACAACTCCCCCGACAGTAAAACCCACCACCCACACAACTAACCCCCCAAATAAAACCCTAACTAAAAAAAACTAAACTCCCCATTGCCCTGAAAAGGGCATTTGGATGGGCATTGCCCTTAAAAGGGCATTTAGCTCTATTGCTGCCTAAAGCCTTAACCTAAAAATAAAACCCACCCAATACACCCTTAAAAATTCCTAACACTAACCCCCGAAGATCCACTTACCAGGAGAAGTCTTCATCCAAGCGGCAAGATGTCCTCAACGAAGCCGGGAGAAGTGGTCCTCCAGACGGGCAGAAGTGGTCCTCCAGATGGGCATCTTCTATCTTCATCCTTCCGACGCGGAACGACTCTATCTTCAAGACATCCGGCACGGAGCATCCTCTTCAATCGACGTCTTATTGCTGAATGAAGGTACCTTTAAATGACGTCATCCAAGATGGCGTCCCTTAGATTCTGATTGGCTGATAGAATTCTATCAGCCAATCGGAATTAAGGTTGAAAAAATGCTATTGGCTGATGCAATCAGCCAATAGGATTGAACTTCAATCCTATTGGCTGATCCAATCAGCCAATAGGATTGAGCTCGCATTCTATTGGCTGTTCCAATCAGTGAATATATATAGGCATATTAAGATAGATATATAACATTTTTCCCTATGTGAAGATCATTAGAATGTAAAACATTAAAGGGACATAACATAATACTCATATGCTAAATCACTTGAAACTGATGCAGTATAACTGTAAAACGCTGACAGGAAAATATCACCTGAGCATCTCTATGTAAAAAAGGAAGATATATTTAACCTCACAATTTCCTCAGCTCAGCAGAGTAAGTTCTGTGTAAAAAGTACTTCCAGCTGCAGGTAAAAAAAAAATGAAGAAATGAACTGCAGCCAATCAGCATCAGCAGTGCTGAGGTCATGAACTCTTTTACTGTGATCTCATGAGATTTGTCTTAACTCTCATGAGATTTCACAGTAAACTTCCTTAAACTGAATAGGGAAATAATATGAGTGTGCACGAATGCTCGCTCCTTTCACTGTCCCAGGACTGGCATGCTGATTTGCTGCTTAGAAGTCCTTTTACAATGGGATGTGGCTACTGAGGAACTTTTGAGGTAAAATATCTTTCTTTTTTACATAGAGATGTTCAGGTGGTTTTCTAGTCGGCTTTTTACAGCTATGCTGCATCACTTTCAAGTGTTTTAACATTTGGGTATCATGGCCCTTTAAGGAAGGAAACGTTTTACCTCTTGGCACACACTTTAATTATTAAGTAATCATTTACTTGCCCGTGGCAATCTGCACCTCCAGGACTTTGTGAGTATGGTAGGCAGGGTACCTGAACCCTGCAGATAGTACTGCTTACTAGTACTGCTTACATTAACCTTGACTCTCATACCAAGAGACTAATGCCACAAGTAATCACTTGACTCTGGGACTTCCTGCCCTTATGATTACTATGGCTAGTATGCAATACAAGAACTTTTAATTCCCTTTTTTTTGCTTTACTTTAACATGCTTGGCTTTTTCCTTATAGGTTATAAGCAGCCGCACATTTTTAGTGAAATCATTACTGTACTGACATAACCTAGTCTGAGCAGACTTTTCTGGTTCTCTACTTGCTCTCTAGTTGCGATTTATTCGTGACCTGGAAAGTGGCTATGGTTTTTACTTGCTGCATTTTGCTAACTACTGATGTGGGTAAAATTTTATTGTTTCTTTGAGTTGCTAAAGACATGATTGTTATCTTATGTAATCTTGTGTTTCCGGTTACAATGTTCATGTTCAAGTTTCCCTCCATAGAATTTAAATGTTCAAAAGTCAAATATAATTTGTTACTATGCCTGTTGGGGGGGGGGGGGGGGGCTCCGTTGAGTCGTACTTCCCCCTTCTGCTCTATCTATCTTATCCAGTACCAACCCATTTCTCCTGTCGGATTAACCCCCGCCAGGTTCTTTTTCTCCTTTTTCTTTTTCTCTCTCCCTCTCTCCCCTTCCTCCTGTTCCCCCTCATCCCTTGCTCCTTGCCCTCCAACCCTTCTATTCTCTTTAAGTTTGGCGCTCGACCACCTTCCTGTCGTCGAGCTATCTAAAGTTTCATAGAGAGTGTACTCACACAACAGAAGTGACACTTCTTATCCTCTATATTCATACTCACTTACTTTCTCTACTAGAGTAAGTTTAAAATAGCCTCACAGAATGTTAAGGGGTTTTTATCCCCTCAGAAACCCTCTATAGCGTTTCACAACTTTTTAAAAAAACATATAGATATAATAATGCTTCAGGAGACGCATTTAAAAAAAAACAATGAACCCACTCTCTCACACTTGCACTTTGACCAACATTTTCTGAACTCAGGACCGTCAAAACACAATGGAGTTTGTATCTCCTTCAGAAGGGGTTCTCCATTCACTCTTTCTTTTACACAAATATCAAGATCAAGAAGGCTTGACTTTAACTTTCCGATTAACCCAGCACTTGACACATCCACAGGTAGATCCTACTTACGCAATAGACAAATCGGAGCCATTTGGCAAGCTATAAGGGCCCTGCCGTTATTTGACACCTGGAGGATTACACACCCCATAACAAAAGATTTCACGTTTTTTTCCCACCCACAACGCTCATACTCCCGCTTAGATTACATTCTCTGTGATCAGTATACTCTCTCCACCCTAATTGATTCTAGACTGCACCACACTCCCTGGTCCAATCACAGTATGGTTTGCTCCCCCTTCTCATGGTCTGCCAGACCCCAACATCAACAACATTGGAGACTAAATGACCACATATTCTCAGATCTGCTTATAACCACAGATATCAAAGAAAAAACTACTGAATTTTTTACCTTCAATGACCCCATGGCCACTTCGGCTTCTAATAACTGGGAGGCTTATAAGTGTTATATAAGAGGGGTGATACTAACTCACACACACAAGATACGCAAACAAAGGGCAGCTCAATACCTATCCTTATTGACTAACTTTCAAAATAGTGAAAAAGCTTTAAAACTATGCCCCCTCTCCCCCCAGCTCCTCTTACAATCCCAACAAGACAGGGAAGCCCTTAATCAACACCTGATTAAAAATGCCCACCTTCGGCCACTCACCTCTAAATCCAAAATCTTTTTTTTTTTTTTTTTTCATAATCTTTATTTAAGCTTTGCCATTCAGAACATAAAGAAAATTACCAAATTCACAACATGGTCACTGTCACACAGGACAGTCAAGATAACAAAACATAAAAACTGTCTCAAATGAAATGAAGATAATATAATCAAAACACTGAATGAAACTAAATTTTCAGACTGTAGTTTGTCCGTATCCAATGATCCACATCAGCTAACATCATAATGGCTAATATTTTATAAGAATATAAACAATACATAAGACACCATAAAACCAAAATAACCATATAACACAAACATGACAAAACAAAACAAAACAAAACAAAAGAAAAAAGAGGAGAAAAAAAAAAAAAAAAAAAAGGGAGCAGAGCCCCCCCCCCCCCCCCCCCCACTGAGTCAAATATACTAGAATATGATGGTTACCTTATGAAGTTTCTATTATCCCCTCTTAATCTATATCACGAGCATTCCTAAGCCAAGTCTCGGGAAATACCTGCAGTATGACCAGCTCAGCAAAACTCACCGAGGTTAGAAAAGGCAATAGGATCTGCTTCTGAAGGCTAGAGGTATAGGATTTAATCACCGGAGCCCAGCCTATCAAAAATTCTCTAATTCTTTTTTCAGATACCTGTTGTATATGAAAGGATTCGAAGATGATATGAGCTTGAATATCCCTTAACACTAAGGAGAGAGAGGGGGGAGTCTTTGATACCCATTTTTTAAAGATATTATATCTCACCGTCAATATAATAGTATTTAAGACCCACCTAGTAACGCTGGTTCCCTCATCAAAAAAAAGTAACACTACATCTTTAAAAGAAAGGGAAATAGTACTTTCAATACTCTGTTATACCAATATTGGACCTTCTGCCATAATTGAAAAATTTTAGGACAGGTCCATAACATATGGCTGATATCCGCCCGGACATAGGAACAGTGTTCACATATAAATAGTTTACCAGGGTAATATTTAGCTAATGTGGCCGGAGCATAATAAAAATTGTTTAATAATTTTAAATGAGATTCTTTCCAGCTCTCTGCAACCGGGTACCTAGCCACTGTCGCCAGACTTTTAGATATTAACTCAAAATCTAAAGCTGGGATATAGCATAACCAGGGTTGAATCAATTTATCCTTCTCCCCTATGCCTTGTTTGGAAAGCATCATATCATATAATAGAGAGATTGATGCGTCACCTCCAATAAATTTTCTGATACAGATCTTGATCTCGGGCCACTCCCATCTTCTGGTCGCATACCAATTTTGAGCGCAAAGAAAGTGGCGGATTTGAAAATAAGCAAATCGGTTTGTACTGGGTAAAGAGAACTTCTCCCTAATGGTCTCCCACGGGAGTATCTGAAGCTCATTATCAAGTAGTTGATACAGATGTTCGAGCCCTCCAGCCAGCCAAACCTGAAAGCATTTTTGATCTATTCCCGGTCGAAAAAGAGGGTTCCCTCTAATAGGTAAATAGTCGGAAAAAGAAGGATCTATTTTAGCCATTTTACAAAACTTATGCCATATCACCACTATATTCCTAACTGAGCTAAGGGAGGATACCCTCGTCGGTAAAAGCTTTGGCGGGCAATGTAAAAGCGCAATTAAGGACCAAGTTTTAATCATGTACGATTCCAACTCAAATGTGGACACCAAGTTAGACTGTGCAATCCAATCCAACGCTATTTTAATCAAGGCTGCCCAATTGTATAATTTAATACTGGGCAGAGCTAGGCCTGCCTCCGTGTATTTCTGAGATAGCCTATTGATCGATATTCTGGGTTTCTTAGATTTCCACAAAAACTTCGAAAACCAAGAGGATAAATTCTTCAAGTCCCTATTAAGTATCATAAGCGGTAGATTCTGAAGATAATAAAGAATTTTAGGAAAAATTATAGTTTTAATTAAATTAACCGACGCTGTGAGTGATAAAGGAAAAGCCGCCCAAAGCTTAAGATCCTCCTGAATTTTCTGAAAAAGAAAATTCTATATAGACAGCAATAAAACCGGTCGGCTGCTAGCTATATCACTCAAAAAGAGGAGATATAAATCCTTTATCTCAAAAATCACAGGCCCCTCCGGATCCCAATTCTCTAAAATCACGGAGATAGTCAACCAATTTGCAGACTACTATTCTTCCCTATATAACCTCCCGACCTTGCAATCTGACACTAAACTTACCATGATTAATAATTACCTATCCCAAGTCCAACTCCCCACTTTAACTGCGGAAAACAGGGAAGTGTTAGATGCAAACTTCACACTGCAAGAAATCCTCTTAGCCATTTAATCCCTCCCACAGGGTAAAGCCCCTGGCCCCAAAATTCTACCACCTGTCCAACGCCTACCTGAGCCCTCACCTCCTAACATTATTTGAAATCACTAGGGCAGAATAACCACTTGACTCAACTAATGTTAGAAGCAACAATAACTGTCATACCCAAACCGGGAAAAGACCCAGAGCAGGTCTCCAACTATCGCCCTATCTCCTTGATTAATGTTGATATCAAGCTATACTCCAAATTGCTAGCTACTAGAATAAATGCCATCCTTCCCTCACTTATTCACACCGACCAGGTGGGTTTTATCCCTGGGCGCAAAGCCAAAGATAACACTATTCGAGTCTTACAAACAATATACTCTGCCAGTTTTACTAAGACCCCTGTTGTCTTCTTTCCACAGATGCAGAGAAGGCTTTCGACAGGGTGGACTGGGATTTTCTCTGGTCCGCCCTTTCGAGATTCGGATTTTCAGAGAGGCTGATTTCTCATGTACAGGCGCTATATCATGGTCCAACAGCTAGTATTAATGCCAACAATACACTATCTCGTAAGATTACCATTAGTAATGGCACGAGGCAGGGGTGCCCCCTCTCTCCCTTATAGTTTGCCCTGACAGTGGAGGTGTTGGCTGCCAAGATTAGACAGCATACCCAAATCGAGGGCATGGCCTTTGGCCAGACTCAACAAAAATGCCTATTATATGCAGATGACATTATATTCACAATCCGTTCCCCGCATGTATCAATACCACCATTACTCCTAGAATTGGAAAACTATAAAGAGGTCTCGAACTTCTCGATTAATATGGAAAAGTCTAAATTAATGCCCCTTCATCTGTCAGAGGACGAAACCAGGTTCATTGAGACTCATACTTCCTTCCAAATCACAAATACGATACGTTACTTAGGTAATGATATATCCCCCTCCCAGTCAGAAATTTTCGACCTGAATTATGTCCCTCTCAGGAGGAATCCAGAATCTCCCTTGAGACATGGCATAAACAGGGCCATCTCTCTTGGATGGGTAGGGTTAATGCGCTTAAAATGAATCTCCTCCCAAAGTTCCTATACCTGTTTCAGGTCCTTCCTCTAGATATACCTCCCTCATATTTAACACAACAAGAAAAGCTGTTTGACTTTTTCATATGGGCACAGAGGCGCACTAGAGTGACCAAGAACACATTATACCTAGATAGAGAGCATGGTGGCCTGAGTGCCCCGAATTTAACAGCTTATTATAAAGCTGCCCACTTGGTGCGGATAGTAGCGTGGAAACATTCCCACCACAAGAAGACATGGGTTCAAATTGAATCCTCCTTGATAGGTGGACGTAACCTTGGAGACCTGTGCTGGACTCTGCCCAAACACAGACCACCTGAAAGCCACTCAAATTATTATGTGGCAGCTACATTAAGAGTTTGGGATAAAACTCTGCTGTCAGACACTCTGATTTCATCCATACCGTTTCCACTCACTCCTCTTCTTAACAACCCTCTACTGCTCCACCCGCACTCCTTACAAACTCCGTTTGTCGCTAACGCTCCCTCCAACGTCCCTGCGCACTTAGTACATAACAAAGGCCAGATCTGTACGCAACAAGAAATTTCCCAACTGTTGGGTCCCCCTTTTCATCAATGGTTCACCTAGCTACAACTAAGACACGCCGTACTTAATAGCCCTTACACTGCTGACCTCACTAGACCTCTCAATCCCTTCGAGTCACTCTGCATAAATACATCATAGATGAGATCCAATATCTCCACCATTTACAGACTACTCAGAGGTTCCTATCCTGCTAAAAAACCCTCATACATATCTAAATGGGAAAAAGAACTAAACCTAGTCCTAACTGAAGCCCAATGGAGCCACATTTTTGTGGAAGCCAAAATATCATCCCCTTCACTATTATTCACTGAAACGAATTATAAACGTTTGTCCAGATGGTATCTAACCCCACACCGACTGCATAGTATATATCCAAACTCCTCTTCATTATGCTGGAGACACTGTGGTGGGGTGGGAACCCTTTCACATATTTGGTGGTCATGCCCCTCCCTGCAAACATACTGGAAAGAAATCAACAGACTTATTAACTCTATACTAGGGCTAGACCTCATATTATCGCCCGTATGGTTCTTCTACATGACACCCCCACCCCATATCATGTACCTACAGAAGGCAGTTATTCAAATGCATGATTAACTGTGCCAAACGCCTTGTACCCAGGTTCTGGAAATCCACTCGGGTCCCTACTATCCACATGTGGATAAAAGAAATCAACCACATCTTATTCCTAGAAAAAATACACTACACCTTCTTAGGTAGGCAGGATTTTATTGCTGACATCTTATACATATGGGATATGAGATAGTGACCAATCACACTAACTGCTTAACTGTAGAGCTGTAAAATCTTGTTTGGACCTCCTGATTTACTGAACGTAATTACTTATACTGTGCAACAATATCTTTGTCGATGAAGCAAATTGTGATCCATTGCCTAGAAGTGCTTAACATTTCAGTTGGATGTTTTTATAATGAAGTGTCATAGCTGTTACTCTGTTTTGCTTTGTAAAATTTGCGTACTCATATATACCATCTGTACTTCTGTTCATATTGAAAATTGAATAAAAATTGAATTAAAAAAATACATTACAAAGTACAGTTACACTCATAATAACACTATCTGATAAAAAAAATATTTAGAAAAAAATTGTACACAAAAGTTATAAGGGCTCAACATTATGAGATCTCAGGTCAGGTGTTAGAAAAAAAAAAGGCAGTCAAAGGGCTTTAACATAATTTAAGATACATACATATACATCTCTAAAGATGGATGTGTATGAGTATATATACTGTATGTGTATATATGTATTTATGTAGTTATATGTGTATCTATGTATTTACAGACATATATACACACATTGCATTGGAGCTCTTTGAAGTTAAGTGGATGAAAACCTGTAAAAGCATATTTATGCTATATTCATTTTTAATAAAGTTTTTTTTTTTATTAAATATTTTTATTAAGTTTTTACAATGAGTGTACATAATGTGAGATTCTACGGTTACAATCATCATGCAAGGAATAGCAAAAGAAGTACAAATGTGAAAACTTTGCAGTATTTGTGTTCTTCAGGATTCTTCTGTTAGTTTGAATGTCCGTACATATAAAGCTCATTTGCATAATTAGGTCAAAAAGGTTCAATATTGGTGAAGAAGTAACCAATTACATAACAGATAGGTAGCTTATTATATATATATATATATATATATATATATATATATAATGTCCGAAATAAAGTCTTATTTGCCTACAAAAGTCTAATGTATTTTTTCTAGTGATAGAACATATACAACGTCTCGGAGTCATTGCGTACCTGGGTGTCTGGGTTTTTTACAGAGTCTGCAATTGAGCATTCATTGGAAAAATTTAGTGCAATATCGGCAGGGAATAAGGGGGACATCATTCAACAAAACTATAGTAGGTGAGAGTTCTATAGAGGATCCTAGAGTTTTATGTATACATTTGTTAATGTCTTCCCAGTAGTTTTTAAGTAGGGGACAACACAACCAAATATGGGTTAAGGTGCCTATTCCACTACAATGTCTCAAGCATAATGAAGAATAATTTGGAAAGATACTGTGAAGGCATTGTGGGGCCAGGTACCATCTGGAAATCATCTTATACTTCATTTCTGCAATGGTTAGGGATATGGAAGATTTTTTTGGTCCTAGTGAAAATGTGACTTCATTGGGAATCTGTCAGTGTGACACCTAGTTCTTTCTCCCATCTTATCATATAAGCTGGCTTCTTACTGGGGAAGGAGCCTCTGAGTAACTTGTATATTATGGAAATATTTGACCTGCTTATTGAGGGGGTCGTGCATAAAACTTCAAAAGGGATAAGGGTTCTGGCAAGGTCGACTTTATGAGGATTGATAAGTATAAAGTGTCGTATCTGCAGGTAGGGGAAACAGCGGTGGAAGGGAGGTCCCAGTATTGCTGACTGGATATCGCGTTGGGGGTAAACATTACTTTGTCCCACGTTTGCAGTGTAGCTGCTACATAATAATTTGTGCTGACCTCCGTAGGTCTAAATTTGGCTGAAATCCAGCATATGTCTCCTATATTTATGTCCCCGGCTAAAAGGGATTCCATATGCACCCATGGCTTATTGGGTTGAGAGTGTTTCCATGCAAGTATTCGTGCTATGTGTGCTGAATTATAATAATCTAGCAGATTTGGAGCTCCCATACTGCCGTGATCTCTACTTAGGTATTTTTTCTGGGACCAGATGAATAGTTCAAATATTTTTTACTGTTTCAGTAAATAGTGTGAGGGGGTAGATCAAGGGGAAGAACTTGGAAAAGATAGAGGTATTTAGGTAGAATATTCATTTTTATTACATTAATGTGTCCCATCCAAGAGAGGTGTCCTTGTTTATGCCAAGCTTCTTGTGAGTTTTGAGTAGTTTTTTGAAGGGGGTGTAGTTGAGGTCATATAAGTCTGACTAGGTAGGAGAGATTTAAATTCTTAGGTAATGTATTTTGTTTTTGATCTGGAAAGTAGTGTGTGAGGTGAGGTAATGGTGTTCGTCTTCCGTTATGTAAACTAGCATTAAAACTGATTTTTCCATGTTAATAGAAACATGTGATACTTGCTTATAGACTTCTAGTTCTTTAAGAAGGGTAGGGAGGGAGGTGGTCGGGGAGCGAAGTGAAAATATAATATTGTCTGCATATTGTAGGCATTTTTGGTGTGCAGGGCCAAAGGTGTCGCTAACACCTCTAGTACCTCATGTTGCTAACACCTCTACTACCAGTGCGAATTACAGAGGAGAGAGGGGACAGCCTTGGCGCTTGCAATTTCTTACGACAATTTTTTGGGAGTTTGTATGCGATTGATTAATACATTTATAAATCCAAACCCAGACAGAGTGGACCAGAGGAAGTCCCAGTCCACCCTGTCAAAGGCTTTCTCTGCATCTGTAGATAGCAGAATTAGGGATGCTTTCTTGGTGGTGGCAGTGAACAAAGTTTGTAGTACTTGAATAGTATTGTCTTTGGCTTCTCTACCAGGAATAAAGCCCACCTGGTCAGTGTGAGTAAGAGAAGGGAAAATTTTGTTGATTCTTGTTGCAAGGATCTTAGCATATAATTTAATATCTATAATTATCAATGATATTGGGCGGTAGTTAGTGACGAGTTCAGTTGATTTCCCAGGTTTTGGAATGACAGATATTGTAGCTTCGAGAAGGGGTTGTGATAGTTGGCAATTATAGTCCAGGAAGTGATACATTTCAAGGAGGTGAGGACTTAATTGTAATTTAAATAGATGGAAACATTTAGGGGTAAAACCATCTGGACCTGGGGGATTACCTTGTGGGAGATTTTTTTATGGCTGTATGGATTTCTTGTATGGAGAACTGTGAGTCCAAAGTTTCGCAATCTTCTTTAGATAAGGTGGGGAGTTGGGTTTGCGCAAGAGTCATTAATTAATTAATTTAATTTTGGCTTTTGGTTGCAGTGTTGGTAGATTGTATAGGGTAGCGTAGTATTTTGTGAATCTATTGACAATGTCCTTGTTAGTGGTTTGTGATGACCCAGAAGAATCTGTTATTTTGGTTATAAAAGTTTTATCTCGTTTTTTTTTTTAAGGGTACGGGCCATGAGACGTCCGGCTTTGTTACTTTCAATTACAAATTTGGACCTAGTTGTGAGGGAGCGCATGTGTGCGTTTTTGATCAGGTGCTGATTAAGGGCTTCTCTTGCCTCTTGTGATTCTAAAAGGAGCTGTTGAGAATGGGGATTTTGTTTTAAACCCTTTTCACAAGTTTGAAGTAAGTAGTGTAAATTGTGGGGGGCGGAGCTAGCCATCATGGAGGAAAGACACATTTTTATAGAGCTCCTGGAGATATATATTAATACTGGTCATTTTTCTACTAAATTCTACT
This sequence comes from Bombina bombina, assembly GCF_027579735.1. Classification (NCBI taxonomy): domain Eukaryota; kingdom Metazoa; phylum Chordata; class Amphibia; order Anura; family Bombinatoridae; genus Bombina; species Bombina bombina. The sequence goes on from NC_069500.1 coordinate 786,131,622, forward strand.
GCTAGTACAATATAAATTGTGTCTAAGAAACAGGTATGCTGAGTACATCTATCACAACTTCAAATGCTAGTTTCTAAGCCTGGAAATTTCATCTAAGTTCAATACATCGTAGCTGCGTAGCCATTATAGCTGGCTCATACAAATCTTTAGCGCTACACATCTAAGCACTCTAAGAAGATTAAATATGGAGCATATACTTTCTACTGAGTCACAAATATTGAAGGATCTGATATACAGACGTTGGGCTATACTTGAAAAACATTTCCTAACGGCAATTCAGAAAGCATTCAAGGAGGGACAACAGGGAGATGATTCAGCAGCGCCGGAAAGTATTTTAACTGCGCAACAGACAAGGCTGACGAACACGATGCCAATTATTGAACCCGCTTCCCTACCTAATCCTGGATCTATAATAAAGCTTCACAGTGCTGAGAAGGGTCTCTTATCCCTACCTACACGCAAACCCCGAAATGGTGGAGGTGAACTTTTGATACCACATACAGTAGTCACCAAGGATCTCGAAAAGGACTCAGTACACATAGTAGACTATACCGGCATTAGTTCGGAGGAATCTAGAAAACTTCCAGTTGTCAGGTTAGTGTTGACACCTACAAGAGAGACTGTATTAGACCCTGACTGCCTCAACTACCGGCAGAGTATAGTTCAGAGGTACAGGACGAGAAGTGATACTCTGATCGAAGCTACTGAGAGACATTTTTATGCGGGGCCTCCACAACTTTCATCAGTGACCTCAAAGAGACAGTATAAATGTGGCATTGGATAATGGCTTACTTAAATATGTCAATATTTGCTAGTTTGATTTCCTGATTTTGCGCAGGTCCTACCTTTTTATGATGGCTTATTTGCTTGATAGTCCTGCTCACATAATTCTGCATTTAATAATTACCGCGTTAATGTTTATATATATATATATATTTGATGTAGGTTTGCTCATTGTCTACCTGAACTAAGATGTGTTTCATATTAATCTAGAGACTTGATTTTTTACAGGCCTACACAGTTTTAACCCTCTATACCACAAGTGCAGTCAAATTACGATGACAAAATGCTAATTGTAATCCACTTTGCTTATTTCTACCTAACGGAAAGTTTAGTTTAACCCAGAGATACGATTTAGCTCTAGATTGTTTCTTCTAGTAAGTGAAATTTAAAATATATAGAGCTATACAGTTCTTTCCTTTGATACCAGATTTTTAATATATGAGAGACATGCTTCTATCTATACACCCTAGGAACTTTTAGGCTACAATTACGGGAAAAATACTATAGCTTTAGATTGATATATAATAATGCTTGAGACACTATTTAAGTTTCATGGGGCTAGATTTGAGACATTGCACATATCTTTTTCATGTTTGGCTGGGTTACCTGCGGCCGGGGTGATCTAGCTATTATTCCATTGTTGTCGACTGACTTAGTTATATTTTGGGGTATCTTAGATACATAGTGCCTTACTGTCTCCTAGCCCACCAGTATCTAGATAAATCATAGCAATGTAGTGTTCTCAGGTATATAGTTCCAGCATTATTGCTCTATTTTACCCAGTCTGAATAGCCTTATTGTTTATTTGGCCCCTCCATATAAGAGTGCTCAAATACTAAACATGGTATACTGAACAAAGCGATCTTAGGTGGTATGATATTATAACCACAGGTATACATATAGGTCATAGATAGTTAAATTTTAAAAGAAACATAGAACAGTATGAAACCTTAGTGGATATTTTCACCACTCACTCTTAGTTGAGATGAGGCTTGACTTTAATTCCATGAGCATTGTGAGTACTGTCCTCACTAATCACGAGTGACTAATATGATATAAGAGGGTAGACTCATGAACCACCTAATATTTGACTCTTTACATATTATGTTTTACTCCATGGTATATATTATTTTGTAAACCTAATCTCCCCCCCCCAATACCGTCGGCTTACTTGGTAAGCATGGGAAAATATATCCCTTAGAAACCCCCTCTTGATACTTATATAAGGTTGTTATATAAATTGTTGGTTGTGTTTATAATTTCATAAGATATTATGATTGTTATATAATGTTATTTATGCTATAGATTTAGAAAAAGGAAAAAAAGAGGCACATCAGTTGGGACCCATGAGTGGTCTTTCTTTGTCTCAGTTTACCAGCTATAACGACATATTATCCATACAGTTTCGGGGTCCAAGAGTAACCTCATATAACATGGAGTTGGGTTACAGTTTGTATGGCAATTATTTTCATATATAAAGATTGTAAAAGCCATAAATTCATGTATTATATACATATATCTATTTTGTTATATGTCAGATGGCAACTATGTAACCATTTATTGCTGCATTGTTTCATATGTAATGACGTCTATTATTTGTAAACCTTGAACTGAACCTCAATAAAAATCTTATTTAAAAAAAAAAAAAAAAAAGTAGTGTAAATTGTGCTGTTCTCATTTTACGTTGTTTGTGTGTATGTCTTATGATCTCCCCCCTAATGAAACATTTATAGGCTTCCCAATTGTTAGTTGCCAAAGTGGATGCAAGATCATTAAAGGAGAAATATTCTGACTTTTTTTCAGTGATATCTGTGACTACAAGAGGGTCAGAGACGATTTGGTCATTTAATCTCCAATGTTGTTGATGGTGTGGTTTAGTGGACCATGCAAAGGTTGTACAGACCATGCTATGGTCTAACCATGCTGTATGGTGAATTTTGGAGTCAATTAAGATGGTTAATGTATTTTGATCACACAGAATGTAGTCTATGCGGGTGTAAGAATGCTGAGGGTTAGAAAGTGTAGTCTATTAGGGTGGCATGTTCTCCAAGTGTTGAAAAGGGGTATGGTCTGTAGTGCTTGCCAGTTTGCTCTAATGTGGCTGTTTTGAATGTATGATTTCCCAGTAGATGTATCTACTGACGGACAAATAGGGTAGTTGAATTCCCCCCTATCAGTATTGGTCCTTTTGCTATGTCTAGTAACTGATTTGTGATTTTGCAAAAGAAGGGAGGGGAGGGGTGCTTGGGAGCATAAATATTAGCTAAGGTGATTGGTCTGCCGTAATATATTACTAATATTATTATTCTACCTTCTTGGTTTTGCTATTTTTGTAGTAATTCAAATGGACTTCCTTTTCTAAAGGATATACAAACTCCATTATGTTTCCTTGGACCTGAGTTAAGGAAGTGCTGGTCATAGTATAGGCATGACAAGGTTGGTTTATTAGTGTTTTTAAAATTGGTTTCCTGGCTCTTTACTACATCCAACTTTCTTTTATAAAAGTCATGGAAGGCTATTGAGCATTTCTGGGGGGAAAGAAATCCTTTCACATTTTGTGTTGCAATTTTAAAGTGGCTAGTTTTATTGTGACGAGTCATAACTATGTGGTTACGTCTGTGTACAGTAGATATATTCCTGTGTAGTTAGTAGGATGAACAAATACTGTGAATACAATTTTCTTTATTACGCGATTTGAGGTATAGTAAGGTACACTCTTTAGATAAAGGAGGGAATTAATAGAACTGAACTGTATAGGAGAGGAACAGAAGGGAGGGGGTTAAAGAAGAGGGAAGAAACCAAGGAAAGTGACTACACTTGGCCAACTGAAGTTAGACAAGTAAAAGGAAGTTTAGATGGAAAGAATAAAGAATACAGTGGGGGAAAGTATGGCTCAATAGAGCCTACTCCTACAGCTGAGATTAATTTATAAACATTTACAGTTATGAGACTCGTGTAGGGGTTTTAAATTCTATAACAGGAATAGTAACATTGCAACATGTGGAAATAAAACAAAACAACATGTTTAATAAGTGCAAACATGAATACATTTTGAGATTAAGCTGGATCAAGTAATTTGACCGAGAAGGTCTAAAGTTCAACATAGTGAGCAAGCTTTACTTAGGGCGTAAAGTCATTTAAGTGCATTTGGACAGTCATGTCATATGTAACTACTAGATGAAGATATCTTTATTATTATTATCATTTATTTGTATAGCGCGGCCAAATTCTGTAGCGCTGGGTACAATGAAAGGGGTATACAATGACAAGGATTTGTGATAAAATACAAAACATAACAAGACTAAACAAATCTAGTACAGGAGTAAGAGGGCCCTGGAGTATATGGGGAGCCAGTGTAGAGACTGGCAGAGCGGAGCAGCTGATGTAGATCGGCGACTTAGGTGGATGAGTCTAGCAAAAGCATTCATAATAGATTGGAGGGAGGAGAGACAGTGTTTTGGAAGGCCATTTAGGAGTAGATTGCAATAATCAAAGTGTGACAAAATGAGGGAATGAATAAATATTTTGTATTTTTTTGAGTAAGGAAGGGACGAATTCTGGAAATGTTGCGTAGGTGTGAATGGCAGGATTTGGTAAGCGCTTGTATATGTGGGTTAAATGTGAGTTCTGAGTCTAGTGTGACCCCAAGACAGGGGACCAGGGGTGAGGTCACCAACCATCAGAGAAATATCAGGTGTTGGATGTTTCATAGAGGGGTGAATAAGAAGCAGCTCAGTTTTGGACAGATTGAGTTAGAGGTAGTGTAAAGACATCCAAGAGGAAATTGAAGAGAGGCAGTTGGAAATCTGGTTGAGTAAAGAGGGAGAGATATCAGGAGAGGAAAGATAGGGTATCATCAGCATATAAGTGGTACTGGAATCCAAAGGAGGCTATAAGTTTTCCCAGGGAGGATGTATAGAGAGAGAAAAGCAAGGGGTCCAAGAAGAGCAATTGAGCAATTGAGTTAGCTGATTATAAACCAGTCATTACAATAATTTTGAAGCAAAAGGGAAGTAAGGAGACCGGTCGATAATTAGAAGACATGGAGGGGTCAAGCGAGGGCTTTTTTAGGATTGGTATGATTGACGTATGCTTGAATGTATCAGGAAATGTGCCAGCGGTGAGAGTTTGGTTAAAGAGATGAGTTAGGGTAGGGGTTAGTGAAGCAGAGAGAGAGGGAAGAAGTCGTGAAGGAATAGGGTCAAGTGGGCAGGTTGTGAGATGAGCCAAGGATAGGAGTACAGATACTTTTTCTTCTGTTACAGGAGGGTAGTAGCATAGAGTTTTGTTAATAGAAGGGGTGGGTAGAATTGCTGGGTTTGAGGGGTGTGAGATGCAGATATCTTTTTCTAATGGTGTCAATTTTATTTTTTTAAGTGATCAGCAATAATCTGAGAAGTGAGGTTGGTAGAAGGCGGGGGTGCAGGCAGACATAGAAGGGAGTTAAAGGTTGAGAACAGCTTTCTGGGGTTGGATGCGTGAGATGACACAAGGGAGGAAAAATAGACTTGTTTGGCCAGGTTGAGCACAGAGTTGTAGGACTTAAGGATGAATTTATAATGCTGGAAATCAGCACAGGTGCATGATTACCTCCACTGCCGTTCAGCAGCCCGTGAACATCACTGAAGCTATCTGGTCTGTTTGGTGTGCCACGGTTGCCGTCGAGTGATTGATGTACGGCAAACAGTGGAGAGTGCAGCTTTGTCAAGTGTTGATTTTAGTGCCGAATTATACTGTAAAGCAACAAGGTTTGGGCAAGAGAGGGATGAAATGTCAGAGAGCAGAGGATTCAGTTGAGTGGAAAAGTTTGAGATCCAAGTCATTTAAATTCCTGTAAGGTAGCAGTTTCTTGGGGGCTTGCAAATATGTAGCAGGTAGAGTAAAAGAGAAAGTTAGTAGATAGTGGTCAGAGAGAGGAAAAGGGAAGTTAAGGAATTTGGAAATGGCACAGAGATTATTGAAGACCAGGTCTATCGAGTTGCCTTCACAGTGGGTTGGAGATGTTGTTCACTGGGACAGGCCAAAAAATGTTGTAAGGGATAGAATTTTAGAGGCAGCAGGCATGTTAGGATTATCAACTGGTATGTTGAAGTCCCCTAAGATGAGAAAAGGGACATTACAAGAGAGAGAATGTGTAAACCAGGCTTCAAAGTGGTCCAGAAATTGTGATGCTGGGTCAGGGGGCCAATAGACAACTGCAACACAAAGAGCTAGAAGGGAGAAGAGGCGGATAGCATGAACTTCAAAATATGAGAAGGCAAGAGAGGGGGGTGAAGGAATGCAGTGAAAGGTACTTTGTGGAGACAGGATAATTCCTACTCCCCCTGCTTGTCTTTAGTGTAGTACTTACATATTCAGACGTTCACAACTTGCGTTGTAAATATTCAGGTAGAGTCCACGGAATTAGATGGTATAGTGCATTGTTTCTTCTTGGCCTGTTTGCTGGTAAATTCTGACCACAATCTTCTTTGTGGCTTAGGTTGTGGAGGTGAGGTAAGGGCTGGTGTGTTGTCTGAGTGCGGTGGGCACTCTGGGGTGGGTATATCCAGTTGTTTGCAGAAGTCATTCACACTGGCTGGATCTAGCTCTAGTCAGTTGGAATATTTTTTCTCTGTCCCTGTAACTTTGAAATCACACTACAATGTCTCTAGGAGGCTAGTTGTCATTGGGTTTAGGCCATAGAGACCGATGTGCCCTTTCCAGAGGGGGTTCCTCTATGAACTTAGAATTGGCTATAGCTAGGAATTGGAACAGGCTTTGTAAATGTTAGACATGTGCGGTTCGTTTCGGATTAATTCGTAAATTCTGTAAATTCGGAGATTCGGATCGATTCGGATTTCCGAATTAAAATACTTCCGAATCTACCGAATGAATCCGAAATAGCTGCCGTATCTCCGAATAAATCCGAATTAGCTCGGTAAAATTCGGCATTTCCCCATAGGAAACAATGGGAGTTTCGGCTGAAAAAAAACTAACACCGCAGCCCCATTGTTTCCTATGGGGAAACACTAAGTCTGCACCTAACACCCTAACATGTACCCCGAGTCTCTAAACACCCCTAATCTAACACTTATTAACCCCTAATCTGCCGCCCCCGCTATCGCTGACACCTGCATTATTTTATTAACCCCTAATTTGCCGACCGAATATCGCCGCCACCTACATTATAGCTATTAACCCCTAATCTGCTGTCCCTAACACCGCCGACCCCTACATTATAGTTATTAACCCCTAATCTGCCCCCCCCAACGTAGCCGCAATCTAACTACAAGTATTAACCCCTAATCTGCCGACCCGATATCGCCGCCGCCTACATTATAGCTATTAACCCCTAATCTGGTGTCCCTAACACTGCCGACCCCTGCATTATAGTTATTAACCCCTAATCTGCCCCCCCCCAACGTCGCCGCAATCTAACTACAAGTATTAACCCCTAATCTGCCGACCGCAAATCGCCGCAACTATAATAAATGTATTAACCCCTAAACCGCCGCACTCCCGCCTCGCAAACACTATAATACATTTTATTAACCCCTAATCTGCCCTCCCTAACATCGCCGCCACCTACCTACAATTATTAACCCCTAATCTCCCGCCCCCAACGTCGCCGGCTCGCCGCTACTATAATAAGGTTATTAACCCCTAAACCTAAGTCTAACCCTAACACTAACACCCCCAAACTTAAATATAATTTAAATAAAACGAAATAAATTTACTATAGTTAAATAAATGAATCCTATTTAAAACTAAAGACTTACCTGTAAAATAAACCCTAAGATAGCTGCAATATAACTAATAGTTACATTGTAGCTATTTTAGGATTTATATTTATTTTACAGGCAACTTTGTATTTATTTTAACTAGGTACAATAGCTATTAAATAGTTAATAACTATTTAATAACTACCTAGCTAAAATAAATACAAATTTACCTGTAAAATAAATCCTAACCTAAGTTACAATTACACCTAACACTACACTATCATTTAATTAATTAAATAAATGAATCATATTTAAAACTAAATACTTACCTGTAAAATAAACCCTAATATAGCTGCAATATAACTAATAGTTACATTGTAGCTATTTTAGGATTTATATTTATTTTACAGGCAACTTTGTATTTATTTTAACTAGGTACAATAGCTATTAAATAGTTATTGACTAATTAATAGCTACCTAGTTAAAATAATTACAAAATTACCTGTAAAATAAATCCTAACCTAAGTTACAATTAAACCTAACACTACACTATCATTAAATAAATTAACTACAAGTACCTACAATTAAATACAATTAAAAAAACTAAACTAAAGTACAAAACCCCCCCCCACTAAATTACAAAAAATAAAAAAATATTACAAGAATTTTAAACTAATTACACCTAATCTAAGCCCCCTAATAAAATAACAAAGCCCCCCAAAATAAAAAAAATGCCCTACCCTATACTAAATTACAAAAGTTAACAGCTCTATTACCTTACCAGCCCTGAACAGGGCCCTTTGCGGGGCATGCCCCAAAGAAAACAGCTCTTTTGCCTGTAAAAAAAAAACACAATCCCCCCCCCCCCACATTACAACCCACCACCCACATACCCCTACTCTAACCCAAACCCCCTTAAATAAACCTAACACTACCCCCCTGAAGATCTCCCTACCTTGAGTCGTGTTCACCCAGCCGGGCCGAAGTCTTCATCCGATGGGGCAGAAGAGGACATCCAGACCGGCAGAAGTCTTCATCCAAGCGGGGCAAGAAGAGGTCTTCCATCCATCAGAAAAGTACAAAAAAACAAACAAACACTAAATTAGCAAAAATAATAAATTATTACAATAATTTTAAACTAATTACACCTAATCTAAGCCCCCTACTAGCTATTAATATAGCTACAATATAACTAATAGTTACATTGTAGCTATTTTAGGATTTATATTTATTTTCCAGGCAACTTTGTATTTATTTTAACTAGGTACAATAGCTATTAAATAGTTAATAACTATTTAATAACTACCTAGCTAAAATAAATACAAATTTACCTGTAAAATAAACCCTAACCTAAGTTACAATTACACCTAACACTACACTGTCATTAAATTAACTAAATAAATTAATCCTATATAAAACTAAATACTTACCTGTAAAATAAACCCTAATATAGCTGCAATATAACTAATAGTTACATTGTAGCTATTTTAGCATTTATATTTATTTTACAGGCAACTTTGTATTTATTTTAACTAGGTACAATAGCTATTAAATCGATATTTACTGTTTAATAGCTACCTAGTTAAAATAATTACAAAATTACCTGTAAAATAAATCCTAACCTAAGTTACTATTAAACCTAACACTACACTATCATTAAATAAATTAACTACAAGTACCTACAATTAAATACAATGAAATAAACTAAACTAAAGTACAAAAAAACAAACACTAAATTACAAAAAATAAAAAAAATTACAAGAATTTTAAACTAATTACACCTAATCTAAGCCCCCTAATAAAATAACAAAGCCCCCCAAAATAAAAAAATGCCCTACCCTATACTAAATTACAAAAGTAATCAGCTCTATTACATTACCAGCCCTTAAAAGGGCCTTTTGCGGGGGCATGCCCCAAAGAAAACAGCTCTTTTGCCTGTAAAAAAAAACACAATACCCCCCCCCACATTACAACCCACCACCCACATACCCCTACTCTAACCCAAACCCCCCTTAAATAAACCTAACACTACCCCCCTGAAGATCTCTCTACCGTGTCTTCACCCAGCGGGCCGAAGTCTTCATCCGATCGGGCAGAAGAGGACATCCAGACCGGCAGAAGTCTTCATCCAAGCGGGGCAAGAAGAGGTCTTCCATCCATCAGAAGTCTTGATCCAGGCGGCATCTTCTCTGTTCATCCATCTGGAGCGGTGCGGCAGCATCCTGAAGACATCCCACGCAGAGCATCCTCTTCTTTCTTGATCCGACGACTAAGTGACTGTACCTTTAAGTGACGTCATCCAAGATGGCGTCCCTTGAATTCCGATTGGCTGATAGGATTCTATCAGCCAATCGGAATTAAGGTAGGAAAAATCTGATTGGCTGATTCAATCAGCCAATCAGATTCAAGTTCAATCCGATTGGCTGATCCAATCAGCCAATCAGATTGACCTCGCATTCTATTGGCTGATCGGAACAGCCAATAGAATGCGAGGTCAATCTGATTGGCTGATTCCATCAGCCAATCGGATTGAACTTGAATCTGATTGGCTGATTGAATCAGCCAATCAGATTTTTCCTACCTTAATTCCGATTGGCTGATAGAATCCTATCAGCCAATTGGAATTCAAGGGACTCCATCTTGGATGACGTCACTTAAAGGTACAGTCACTTAGTCGTCGGATCAAGAAAGAAGAGGATGCTCTGCGTGGGATGTCTTCAGGATGCTGCCGCTCCGCTCCGGATGGATGAACAGAGAAGATGCCGCCTGGATCAAGACTTCTGATGGATGGAAGACCTCTTCTTGCCCCGCTTGGATGAAGACTTCTGCCGGTCTGGATGTCCTCTTCTGCCCGATCGGATGAAGACTTCGGCCCGCTGGGTGAAGACACGGTAGAGAGATCTTCAGGGGGGTAGTGTTAGGTTTATTTAAGGGGGGTTTGGGTTAGAGTAGGGGTATGTGGGTGGTGGGTTGTAATGTGGGGGGGGGGGTATTGTGTTTTTTTTTACAGGCAAAAGAGCTGTTTTCTTTGGGGCATGCCCCCGCAAAAGGCCCTTTTAAGGGCTGGTAAGGTAATAGAGCTGATTACTTTTGTAATTTAGTATAGGGTAGGGCATTTTTTTATTTTGGGGGGCTTTGTTATTTTATTAGGGGGCTTAGATTAGGTGTAATTAGTTTAAAATTCTTGTAATTTTTTTTATTTTTTGTAATTTAGTGTTTGTTTTTTTGTACTTTAGTTTAGTTTATTTCATTGTATTTAATTGTAGGTACTTGTAGTTAATTTATTTAATGATAGTGTAGTGTTAGGTTTAATAGTAACTTAGGTTAGGATTTATTTTACAGGTAATTTTGTAATTATTTTAACTAGGTAGCTATTAAACAGTAAATATCTATTTAATAGCTATTGTACCTAGTTAAAATAAATACAAAGTTGCCTGTAAAATAAATATAAATGCTAAAATAGCTACAATGTAACTATTAGTTATATTGTAGCTATATTAGGGTTTATTTTACAGGTAAGTATTTAGTTTTATATAGGATTAATTTATTTAGTTAATTTAATGACAGTGTAGTGTTAGGTGTAATTGTAACTTAGGTTAGGGTTTATTTTACAGGTAAATTTGTATTTATTTTAGCTAGGTAGTTATTAAATAGTTATTAACTATTTAATAGCTATTGTACCTAGTTAAAATAAATACAAAGTTGCCTGTAAAATAAATATAAATCCTAAAATAGCTACAATGTAACTATTAGTTATATTGTAGCTATATTAATAGCTAGTAGGGGGTTTAGATTAGGTGTAATTAGTTTAAAATTATTGTAATATTTTATTATTTTTGGTAATTTAGTGTTTGTTTGTATTTTGGTACTTTTCTGATGGATGGAAGACCTCTTCTTGCCCCGCTTGGATGAAGACTTCTGCCGGTCTGGATGTCCTCTTCTGCCCCATCGGATGAAGACTTCGGCCCGGCTGGGTGAACACGACTCAAGGTAGGGAGATCTTCAGGGGGGTAGTGTTAGGTTTATTTAAGGGGGGTTTGGGTTAGAGTAGGGGTATGTGGGTGGTGGGTTGTAATGTGGGGGGGGGGATTGTGTTTTTTTTTTACAGGCAAAAGAGCTGTTTTCTTTGGGGCATGCCCCGCAAAGGTCCCTGTTCAGGGCTGGTAAGGTAATAGAGCTGTTAACTTTTGTAATTTAGTATAGGGTAGGGCATTTTTTTATTTTGGGGGGCTTTGTTATTTTATTAGGGGGCTTAGATTAGGTGTAATTAGTTTAAAATTCTTGTAATATTTTTTTATTTTTTGTAATTTAGTGGGGGGGTTTTTGTACTTTAGTTTAGTTTTTTTAATTGTATTTAATTGTAGGTACTTGTAGTTAATTTATTTAATGATAGTGTAGTGTTAGGTTTAATTGTAACTTAGGTTAGGATTTATTTTACAGGTAAATTTGTATTTATTTTAGCTAGGTAGTTATTAAATAGTTATTAACTATTTAATAGCTATTGTACCTAGTTAAAATAAATACAAAGTTGCCTGTAAAATAAAAATAAATCCTAAAATAGCTACAATGTAACTATTAGTTATATTGTAGCTATATTAGGGTTTATTTTACAGGTAAGTCTTTAGTTTTAAATAGGATTAATTTATTTAACTATAGTAAACTTATTTCGTTTTATTTAAATTATATTTAAGTTAGGGGGTGTTAGTGTTAGGGTTAGACTTAGGTTTAGGGGTTAATAACCTTATTATAGTAGCGGCGACGTTGGGGGCGGGAGATTAGGGGTTAATAATTGTAGGTAGGTGGCGGCGATGTTAGGGAGGGCAGATTAGGGGTTAATAAAATGTATTATAGTGTTTGCGAGGCGGGAGTGCGGCGGTTTAGGGGTTAATACATTTATTATAGTGGCGGCGATTTGCGGTCGGCAGATTAGGGGTTAATACTTGTAGTTAGATTGCGGCGACATTGGGGGGGGCAGATTAGGGGTTAATAACTATAATGCAGGGGTCGGCGGTGTTAGGGACACCAGATTAGGGGTTAATAGCTATAATGTAGGCGGCGGCGATATCGGGTCGGCAGATTAGGGGTTAATACTTGTAGTTAGATTGCGGCGACGTTGGGGGGGGGCAGATTAGGGGTTAATAACTATAATGTAGGGGTCGGCGGTGTTAGGGACAGCAGATTAGGGGTTAATAGCTATAATGTAGGCGGCGGCGATATCGGGTCGGCAGATTAGGGGTTAATACTTGTAGTTAGATTGCGGCGACGTTGGGGGGGGCAGATTAGGGGTTAATAACTATAATGTAGGGGTCGGCGGTGTTAGGGACAGCAGATTAGGGGTTAATAGCTATAATGTAGGCGGCGGCGATATCGGGTCGGCAGATTAGGGGTTAATACTTGTAGTTAGATTGCGGCGACGTTGGGGGGGCAGATTAGGGGTTAATAACTATAATGTAGGGGTCGGCGGTGTTAGGGACACCAGATTAGGGGTTAATAGCTATAATGTAGGCGGCGGCGATATCGGGTCGGCAGATTAGGGGTTAATACTTGTAGTTAGATTGCGGCGACGTTAAGGGGGGCAGATTAGGGGTTAATAACTATAATGTAGGGGTCGGCGGTGTTAGGGACAGCAGATTAGGGGTTAATAGCTATAATGTAGGCGGCGGCGATATTGGGTCGGCAGATTAGGGGTTAATACTTGTAGTTAGATTGCGGCGACGTTGGGGGGGCAGATTAGGGGTTAATAACTATAATGTAGGGGTCGACGGTGTTAGGGACAGCAGATTAGGGGTTAATAGCTATAATGTAGGTTGCGGCGATATCCGATCGGCAGATTAGGGGTTAAATAATGTTATTATAGGGTTTGCGATGTGGGGGGGGCCTCGGTTTAGTGGTTTATAGGTAGTTTATGGGTGTTAGTGACTTAGTGTACTAAAACATACCGAATTTCGGAACCGAATAGAACCGAATTCAGCCGAATCCGAATAAATCCGAAACAAATTTATTCGGATCCGAATAAATCCAAAACGAATTTATTCAAATTTTGCCGAATCCGATTCGATCCGAAACGAAAATCGAAAAGTCCGAATCGATCCGAACCGAAAACGAACCGAATTTTTTAGCCGTGCACATGTCTAATGTTCATGAATATCTTCTCCTTTCGCTGACTGAGGGATCCAGCGAATGCAGAGATTATTTCTTCTGGCCCTGTTTTCAAGGTCATCTACTTTATTTTCTAAGTCAGCGATCTGTGATTGTTGTGTTTCTATGGATTGAGACATGTTGGTCATTTCACTGACAAGTTCTTGTCTGTCATCTTCCAAAGTTTCTACACAGAAGCCAAATTCGTTTATGTCTTTTTTTAATTCTGCATATTCATTTTTAATACAGGATTTGACTTGGTTTATGACAGCTTCCATAGCTTTTAAGATTATAGGGCCATCTTCAGGCTGTAGTAGGGAGCTAGTAGGGGCTGGAGAAGCTTGGGATATCTTATGATTATCTGATGAAAATTCTTCCTCACTGTTTGATTGCTATTGGGATGTCTATAAGCTTCTTTTTATCCATGCTCTTAAAGAAGGTGTTCACTGCAGTTGCTGTATTATAGTATTTAGAAGTTCTTTTCTGATTTAGATATACCCTCAAAGAGTATGATAGTGAGAGCAGCTGCAAACTAGCTTGGGCTAGACAGAATGGAGACCAGGTTATGATTAATACACAGTATTGGCAGTATTGATAAGCTCCTGTGAGTGACAACTATAGCTCAGTGCTACAAGGGTATGTAAAATTATAAGGCAGTTCAATACATCTTATTGTGCTGGTTTTACTGGGCCTATGCTTATATACTTTATTAAGAGATGCCTGCTTACATCATAGAGTTGAAAAAGCTTTATCTGCTGTGTTGCAGTTAGTAAAGAGATGTTGTGTGTCAGTGTTCATGAGTTTGGCATGGTATCCATGCTTCCTTACCCCTGAGATGGCGGAGCAAAGTAAAGTGTGTCACTCCTCGGCCGATCAAGACATCCGTTCTGGAGCAGCTAAGGTATATCTGTGTGGTGGCTGGAGCCCAGCAATATACACTTAAATGCTGTCTGTTTTAGGTTTGGTGGTGCGATCCATAGCACCGCAATGTTGTGATGGGCAAGTTTGGCACGAAGGGCCAGTTTCGTTTTGCGGTCTACGCCGCAGCTGTATTATCCATCTCAAGCCTCCATTCGGAGTCAAAATTTTTTGCCCCCCAAGCTAATTGTCACCTCGGTGAAGAGTAGGTGCACTCGCTGGGTGCATAATTGGTGCTGGATTGACCTGGGAGTAGGATCTGTCTGTGCCTTTTCAGGAGTTCTAGTGTGGTGGGGCCCTCTTGGACGCCTGAACGCTCCGCCCCCCTTAATAAAGTTTTTAACTATGTATTTACTGTAAATATTTGACATTGCAATGTTCTTCACATAGCAGAATATGTTCTAAGTTTTTATAAATAGATATTCCTATATATACATATGGGGGGCTCATGGGAGTCTTTATTACAGTTTGTTGAAGATATGAATACCTCAATGGTGGGCATTAGATTCACACTTTCATATTCTACACAACAGGTTAATTTTTTGGATACCACAGTGTATAAGCATGGTAGTAAACTAAGCACTGATCTTTATACTAAACCTACGGATAGAAATACTTTGAGATATGAAAGCTTCCATACTGAGACTGTATTTAAATCTATACCTAGGAGTCAGCTACTTCGCACAAGGAGAATAGTTAAGGATCAGGGTATATTGCCAGAAAGACTAAAATCTATGGGCAATAAATTTATTCAAAGAGGCTATCCAAGGGAAACTATTAATAAGAGCATCCAGGAATTGGATGAAAGACAAAACCAAAAAAAAAGTATAACAGAGAGGTTCAAATAGATTGGTTTTCTCTATGGTATATAGCAATAAGAGCAATGCTGTCTTTAAAATAGTGAGGAAATACTGGCACTTATTATCGAAATATAATCCAGAGGTTGATTCTTTTAAATTGCCCCCTATGCCATCGTACAGAAGGGTAAAAAATCTTAGGGACAATATTATCAAAGCAGATGTAGGCACAATTAAATCCCCGGGTATTAATTACTTGACCACACCAAATAAGGGTTGTTATCCTTGTCTTCATTGCGCCCAGTGCAATTCAATTATAAAAGGAAAATTTTTGGCACAAAATGACAAAAGGAAACAATATACCATTAATGGACTGTATACATGCCAGACCAACTATGTAATTTACTTACTCAAATGCCCATGTGGTCTTTGCTATATTGGCGAGACCACTTAGGCCGCAAGGGATAGATTTAGCCAACATAAAGCTTCTATTAAATCAAAGGATCTATCACTTCCTGTATCTGCACATTTCACACATATGGGACACACAGTCAGCCAACTTTGTTTCCAAGTAATTGACCATATCCCCAACCACAGAAGAGGGGGCAATAGGGAACTAAAATTGAAACAAAAAGAGGTATGGTGGATTAAGCGTCTAAATACATTAAATCCCCATGGTCTAAATAGGGATTATGATTTGTATTTGTTTTTATAATTTTATAACATGGTATATATTCTGGCACCACTAGAGGTCACTATTATATTGTAGTTTGTAAAACCTGGATAGGTATGGGTTAAACCAATTAGCAATGAAAACTGAAACCTGATTGGCCCAGATACTCTTTTTAAATGTTTGTTTGATTGTCTTTTAACTATGCATGATTAAGGACCATGTAGGTCCGAAACGTTGCTTTTATGGTTGCTATATCCTAATAAAGAACATTTTTCACCTTTTAAAGAAGAATTTTGTACTGTGGTGCTGTCACATTTTTTCTATATGGACTGTGTACATTGGAGTTTTGCTGATACTCCTTGGTGACAAGCACACAGGTTGAAAATTTAGCATAATTTATGGTGCTGGACTCCAACTACTTACTTTTATATATATATATATATATATATATATATATATATAATACTAGTAGGGAAGGAGGGCACTCACAGGACTTCATACATAAAGTAATCTTTTATTGTAGTTCTTAACAAAAGTGCATTGTCAACGTTTCGGCCTTTCCTTAGGCCTTCTTCAAGACAAGTTTCATATTCCAAACTCGTGCGGAACACAGCGTCCGCGTTATACTCCTAGAACGACTGAGTCATTAATCTGTATATATTTATTCCCATATATAATCATCTATATATATATATATATATATATATAGGTATAGATATATATTTTACCAAAAAACATCATATATATATATATATATATATATATTTATGAATAAATAGAGCATATTCTCCTATGTAAAGAACATTGGAATATTAAATATTCATATTTTCATGTCGGGTTAACGCAATTGAGAATATGTGATCAGGTTTTCCGGAGAGTTGGGTGTGAACGATATTCTAACTTTTTGCGCTTGTCGAGTTAGCATGAGAGTGTAAACTGTTTACTTTCAACTCGTAATATGAGTACAGCCCGACAAGCACAAAAAGCTTCTAACACAATTAATGCTCAAGCAAATGTGTTAATTTGGGCTCCACTCATAATCTGGCCTATAATCATTGACCACCTGTTATTTGCTGTGTGTTACCGTTCTTTATTATTTATGTTATTATATGAGGTGAAGCAGCTGAACACTCCCAGATCCATATACTGCTTACTAATAAGCTTTACATGCTGGTGTCTTCTATTCATACATTCCTATTTTAGTCGTCACAAGTAACTTACGCCAGTATTATGTCCTCAGAAAGTGTCAATAAAGAGTAGTTTTATGCAAATTAGGTTAACGCGTAAAAACTAACCTGGAATTCAGATAAAAATGCAACACGTAATTAAGCTATTCAAATTCATATATAAACCCACGCACAGCCACCATTTTCTTCAGTGTGTTTGGATTGCTCGTTGAGCTACAACACACTACACTGGAGTGGAGGATTAGTGAGAGTAGAGAGAGAGGCACAAACAGAAGAGTTAGTTAGGTTGCATTGTTGTTGAGTAAGCTTGTACACTTACACATATTCTTACATATTGCACACATTGTATACATACATATACAAATACACCACACTTTTTTTCTAACACCTCACATATTTTATTTTTACAGTGTGATAGGCTGAGTGTTTGGTTGTGATTGTGTGTGATTGAACTGAGTGTGAGTGTGTGTAGTGTGATTTAGTGTGAGGATGGCATGGAGAGGTAGGGAGGAGGGGAGAGGAGTGGCAGGCAGAGGAGTTGCAGGGAGAGGAGTATAGAAGAGGACAGGAGGAGCAGTGGGCCCCCCATCAGGGAGTAAGCGGAGTGGGGAGAGGGAGAGCCGGAAGGGATGATTGGAGGGGAGATGCCCGAGAGCCACAGAGAGCAGGCACATCTAGGAGAAGGAAAGAGGGTGCACATGCAGACAGAAGGGGTAGTAGGGAGAGGATAGGGAGGAACCCACACTGTCAGGGACATCACAGGGAGAAAGCAAAGTGGCCATGGAGGATAAGAGGCTAAGATGTCCCAACTTCTCATTTGCGGAAAATGTTGACCTTGTCCAGGCCATCATGGACAATTACAGTGCCCTCTTTGGGCAGGAGAAGGGCAAAGGCAGTGCCAAAAGGAGAAAAACTGCATGGTTGGTGTCAGAGGATGCTGTCAACAGTGTGGTCCCACAGAAGAGGACTGTTGAGGGCCTGAAAAAATGGTGGAATGACTGCAAGAGGTGGGTCAAAGAAACGATGGGGCAGGAAGCTATCCACCAGAAGGGAACAGGTGGTGTTCCAGCCCTGGATATTGAGTATAACACCTGGCAGGAGATGATACGCAGGTCCCTGAGTATCACAGCAGTCCATGGACTTCCAGAGGCTTGTGATTCACGGGCTGCAACCACAGCACATCATGCTGGTGAGTAACATCCCACACACCAGTATTATATGTATTTGAGATATAACATCCTTTAATATCACACATTCATGTACAGGATGAGGAGCATGGTATTTGGCGTACTAACAAAAACATCTACAATTATACTTGACATTACTGTTACTTAACACAATGCAATTCTTAATATGAGGTGGAATAGTGCAATACTAACATGTCTCAGAGTAACACAGGCCACAAGCCACATGTAGAGTTTTCATTAAATGGACACTATAGCCATCACAATACTTTTAGCTCAATAAAGCAGGTTCTATGCCTAGATCAAGCTAAAGTAAATTGTGTGACCATAGTGTCACTTAAAGAACACATTATGTCATCATTCACATGTACACATAACTATTGTATAAAACACATCCCTGTATACTGCTCATATTCAAATCAATCAGAGAACAACTCACAATATGCACATGCATGTTATAGAGTTTGACATGAGAATCAGTATAGGCCCTAGCATGTATCAATGTACATTGCATGCCCACATGGACATATATCTGACTGTACTAATCCCTCTCATCCTTTGACTCCTCCACAGAACCTCCTGTCACGAGGATACAAACATCCATGCCACCACCACCCTTCAGGCATCCGCAAGAACAGTATATTCCCAGGCATGAGCATGGTTGGATGGCTTCAGTTGAGGACCCAGGAGTGATGCCACCGCCATTGCCATATGACCCCTGGCAAGATTCCTGGCTAGAGGAATATCCTTCCTTTGGCTTTGAGGGGGAGCCAAGCCAGCCACAAAGGGTCCATGTATTTACCCCCCCACAACACAATCTCATGTCAGTCATGGATATTACCCACAGACTATATCACAAGATGTGCCGATTGGAGAGGCTGAGTGGTCACACACTGGTCATCATTGGGACTATCAATCAACCATGAGAGCTCCACCATCCTCATCCATGGGACGAGCTCCACCATCTTCATCCATGGGACAAGCTCCACCATCCTCATCCATGGGACGAGCTCCAGCATCTGTAGATGGAAATATAGAAGAAACTACAGCTGCCCCACAAGCACCAGCAGATGAAGCTGAACCTGCCCCACAAGCACCAGCAGATGAAGCTGAACCTGCCCCACAAGCACCAGCAGATGCAGGTGACCCTGCCCCACAAGCACCAGCAGATGCAGGTGACCCTGCCCCACAAACACCAGCAGATGCAGGTGACCCTGCCCCACAAGCACCAGCAGATGCAGGTGACCCTGCCCCACAAGCACCAGCAGATTCAGGTGACCCTGCCCCACAAGCACCAGCAGATGCAGCTGAATCTGCCCCACAAGCACCAGCAGATGCAGGTGACCCTGCCCCACAAGCAGATGCAGTTTAACCTGCCCACAAGCACCAGCAGATGCAGCTGAACCTGCCCCACAAGCAACTGGAAGCCCTGTTGCTCAAGAGCCTGTGGATGCATTGTATTCTCCTCTGGGTGAGGAATACATTTCACTCCAGAGGAGGCTTACAAAGAGGCCAAGAGGGGTTCTTCAGGAACCAAGAAAGGTTCATCAACCAAGAGAGGATACAACAACGTAGCTTAGAGCTGCAGAGGGACATGGCAGCATCGTTAAGTGCAAGTGTTCAGAACCAGTCACAGATTATGCAAATTCTGTCTGGTATGTAGATGCAGATGGACAATAGATGGAGAGAACAAAAATCAACTCTTGGGTGTGTTGGTTGAGCACTTTACACACCAGCAGGACACTGCCTCCAGCCTATAATCTGTGTCCAGCACACCAGCAGAAACACCAGAATCTTCTAAAACCAGGAAATCCACTACAGGCACCTCAGCTCCCTCATCCAAGAAGCCAAAAAATAAATAAATATTCTTATAGTTCACCATAAACCTTGTCCTCTGTTATTTACCATGTAATTGTCATACACATCCATGTGAGGTGTGTTTTATTACACTAATATTGTTAAAACGTATAATATGACCTGTGTGGAAATGGCAATAAAAATAGGTAATATTATCATGTTTATGACATATTCTTGTACTATAACTCACATCCACAATAGTTGTTTATGAAGGGTACATATAGTAATATTCACTTCTAAGATGTAAATCAATGTATCTCACATCCAATATAAATTGACACATGGGTATATATAATACTGATGTTACTGATAGGGTGTGCATTATCAGGTGTTTTTTAAGACTGCAGGTGAGAGGTTGTGTTGTTTGTGATTGGTTTGACACAATTGCAAAGAGGCGGCCTTCAAGGTCTTAGAAATTATCATATGAACCATCCTAGGTTTAGCTTTCAACTAAGAATACCAAGAGAACAAAGCAAAATTGGTGTTAGAATTAAATTGGAAAGTTGTTTGAAATGACATGCCCTATTTGAAACAAGAAGGTTTTCTTTGGACTTGAACTGTCCCTTTATAAATTTTGGCATCAATGCCAAGCTGTGTTAACAGTAGAATAAATTACTCTCCCAGTGGGTTCTAAAGCCCTTACGCTGTATATTGGATACCAAATTGTGCGGCTGTTCTATGTTAGTCTATGGGAGAAAATAATACGGCCGACGGGTAAAATATACGCACGTAACTTGTATGCTTCGCCGTATATGTAATACCAAAACCGCGTAAAAGCCGGCATCGCCGGCTTTTGTGGGCAACACCACATATGTAAAGGGGCACCAAGGAAAGCAAGAAATAACCAGATAGACATAAAGGGCAGTAAGGTAGAGATGGAAATTCTATTTTTAAACAGCTGTATTATTATACAATTTTTATCACAATACGTGTTTTGTTTCCCAAGTTTTCTTAAAGAGACGTGAAACTTACTTTTTTTTTTCATGATTCAGTTAGAGAATAGAATTTTAAACAACTTTCCATATTACCTCTATTATCTAATTTCCTTATTTCTCTTGGTATCCTTTGTTGAAGAAACAGCAGTGCAATACTGGGAGCTAGCTGACATGAGTCATATCTGTGCAGCAACTTATCAGCAGCTCCTGAGCCTACCTATAGGTATCTTTTTCAACTAAGGATACCAAGAAAACAAATTAAATAATTGAATAAAATTGGAAAGTTGGGGGGGCAGAGCCAACTGCCAAAGCGGCTGGACGTGTGCTGAGAGAGCTCCTGGCTTATAGTCCTAATATATGAGAAAAACTACCTAATATAAGCCTGGAACCTGTATAATAGTGCCCATGATCCCTAATCTGTTCCTAAACATTCCTAAAGGAGCGAAGAAAACTCCCTAAATTTGCGCAAATAGATTAAGCTCCTAGATGAAGCCATGTGGTGAATGTCGCCGCTTACAGAACTCAAGATTCGCATGCTGTTCACAAGTCTAAACCTGCATTTAACAGTTTGCCCTGGATAACTGAGTGAAAAGGCAGGTCGACGTAAGACATATTCTTAGCCGTAAAGCTGATTGTGAGTGTGTACAAGGGGGGCAAGATGGATGATTTCCAAGCAGGAGTAGAGACCTTGTTAATGGACTTTGTGATGGATATACGTGACGAGCTGAATAGCTTGATGCAGCACACTGAAGCTAGGGGGATATATGAGGAGATGAGATCTGCAGATGTGCAATGTCTACTAGCGAGACCGAAATTTCAACCATGCAGCACTATATCGTTGGATAAAACCAGAGCTGACATGGGACTCCCACCTGAGTCATGCGGTAGAGGAGATCCTGCTTCCCTGCAGTCGGTAGCCGCTCCGGAGGGTGCAGCTGACCAGTCTGAGTGCGGCGCTGATAGTGGGGTGCGGGGCCTCCTAGAAGAAAGCCCTACTACTCCAATCCACAGAGGTGATGTTCAGCCAGGAGGGTGTACAGTCCGGTCTCAACAGTGGGATATGGAAAAGACCGCTTCCACTGCCTCAGCCCTCTTTCCATCTACACAGTGTAACGCTTCTGCTAACACAATCCAGAAGGTACCTATTGTGAATCAGTTCCTCAAACCCAGAGACTTTCATCTATGTGCTGGGTCTGAACTTGAGCTCACAGGGTACGGCTTAGCCTGGCGGTCTGGGGTAGGCTGATGGTGACTATCAGACAGTGCCTCGTGTTGCAGTCCTGTGGGTTACTGCAGCTAGGAAATATATTTGTGTATGTTTGTCAACGATACTTATAATACGGTTCAGTTCATATTTTATATTGTATGTTGTTTTTTACACACATATGTCCAAAGTTCTAGTTCTGTAGAAATGTATGGTCTACGCATTGCCAGAGAAAGTGTACTGGGTATAATTTTAGTCTTTATTAGTTTATTATTAAGGTCTCAACCGATTTCAGTGCACACTGTTATAATAACCCTAAGCCATAAGTTGTCACAATCTCTTCGATATATATAATCCTCAAGACCTTATTCTGTCTATATTGGCCATATTCTTCTATTATAGCCAAGGGAGCTGCACATTTTGCTCTAGGCCCTGGGGTATAGGGCCCATGCTCCTGGGTCAGTGCTAAAATGTTGAATATTCATACACAGCTCCTTTTACTGAGGATTGCTCTGTATACACATTGATATTTAAATATCTGTACATATATTTTGTAGGCTAATTCCTTCACATTCCTTATCCATTGAGGCTCTCTGATATTGGCGAAACCTTTGCACTGAATTATAGCTACCCAGCTTATATTTCAAATCTACAATGCCCAAAATATAGAAGTTAGATGGAGACTTGTTCTTCCCCTACTCTAGATCATCAGATGTATCTTTCTAGGCTCTGTGTTTTTTTTAATCCTTTCCATGTTCTATAGCACTGTACTATTATGTCTCACATATGCATTGAGGGACCTATGCATCACCCTATGCCATGCTTGTGTCCTCCGGGTAAGAACGCATGTTATTTTGCTCTGATATTAGTCTGAATGTTATACTCAGCTGTAGTGCAATGTGATTCTCTCCCTATTTAATTTAAGAGGGCTTATTTTTATTGACCTCTGTTACATTGGTTTGATGTGCTTTTACTGCTCAGTGATTCCCTTAGCTCTGTAAGTCCTTTTAGGCATTCGAAGGCTCAAGGCCCTAGCATAATATACTTATAATGTGATTAATATCAGACCTTATATTCCTGCCTCCATGAGCTCAGAGCTATTAGATAAGAAGAAAAATGTAGTTCTCTTTGAGGGAAGAACTTTTTTAGCAGCAGGAATCCACCTTTAGGCGTTCCTATCACACTACACATAAATACTCAGAGCTATTAGAACTATGGCTCCACCCCCCTCAGGTTTAGTTTACTGAGTAAACAATGGAACGTAGATTCCGCAGAACTTATCCCTATTAACGATTACATATTTGTTGTAATATAGCAGCCATTGATATTCCTACCCTTAATTATTCTCTATGTCACAATTTATTTAGATAGTCCTATTCCCCAGATTTTATATTTCTTATATTCTTGACCCAAAGTGATATTCTACTGGTTTGGGAAATACTATGTCATGGATATAAATATGGTCAGAAATCAAATGTATAGGATGTTTGTTTTCAGTCACATGTGTATATCTTTGAAAATGTTTTTTTCCTTTGTAGGCTGAATGTGAATTACGGACTTTATCTGACATTAATACCATTGTGTAGATTTATGCCTATGTCCAATGCCCATATCCTTTTGACAAGATTGTGTATGTTTATAAGTTGTATGACTTTAATAAAAAATAAAAATATATAAAAAAAAATTAAAAAAAATTGGAAAGTTGTTTAAAATTGCATGTTCTATCTGAATCATCTAAGAAACAAAATTGGGTTTCATGTCCTTTTAAATGTAAAATTTGGGGGGGGGGGCGGAGCTGACTGCCAAAGAGAACAGATGCATAGTGAAGGAGCTCCGGGCTTAAATATAACTTCTAGGGGGTTTTATACTTGAACCCTTGGAATATTTGTGAGTTATTTCTTAAACCCCTAATCGTGGACCTATACTGTAAGATCTGATAGCCCGGCAGCTTCCTTTATACCCATTATCAGAAAGGCAGTCTTCATCAACCATGAGGCATCTGTAACCGGCATTGAGGGCACCATTTCTACAGAAGGATTGTTTGGAAGAAATTTACGCCTGATAATGTTGATAACAGAGGCATTAGAGGAAGAGTTATGCGACCTGCTGAGGAGTCATCTGTCTGGGCTTTGGACATTCATCGCACAGAGTTTTGAGAGATTAACTATACGGCCTGCTCCCCAAGATGGCGCCAAACTGCCGCTGGACTTAATTAGTCCTACTGAACCAACACCCCCTGACTATGAGGACAAAGCTGGAGACGTTGGTGGGGAGAAAATAGCTCAGGTGGTGTGCCAACCCAGACCTCACTTCAGCCAGAATGTGATTTTGGATCACTTCCACCGATCACTACGATTTACGGGCTCTCCAGCAGCACTGAGGGATTACTAGAGCAGATCTGGGAGATTTATTAGAGAAAGAGGACAGAGATGCTGGTACTTATATATGCCCTACAGAATCAACAGTGCCCAAACCCCAGGATCTAGCTCTCGCTAATGATGAACAGTGCCGCAGTGCAAACCAAATGGGAGGCGTCTCTTCAGCTGATAGAGATCAACAGGAGATGTTTTTGGAATTATCGCAGCTCAATGAGACTGAAGCAACGAGGTGGCCGAATTACTTTTATGTTTGCTGTTTTGATGTTCTCTGGCACCCAGTGATAGCTGGTCTGGAGCTTTGGGACCTTAGGGGACGCAAAAAAATGGGAGTGGGCTGATCATGTTTACTGAATGAGTAGATGCAGACAGTCGCCTATCTGTGAGGCTACCTTGATGTAAGCTCAACACTTTTAAGCCCTTTACTAGTACTTTAGCCACATTGTACTTTGATCTGCTCCTTTTCTTTTAAGGCTCTTAAACCTCTTGTGAAGACTGTCTGTCCAGGTATACAAGAATTCACAGAGTCTCCATATTCCTGTAACTCTATCTCAAGGCTATACATTTTGTTTATTGTCTAATAGTTAATAGACCTTGTCGCCTGCTTGTGTTTTTACTGTTGGGGCTTATTTATTGTATTTCCCTTTATGTTTGCTTCCTTTACTTCTAACTTACCTATGGAACATACAATTATAAGCCTGTCATTGTTCTTCATATTAGCTAGGAAACAAGTTATAGTTCGACTATAATATTTTGCAGTCACAATTTTTATTTTTTATAAGGTTGTCCTCCTGTAATCTGGGCCTCCTGTAATCAGGGCAAAGTAGATAATGGGGAGCAGACTCTAGATATGTTAAAAAACCCTTATCCATCCTGTTTATCCGAACCAAATGCAATCCGCTGAACATTGATAGCTACACTACCCCCAGTGTTTTATATGGGTGATCATATATGTTTATAGGTCCAGACCGCAACAAGTTTATACAATCCTATTTCTAAGCAGGCATTTTTATGCTGCTATGTGCTTGTACTCCTATATACATAATTCCCTGTTACAGAATTAGTTGGCTTATAAGGCTTTACAATTTACCTAGAGGTGGAAAAGGATTACTGCTAACCCACTATCATTAACTTCTTGAGATATATGCTGTAATTACTTAACCTATGCTTCACCATTACCTGAGGACTTTCTCTAGTTTAAATATAAAGGTTCTCTAGATATCCATACTGCTTAACCCAACCTACTAAAGTAGACAGTCTACAATATACTGATATTTTTAAATGAAATTTATATTGATGTAAATTGCTGAAGCTTATTTGCTGCCTGGTAAGAGGGGTGACATGCTGCATATACTATTTAGGCCTAAACATATGGTTTGCCTTGCTGTGAGGCATAGGGCCCGTGCCCACAGAATAGGGGAACCAAACATGATATAGAGGACAACCTTCTTAGCAGAATTACATAATTGAGTCCTAGACTTATGCTGCACTTCTAGTTTAGAGGTAGTTAAAGTATGGTACCCAGTAACATATTAGGCTACAACTTAAGCGTTCAAGCTATTATTAAGAGTGTGTAGTATGCTATGTTTTCCTTCATCCCCCTATGCTTTTGGAATTTCAAATGCTTCTCTAATGTAACTACTCAGCCAGAGGTATGCTGGGATACGAGAAAATGACCATATTGATCTACAAGAGGTTAGTGTAACTCCCTACTCCTTACGCAGAACTAATTTAAATAATATATTAGCCATCTACTTCATGTTATATAACAAAGTAGCTTATGACAATTTAGGTGAGAGTGTTGTCATATATGCTTACATTCTGCAGCTATATACGTTACTCAGGGTGCCCCTTATTTTTGAGAATGTATATAGATTTGATAGTTTTTATTATGGGGACGAGATTATCCATAAACACAAGTGACCAGTCTTAGTCATAGCAGGGACAGATGACTGTTTAAGTAAGACCAAACTCAGCTTTGTATGCTCAGCACCTAAGAGTTTACATCTCTAGCCTCCCTTGGGAGTAAAATTGAGAATAGCAAAACGTGCGCTTCTTTTATGTCATATATGTGTTTTTATGATACTAAAAACTTACCTTGTGTCTGTTTAAACTATATCCGAAGGAGTGTATTTAAGGTGCCCTTTGGCTATAAGAGACTATACCTACAGTCAAATAACAATTCTTATGATATCGACACCGGCTTACCTTATTTTAAGCATACTAGTCATCTCTCTTATTATATTGAAAACACTCCCTAGGTTGGTCACTTCTTGGATTGAACTTGGAGTGAATTATTTCGAAATACTACTAGGTTTCTCTCCTCTAAGCTTAGGTACAGAGCATACCCACTAGTTCATTAATGCCTCACTTAATTTATGTTGCAACCTAATAATATATATCTTCCTATTTTATGCATTGTATCCTAAGTTATGATATTTATAGTTATGGGAGCCCTTATAGTACATATTCGCCAATTCCCCCCCCCCCCCCATACCTTATTTGTTAAGCACAGGAAACTGTATCCTTGGAAATACTATTTTATTTGTTTCCCTATCCCCCCTAGCATTCCCCTCAGTCAAATTAATAATCAGGGGTCCATGAGAGACCCTAGCTTACTATTCGGGGACAAAACTTTATTAGCTGCCTAATTATATGTGACCATATCTATAAGTAAAAAATAAAAAAAAATGAGGTGCCACATATCTGGCTTCTCTTTCCACATGAACCTATATATTTCAAGATAATCCTTCTCCCTGGTATTTTATATTACTCTATGGTTGTCAAACACCTAATATGCATTAGATGCGTGTGAGTGTCATTGGCAATCTTAAAGTTATAGTGTGTGTAACAGCAAGGGCAACAACTAAAAGACCTTAGTGACAGTTGCCCTGCTGTCATAATATAGCCACCAAAACAGTATTCAGACAACACACCAGTGTTACTGAGAAACAAGTAAATGGCAATACACCGCTTCTGAGTAATTGTTATAGTAGCCGAGTTGTGTAAATCAAAGATAGAACTGAGGTGGATAACGGTAGTACACTGACAAACCTTGTCACGCCAACCTTCCAACTCTCACAACTTTCCCAGTAACCACATACCCTGACGACCAATTTGAGGTTCAAGCTATTTTGGACTCCCGACGTTGACATAACACCCTCGAATATTTGGTGCATTGGAAAGGGTACGATCATGCTGATGAGTCCTGGGAACCAGCTTCAAATCTGAATGCTCCGAGATTAATCTCTATCTTCCATAGACGAAACCCTGACAATGGTAGTGTTTATAGGATGTTCTATATTACAATATTTATGTTACTATGTATGTAATATTTACACATTTTTGGTATATGATAAGCTGGAGAAATGCCATATATTGACTGTATGTTGTTTCATCTCAATAAAAATTATTTAAAAAAAAAAATGTAAAATTTAAAAGGGGTCAGAGTTGCTGTACTTGCCACCTAAACCAAAAGTTGCCAGTCTTTCCCTGCTCAAAAGGTTTGAAAGAAAACACAGCACTTTTTTTTTAATGGTGGCAGATACGGTGCAGCGCCTGTGCTACCTTCTGAGCGCAGGAACTGCAGGAGGTTGAGTAGAGAGCTACTTCAGAGCGTGGGATTGCTAAGAGCTTTGCTGCACTGTAAAACTGTCAGAGACAATGGAAGCATTTTCTGTCAAAGGAACAGAAATAGATTGGGCCTTCAAAGGCTTTACTCTTAATGCACATTGTTATGATGAGGGGCTACATGTGGGTAAGAAATCATAAAGTTCATTCCTAACTGCCCATCATGCTATTCATTATTCTAGTTATAATTAATGACTGATTAATTAACCCCTTCGCTACCTGGACTTTCAGAGAAGAACTTGCCCAAATTACCAGAGCATATTTATAATTTTTGCAATCGCTCCATTTAAACAGAAATAGACCCTGTTGTTTTTTTTTTGTTTTTTTTTTTTTTTACCTGCCATAACTATATATATATTTTTAAGTAGACAATCCAAGGTATTGATCTAGGCCCATTTTGGTATATTTCATGCCACCATTTTACCGCCAAATGCAATCAAATAATAAAAAAAAATCTTTAACTTTTTCACAAACTTTGGGTTTCTCTCTGAAATTATTTACATAATGCTTGTGCAATCATGACACAAATTGTAAAAGCTTCTCTGGTATGACCTTTGTTCAGAAATAGCAGACATTTTTTGGTAATTAAAATGCTGCTAATTCCAGCTGCGCACCACACTTCTAACATTCCCGGTAGTGAAGGGGTTAATCAGGTAGCTTGTAAAGTTAATTTTAATCCCCCATCCCCTGATTCCTACCTGATCCATCCCAAACAGCTCTCTTTCTTCCCTCAACCCCTACTGGTCACTGCCATCTTAGGGACTGGCAGATAGTCTGCCAGTATGCAGTTTAGTTTTTTTTTTTTTTTTTTTTTTAAACTATTATTTTTTTAATATGGTTTTTTTTTCTGCAGTATTGTGATCCTCCTCAACCCTCCCACCTACCTGACCCCCCAATCAGCTCTCTAACCCTCCTCCTCCCATTACTTGCGGTCATCGTTAGTACTGGCAGTTGTCTGCCAGTACCTATAAAATACACTTTTCATTTTTTTTATATATATTTTCTGTAGTGTAGAGGTCAACAACCTTGGGGGCTCCAGCAATCGTTAGTTAGGGACCCCCCCACTCCCCCTTTTTTCTATAATGTAGCTCACTATGTCTGTAATAAATGATTATTACCGTCTGTAACGATCTGGCATCTGCCTTCATATTGAACCAGAGTGGTTCCATATGCGGGCAAATGCCTGCAGCTCAGACATATATATATATATATATACGTTATGTGGTACAATAAGCAAAGTACTGCACAACATATATATACGTTGCATTGTATTAAGGGTTAAAAGGGCATGAAACCCATCTTTTTTTTTTTTTTAAATTGTTTATTTATATCCAGCAGAGAATACTTTGAAACTCATATACAGTTCTTGCGCCTCGCAGGGCCAATTGTTTCATGTTATACATCTATGTAACATAGAAAAAAAAAAAAGAAAACAAAATTAAAAGAAAATCCGGCCCATTTAAGGCAATATGAATATATTACAGCATAAGAAAAAAAACGAAGAGTTATAAATGAAAAAGTATCCATAACTGCAGCTCTGCTGGAGTTTTCCATTTTTACACATTTACCTATATATCTCAATACTCTGACTGTTCTAATGAAAACATTACCTGCGGGGGGGAAAATAATAAAAAAAAAAAAAAAGACCAGTTTAGAAAGAGAAATATGTAAAAACAAAAAGACAGAAGGATAAATTAAACAGGTAAGTCACCATATTCCCAACAATACTAATTCAGTATTTCTGAATGGGTATATTAAG
Organism: Bombina bombina; assembly: GCF_027579735.1. Taxonomy (NCBI): domain Eukaryota; kingdom Metazoa; phylum Chordata; class Amphibia; order Anura; family Bombinatoridae; genus Bombina; species Bombina bombina. The sequence continues at coordinate 786,161,763 of NC_069500.1, forward strand.
TATTCAATTTCCGAGGAGGGGAGAATTTTTATAAATAGAGACCACTTTGAAAAGAACTTCTTAACATTTACTTCACTTTGCAAGTCAGTATCGACTTGCTCAATCAAACATTGTTTCTTTAAACAGTTTTTGATTTCGTTTATGCTCGGAACGGCTCCCGTCTTCCACTTCTTTAAAATTAGATATCTACCTGCTAATATAATCAGATTGACAATTTTCATATTGCTAGGGGAAACTTCCTCATTATGAGCTAAGAGGACCACCTTTGACGGTGAGAGAAAAAAAGGAGGGAGACTCAACATATTAACCATCCAGTATTGAACCTTCATCCAGAAATTTCTTATTTTCAGGCACTCCCAAAACATGTGAGAGAAAAAAAGGAGGGAGACTCAACATATTAACCATCCAGTATTGAACCTTCATCCAGAAATTTCTTATTTTCAGGCACTCCCAAAACATGTGTATCAAGTTAGCTAGAGGCAGAGAACATTTAGGGCATATTTTAAAGCTAGAGTTCGCACACTGTGACCCCTTTTTCGGTGTAAAGTATGACATGTGAAGGAGCCTAACCTGTGCCTCCCTCCATGTTGCCGAGAGAGTTGCCCTAGCGACCGCTTGAACTGATGAGGTAATTACAGCGGTGTCAAGAGTTTCCATTCTTAACATCTCAGCCCATTTCTCTCTGATTTTTTCAATTATATCTGTTAAAAAATACCCTTTTAACCTCAAGGGGAAGGTGGGAAAGAACTCGAGATGACAATCTCAGACCTTACTCCAGATAGACCTATGTACTGGATAAGGTAGTGCCTAATGCCGATTATAATGTATTAAAAAAGGAGAGAAATGAGAACAGAGGCATTAATATGGCACACTTGGGGGATTGACATCTCATAACAAATTGAGTAGGTGATTGAGTGTTGAGGGACTATGAAATTAGTTTAAAACTTAACGTTTATTATTTATTATTCATTAGATAAAAAATATATATATAGTTGTACACAGTGGTGTGGACCATGCCACTATATGTTAAAAATCCATTCACATACATATAAAAGAAAACGAAAATTAAATTAACTAAAGATTAAAGAAAAAATTAAAGAAAGAAATAATTTATATACAAGCACTGCTAACTCTCTGTATTAGGAGTAACCTCCTATAAGTTGCACAATTAAATAGGTAGTATCTGGGTGAGGTTATCGTCCTAACTGGTTACTCTGTTTCTATGTGGTCCGCAGCATGCTTAGGTGGAGGTATTAGGAAGAAGTACTATTATCGATACTGCTTATGTGCCTTAAATCAATTAAACTGGAAATACTTCTAACACTCTCCCATTCCCAAAGCAAGCTAATTATAACCCGTTAAAGGTGCCCTAAAAGAGGGCCAACAATTATACCAAAGGACGATATTCAGAGGTAAATTTTCTAATAACCTAAACCCATTTTTTTAAACACTATATTCTATAACAAGACAGAGAGCGCAGTGCAAACGGCCTAACGCGCGTTTCGCATACACTTTATCAAAGGCTGACCCGATCACCTCCCGGGATTTCCTTATGTAGGTCATTAGACCAATCCTGATCTGTTATTTAGACTGACGCGTCTAATCGTCCAATCGCGAATGGTCTTCAGCGATTGGTTCAAAAACAGAGGGTGTGTGCCGTTACACCAATAGTGTGCGGTTGGAAACATATGAGGGCGTGATTACGCTCCTTGTCATTTCGCTCCATCCCAGACTCCACTGGAAACGGCATATAAGTATTGAGAAGGGATAGTAAACAAAAACCCGTATTCATCATGACAACATATCAGTATATAAACGCTATAATCATTCAAACTCCTCAGGTTAAAGTACGTAATGCTGTGCCACAGAATAATTCAGAGTTCCATACTCCCAGATTTCTGGTTAGTTGTATTACAATTTTCCCATTATTAAACCTAAAGATTTTAAGTAATTACCAATACTGAGTGTTTAAATGCATCTTGATATGAATCAATCCAATAAAACATTATTGCATATATAAATAAATAATATTTTAGATGCAGGTTTCAGAGAGGTTTTGATCACTGTTTCAAGCTAATTCTCTAGAAACTTTTTCTTTCCTTTCAACCTGTGCCTCATGTACATGTAGTATTGCTAGTATATACTACTGAATTCATTCCAAATATCCCACTCTATATTCATTTCATATATGATTATTATATAAGAACATAGGTAACTGTAAATATGAGTTTATATTGCTATAACTCCAGTAATTAGGTTACAAGAACTAAAATGGTGATATGAAATTCTATTCAGAATTTCACAAATATAGTGAATGGAATCCGTACGAGGTAACAGTAGATCAGAGATTGTGTTATTTTACCTTACGTAGTTGGGCTTAAAAAAGCTCAAAAAATTAGATAATTGTATTCACATATTTAGGAGTATCACAGGTATATTGAATAAAGTTCATAGTAATCAACCTAAGGGGTCTCAGGATTTTAAGTCTAAAAATAACTACCTAGTTTGGTTAAAAAGTTGATAGTTCTTCCAAAATTCACGCAAATTACACATAATCTAGATATTGAGATATTAGGTTATATCTATTAAAGACTGCATTGATTCAAGGGGTCATATCCTCAAGATTGATATGGCATCATTTTTTGGGGGATTTTTATTCTAGGAACGCACTAAAAGTTAAAGTTTCATTGAGCCCCTTAGGACTCATACTCTGCATCCTGAAGATCCATTTTGTCTCTGCTTTGAGTAAAGCTTTTTCGATATTCCCCCCTCTTATTCCTAATGAGACTTTCTGGAGAATCCAGCCTTGCAATTCTGGTTTGCAGTCATGTTTTTCTAGAAAATGTCTTGCTACTGTAGTCAATTTTTTGTCATGTTCCAAGTCATTTCTTGCATTTTTGATGTTGCATATATGTTCGCCCAGACGTCTTCTGAACTCCCGTGTCGACATACCCACATACAATTATATCTGTGCCTTTGATAGAGACCAGATTTTGATATATATAAGAAATTGAAGTTAGGCCATTCCTAACTAATAGCAGCCAATTTTCTATCTTCCCCAAAGACCAGTCCCATCCATACTCAGCTGTAAGACTGACAGCATAGTGTCTTGCCTGCAAATAGGCAAATAAAAATTTATTAGGTATATGAAATTCTTCTTTAAGAGAGTCAAAGGTTCTAATACATTTATTCTCAAAATCCAGTAGTTGGTGTACAAATACAAGCCCTTGAGTCTCCCAATGTATAAACGGAGCTGATTGGATACCAGCTTGAAACTGCGGGTTATTTAAGAACGGATTATATCTTGATACCCTGTTTTCTATAGATAAAAGATTACAAACCTTTTTCCACATAACAAGTGGATTACATATTGACTTTATTTTTTTTATTGCTAAGGGGAACGCATTTTTGTTACAATGTATTAATGCTCTTACATCGAATGGATATATTATGTTAGAATCCAGTTCTATATTTGTGATATAATTACTGTTGGATAACCAGTCTGCTATAATACGAGCTAGAAAGACCTGATTATATGTGCGTAAATCAGGAAGAGAGAGTCCTCCGAATTTTATAGGCAAAGCTAGTTTGACTAATGAGATTCTAGGCTTTTTGTTCTGCCAAATAAAACAACGTAGGGCCGAGTTGAAATAAAGGATATCCTTAGATTTAAGGATAATTGGAGTATTTTGTAGAATGTATAATATTTTTGGTAACAGAGTCATTTTATATAAAGCTATGCGGCCTGATAAAGAAAGGGGGAGCATCTGCCAATTTTTAAATGCTTCTTTACCTTCTTAAGAACCGGAATTATGTTCAGATTATACCACCTATCAGGGTTGCCCGATATCCAAAGTCCTAGATACTTAACTGCATCTTGAACTATACTAAAGGGGATTTCTGTAGCAGAATGTTTTGTTTGTTTGATCCAGAGAAGCTCTGATTTTGTAGTATTGACTCTATATCCTGAGAATGATCCGAATTGTTCGATAATTTTCAGCAGTTTAGGGATATTTTTAAGAGTATTTGAGATATATATTAAAACATCTTCCGCATATAGCGCCATTCGCATTACCTTCTTGTTAATCCTTATTCCTTCTAACTGTTGACGTATAAAGATGGCCAACGGTTCTATAGCCAGGTCGAATAAGAGTGGGGAGAGAGGACACCCCTGCCTTGTTCCTCTACCTAATTTAATATCACGAGATAAGTCCCCGTTTACTATTATTTTGGTTGAGGCATTTTTATATAGATTGTCAAAAAAACGGAGAAAATTGCCCCCCAGTCCAAATTTCTTCAAAGTGAAGGACAAATGATCATAATGCACTGAGTCGAATGCTTTTTCAGCGTCAATAAAAATGATAGCCTTATCAGGGGCATCCTCTTCCCCTTTGTTCCCCAGTTCTCCAATTACTTTAAAATACTCTATAGTGAGGAATACTTCCCTGATTTTGGCAGAAGAATTACGCTTCACTAAAAACCCAGCTTGATCTGTATGAATGATATTGGGAAGAAGGACTTGGAGCCTTCTTGCCAGAATCGTCATTAGTATTTTATAATCTGTGTTTAATAATGCTATTGGTCGGTAAGATTCTTTCCTCATCGGGTCTTTTCCTGCTTTTAAAATAAGAACTGTATTTGAGGCGACAAAATCAGGTGATGGAGTTGTGCCTTTAACGTACAATTCATTAAATAGTGAAGTTAAATGGAGTGTTATATCAGGAGCCATTATTTTATATAGTTCATTTGGGAGAGCATCTGGCCCTGCAGCTTTATTAGAGGATAGGTTTTGAATAGTTAGTAGAACTTCCTGTTCGGTAATTGGAGAATGTAACTTGTCCAAGAGATCAGGAGTTAGAGCCGTATGAACGAAATTCTTCCAAAATTCTTCACGTTCTATAAGATTTGAAGTTTTGGCAGTATAAAGAGTTCTATAGTATTCTTCAAATGCTCCAACCAATTCAGTTGGTGTATTCAGGCACTTCCCCTCTGTTATTATCTTGTCTATAATGGGAGATGCTTTATCCCGTCTAACCAGATTTGCCAGGAGTTTCCCTGTTTTGTTCCCGAAATGATATAATTTAGACTGAAATCTTAAGTCGCTTTGTGTTGTTTTGTATAGAAGAAGAGAGTCCCTATCTGCAAGTGTGGAGATATATCTAGACCAATTCTCTGGAGTTTTCAAATAGATGTATCGATTATAAGCGTTTGTTACTGCTTTCAAAAGCTCTTCCTCTCTTAGCTTTAATTTTTTGGATCTAGATATACTGTATGCCAATATTTCCCCTCTTAAAACTGCCTTGGCTGTTTCCCAGAACAAGGCCGGTCTATTTACATATTCCTGATTCAGATGCGCGTATTCGCGAAACTTTGCTTTCACCCAATTTTTTTATTTATTATCAGATGCCAAGTAACGCGGGAACTGAAAATATCTGTTCCCTTTCTTAAAGTTCCCAAGTTGGAGTTCTAGATAGATCGGAGCATGGTCTGAGATTGTAATTGGAGAGATTCCAGCTTTTATCTGGGACTTACATACTCTGTCATCTACCAGAAACAAATCTATCCTAGATAGTGTTTTATGTGCTCGGGAGTGGCAAGTATATTCTTTGAGATCAGTATTCTGAAGTCTCCATATGTCACAAACTTTTAAATTTTTAGCCAGTTTAAGGAATAATTTAGATTCTAAATTATCTCTCTTTGTTTTTTTTAAGCTAGAGTCCCGTCTGAGCCTATCAATGGGGGATTTAGGAGTCATATTGAAGTCTCCACAAAGGATTAGGTACCCCTCTGCACATGACATAAGTTTAGTCTGCAGTTTTTCCCAGAAATCGAGACTGAAAACGTTAGGAGCATAAACGTTGCATAATGTATATAGAATTTTTAAAATTTTAATTTTGAGAATCAAGTATCTACCCTCATTATCTGTTTCTACTTGTATAACTTCGTATGGGATTTTCTTACCTAGCAGGATTGCTACCCCGCTTTTCCTTTTTGTTGTAGAAGAGAAGATAACTTCCTTGACCCAAGAGGTCTTGAGTTTGCGGACTTCGTCTGTTTTTAAGTGGGTTTCCTGTAGAAAGGCTAAATCAGTATTATTTTTTTTCAAATAAGAAAGTATTGCCTTACGTTTGATAGGGGAGGTGAGACCTCCTATATTCCGGGATGTCATCTTAAAATTATTTTTTGTACTCATCTAGTAAATACTGAAGAAGTTGATAAGAAACAAAAACAAAAAAAAAAAAAAACACACAGGGGCAAACAAACACACATACCGCAGGTAATTGAAGGTTTTATTATCCCTAGTACCCCACCTAAACCAAGCACTCGGAGGAGGTACATTCCCGTTCCCTCTACACCCTTATACTCAATTGCTTCCATTTCCCTTCCTTTTCTCCTCTTCCCTAACAGGCTAACTTAATTTTAATTTACTCAGCCACTACTCTGTTCTGCTGCTGAGGGGTAGGTTTCCATGTAAAATTTTTCAGCATCCTGTGCTGTATCAAAAAAGTAATTATGACCGTCTATTGCTATTTTCAATTTTGCCGGATAGAGTAAAGTGGCCCTTGCACCTTGTTTAATGAATTTTGTGCAATGTGGGGCAAGTTCCCTTCTTTTTGTGGATGTTTCCACTGAATAATCCTGAAACAAGAGGATTTTTGTGCCTTCTAGGAAGACCGGTTGATGTTTACGATATGCTTGAAGTAATGTGGTTTTATGTTGGAAATTTAAGATTTTAGCAATTATTGGTCTGGGTCTTGCATTGGCTTTACTCAAATTAAATGAACCTATTCTATGAGCCCTTTCTATGGTTATCTGAGGATGGGAATCTGGGATCTGAAGTAACCGAGGTAAGGTACTTGACAAGAATTTTTCTAAATCTTCAAACTGTTTGCTCTCTGGAACCCCAATAACCCTAAGGTTATTTCTTCTCGACCTATCCTCTAAGTCTTCGATCTTGTTCTGCATTTTTATTAGTGTGTTATTTGTTAGTTCGAGAGCAGCTTTATAGTTTGAAGTCAGATCCTCGAGGTCCGAGATCCTTTGTTCTGCCTCAGAGATTCTATATGCAAATTGTTTGACTTCAGTGGACAAAGAGGCTATATCTTGTTTTATTTCCACTTTAAGAAAATCAAATTTGGGAGTTAGGGCAATCAGTATGTTATTTACCAAAATTTGCATATCTATAGGTTCCATTGTATGTGAAGGGTTTACCCCTATTATCTGTGTCTCTGTCGGAGGTTCAGTGGTAGTTTTACTTTTTTTATCCCTTCTCCCCGTCATAGCTGATGGAGAAGGTTTAGGATGACCGTGCAAGTATTTGTCCATATATAATTAGGATGACCCCAGGAACACCCCGTGCATTGTGAATGTGTTTTGAGGGGGAAAAAAAAAAAAAAGGGAAGGGAAAAGAAAGGAGCGGGGAAGGGGAAAAAAAGGAGCGAGAAGAATAATGGTGAAGTGCTCTTGTGAATTGTGAAAAAAGAGAAAGAAAAAAAAAAAAAAAAGGAAGGGGGAGAGAGAGAAAAAAAACAAACAAAAAAAAAGAAAACCCAAGTGTTGTGCCGTAAAAAAAACAAGGACACAAGAGAGGAAGGAAGAGGGTAGTAACCACCCACTTAACAGTTTTCTGTGTACAGAATCCAACCGTGTATCTAGTGAAAATTATGTGATTTTGTGATTATGTTCTCCTACTCAGCCGTGAGGGGAGACGATATTTGAACTTAGATTTTCCTGAACTCTGAGATCAGAGATTGATTAATCCTAAAAGTTCTTTATTTACTACAAGAAAAAGATTTACTTCTATGTTTCCCTGTCCCTAAGTTTAGTGTATTTGCCAGGTAAAGCAAGCCCGGAACCTTTAGAAAAGAAACAAGAATATTTAACTATTTATTTCTATCGGGTATTTGTAATTTCCAGTTTCTTTTCCTTCCTTTCTCCCCCTCCTCCCTTCAATCAGAGTACCAGTACTTAGCACTGGAGTATGTACCTGCGATTCCTTTCATATGTCACCATGCAATAGAATAATGATCACTTAGCATCTAAAAGGATGAAGGGAAGAAAAAAAAAAAAAAAAAAAAAAGAAAGAAAGAGAGGACAAGGTATATCTCAACGTTTTCTTTTCTTATCCCTTACGTTTGCAATTTTATAAAGCAACAGTAACACACAAACCATCTCTTAAGTGACAAAAAACAAAAACCAGCATATTACATTAGCTTTCTGTAACTACTATAGTATCAGTTTGGAACAGAACTTATTTAACCCTTGGAGGTGAGAAATAGAGCTATATATTTCACATCTATTTTTAATGTCTCCAATTTTCACTCAGAGTACTACTGCCTAACTCATAAATTTTATACATATGAATCCTTACACAGATCACTAAGGATAGAAAAATGATACCTCAGTACCTGTGAACAAAAGAAAAAGGGTTAATTTTTTAAAGACTTCTTGTAATTTTAAATCAACTACGGCAGCATAGGATTATTTTCTATCTTGTTCAATGCTATGTTATTTACTACTAATATAGAAGAAAAAAAAAAAAAAGGGGTGAAATATGTCCCAATGATTTTTTAGGAGCTCAACATTTGCAGTTGGAGAGGGTAACAATATGACACAGAATGTCCTTTAAGCATTGAATATAATGTTTAACCCAGCAAGTTCTTTCTTTTTCTTTTTCTCCTCCCCTTCTTCTTCTTCTTTTCCTCCAGCTATCCCTCTCTCTCTCTTCTTTTCTTCACCTTTTGAAGTATTTACTGTTTTCACAAATGTCTTTTATAAGTAGGCAGGAGCCCTTCTGTCCTCAGCCAAATAATTCTCAGGATTATTTCCTTTTATATGGAGGCCGTTTTTTCTTTTTTTCCCCATCTGGGCAATTAATTTCTTTCACCACTTTGATAACCTGCTTTTGAATTATTCATGCCCACTGCTCCCCCCACACACCTTCGTACCCTGTAGTTTTAAAACTTTGAAAAATGCTGAGTCTGGTGTTACAGATAGGCTTACCTCCCTCGCACGCTGCTTAGCTGCTTGCTGTGGGTCACTGCAGTGGTATTGGTCCAGATTCTTGGTCCTTTCAAAGCCCTTCTCGGGATATCTGGCAAGCTCTCCCCCTCTCACGCAGCACCGGTGGGAGAGGATGGAGAGAGTAGCAACAGTTTATGTAGAGTGCTTCCGCGGATCTCACCCTACCACAACGGGAGATCCGACTCCTACCCCTCTCGCGCAACACCGGTGGGAGAGGGGAGGTCACAGCAACAGGATGCAGAAACCGGTTTCCACTGCGGTCACCACAGAGATGCCGGTATCAATCCAGCGCCGCG